>NC_140136.1:15370319-15495319 GCF_964035555.1 Netta rufina
CAGTCAGAAGCCAAGAGGATTCGGATACCCAGCACTGCTTCAGTCTTTTGCAACCCTCAACTTCACTTTCTCAATACTGCACAGATTCTTTGCCAGTTGATATAAGCCCTCTAACTGAAAATAAAATTAATATGTAAAAAATAGAAATAAGGCAGGCATCCTTTACATGCCCTGTTATCCGTGAAGAAATTAACTGGGCTGCTAAGGGTTAATTCTGCTCCTGAATGGGCCCAATCAGGTTCATTTCTGCCATCTTATTAGGTTAAATAAATAGAAACTTCTTGCAATATCCATCCACAACGATAAGCAATTCCCACTATAATGGATGGCTAATATATAAATTCAGCCCACATCAGTTTTGTGTCAACTAGCAAAAACAGAAACAATGGAAACTAGACAGCCATGGCTCTGCATAGGTCAACAACCAAGGTTATCTGTATTCAATTACTGGTATCTGCAAACTTGCATACTGTCAGCTGATCATAGACTAAATGAAAACTTATCATGCACAGAGGCAGCAAATACATTTATTTGAAGCAGGCATCATATTAGTTCACTGGTTTGACTGTGGTTAAGGAAAAAAAGGGGTTATCAGTCTTTTGGGAAATTCTTTCAAATATAACCTGCAGCAAATATCTAAAATTGGGGATTATCTATGTTATAAATCTTTGTTCAAAAAGTAGAAAAGGAGCGGCAATTGCTCTGTAGCCCTCTAAGACGATAAATTATATTATTTAACAATAGATAAACTTAGGGCACCTTTCCTGTGGTGCAGCCCTATTGTGAATTAAGCTTTAATCTGCTTCACCTTAACATCTGTTCGGTGGAACCAAAGATCTGGCTGTATTGGACACAGACAATAATTTGTTTGTTAACTGCTTCTCCGGAACAATATATCATTTCAGAAAACAAAGCCTACCACCACGACGCATATTTATCTGTTTCCTCTATCTGTGTTCCTTTTTCCATAAGTGCAAGTTCAGGCTTTTGAACTGTTTTCCTAGCGATAATTTGTGATGCTGTTAGATTCATAACCCTGGAAAAACAGATTTTTTTTTCAACATTTTTTTTCATCTTTGACCAACAGATGTTCTGTTCAAAACCTGAAAGTACTCATGAGGTACGTACTAGCAAATTATAATTGTTAACGCCCCTGTGGAAGGAAAATGTCAATAAATATTTGCTATCACTAGCCTGTTTGGAAACAAAGGCATTTGCTTCACAGGAGTTCACATGCTAGACCTTTCTATGCACCTTTTCCAACAGTCCATTCAATTAGACATTTAACATTTTGTTTTCTTTTTATTCAAAAGAGGAAGTGAAAAATAACCTCACAGAAACAAAAATAAAACATAAAAGCTGCGGGCATCCTGTAATCCATTGTAAAATAGCACTTCAACTCATTTCAGTGATACAAAGGTGACCACAGAACCAAGCTCTGATCCAGCTCCAGCATTCTACCAAAGTTGTAATCGGGGGGGGGGGGGGGGGGGGGGGGGGGAAGGAAAAAATAAAAAGAAAAAAAACACCTGGAAGAGTACTGCAGAGAAATGCCTGCTAACTGGCTGCTAACCAGTACTACCCACCGCTATGGATGATCTCCCTTGGCCAAGTGAGTGTTAAAACCACACTTACCTCTGAGTCTCCTCCTCTAGTGAGCGATATGGTGTTTGCTTGGGTCATGTTTCCCATTCCTTGTTAAAGTCTAGACACATCCCTCCACTGGTGGGGAGGTAAAACTTCTTTCTTTCTACATGCTTGAAAAAAGCAAATTATGGTAATTTTCAGACACAGGGCTGCGAGCTGCTGTTGGCATGCAGAACTGTTCTGCAGAACTACCAGAAAGCCAAATCCAACCGGTGAGCGAAAAGCTCTAAACCATCCTTGCATTGTGCCGTGTTGTATTGTTTGGTGTCGCATTGTGCTCCCTTCCCTTCCCTTCCCTTCCCTTCCCTTCCCTTCCCTTCCCTTCCCTTCCCTTCCCTTCCCTTCCCTTCCCTTCCCTTCCCTTCCCTTCCCTTCCCTTCCCTTCCCTTCCCTTCCCTTCCCTTCCCTTCCCTTCCCTTCCCTTCCCTTCCCTTCCCTTCCCTTCCCTTCCCTTCCCTTCCCTTCCCTTCCCTTCCCTTCCCTTCCCTTCCCTTCCCTTCCCTTCCCTTCCCTTCCCTCTCATTTTATCACCGGGTGTGTCCGAAGCCCTTATAGTGCTACACTAAAGACTAGGACTAATGTCTAACACATGCTGTGATGATTTGGGGAATCAGTCTCTGCACCACTAAAATGAATTCCATTTTATAGCACAGACTGCACTGCATCTGTTTCAGACAGCCAACTCCATATGGGCTGGAGCTTCCTGGCCATCTCCATCACCTTTTGTCCTTCCATTGAGGCAATGACCAGAGGAGTTGCAGGATGTGTCCTTTTACCTTTTTACAGGGCCAGTAGTGGAGTATCACTAAAACGGGAAAATCAGCCATGCAAATGAGACAGAGAAATGGCTGCCACCAAAGGCAGAGGAATTTTTCCAAGTCTGAACCCTAAGCAGGCAGCAACTTAGTGACTGGTTGTTTTGTGGCTTCATTCGAGGAGCTGATGAAGCTGATAAGAGGGCACCCGAGGTGTTTCACAAATCCAGAGACAGTAAGGATCCATGCTTCTGAGAAGTCATAGGCAGGAATTTGGGTCTAGGAGAAGAATTGTGACCTACTTAGAAGACTGACTTAAGCCCCAAATAATGCTCTTGCTCAAGCCCGAATTACAAGCAGCTGAAGAAAGATGAGCTTTCGCACTTGCGCTCCAGCCAAGTTTGCCCACATCTAATGAGGAGAAGTCGGACTCGGTGCCATTTTGTATTCCCATGATGTGGTGCAGATGGAGGCTCGGCACACGCTGCCTCTGCCTCCCCTTGCGAAGCCCGGAGCTGGGAAGCATCAGGTTGGAGAGCGGAGGAGGCAGCGGTGGCTGCAAGAAGCTGCCTCCCCAGTGGGACCGGGGTCGGCAGCAGCTCTGGTGCACTGGAGGTGGACCAAACCAGAGGAAAAAATTGAAAGCCCCATGGCCAGAAGCCTGAGGAATTAGAGCAGCAGCCACCCATGGAAGGAGGGGAAACGCTCAGGTTGAACAGCCTCGGCACGGTAAGCTTCCCGAGGGCAAGGAGGATGGCGAAAATGCAGGGCTGGTTTCAGCCCTGGGCTGGGCGCCTGCCCGCGGCTGCTTGGGCCAAGGAACCACGGAAAAAAAAGTGAGCCCAAACTAAAAGATGCTGTGAGTCAGCCTTCTGATGAAAGGCAGGAACGTGATGCTGGGCTGGCAACCGTGGTATTGCTGTGGGATTACAAAAAAAAAAAAAAAAAAAAAAGCCTCTGGGAAAGGGAATGCAATCGATGGGTGAAACAGCAGAACAGGCTGGCAGGACATGCTCGCTGAGGGTGCTTCGGACTGCTGGGTGAAGATGTCACAGGGTGTGAGGATCCCGAAGAGATCCCCATCACCGTGTGCTGGGCTGAGGTGCCCACGGTTCATGGCACTCCCTGCACATCGGGTCGGGGCTGCCCAGCGCACCTCACGGCGTGGCAGCCTCAGGGAGGCAGGGCTGAGGGCAGCGAGGGCTGGCCTCCTGCACGTGTGCCATAGTGTGTGTGCCCATTACGGATGTGTGCAGCACAAAGCAGTACCTCAGCTCCAGGCCTTCTCTCTGGATGACTCTGGGGTTGACCAGCTTCTCAGCACTGCTCAAAAATTAAAAAATGAACGTGGAAGATCTCTGTGCCTCTCCTCCCCTGTGAGGCCGCTGGTACCACCAGGCTCGCTGCTCCACGGTGGCAGCAGTGGGGGAAGCTGCTCCCAGCGCCCCTGCTTTCTGTGCCATGGTGCTCCTTCCTCGGGCACTGGCTTTGTTCTCCTCTACAAGGCTTTGTTTAGCAGGAGAGGTGTTTTCAACATGAAAGGCCTGATATCCAAAGACACCATTTCTACTTGGCCTCAACAGCACTGGAAATCCATACTGGGTAACAGGAAAAGACCAAGAGGCGGCTGTTGTCAGAAAACAGTTTCTGGAAAAAATTAGAGTTCTCTTGAGGCATGTAGAAAAATTCCAGGACACTGTATTATTATTGTTGTTATTATTACCCTTGATCTTTTGGAAGGTGGAGAGGGAGCGCATGCAGTTTTACAGAAAGAAGACAGGACATCTGCAGCCTTTAAAAAGCAAAGCACGAAGGCTGTTGGGCTCTGCTTACAACATTTTTAATTATCTTCCTTAAGTTTCCCAAATAAAAACACATCACATTGAGCCTCACCCAATAAAGCTATGTGGGTAAATACAATACCCATTGTCTAATCAATATCATATTGCTCATGGCTTTAGCTCGTTCAATATCTGAGATCACTGCCTCCCGACTCGCACCTAAGGATGCCAATATCTGCTTAATGTTGGACAAACTGCAGTTGTCATTCCCTGTAACGGAGTTCTTTAATCTCATTAATAACCCACAGATACTAAAATACAGCTTCAAGTGAGCCGGCTGGAGCATGCCAGATTTCCAGCGTGTGGTTTGAGCTCTGGGGGCGACGTGAGGTAGGTTAAAGAGCCCTGGCCCTGCCGAGGCTGCAGTGCCCTACCCATGGCTGCTGCGCTCGGGCAGGGCATAAATTGAAAAAAAAAAAAAAAAAAGAAGAGAGAGAGAGAGAAAAAGTGGGAGAAGCAGTCAGATGTAGAGCATTAGCAGCACAGTACCACCAGTAGGAAAGCACATGATGGACAGCCTCTTACTTCTCCCCCAAAAAAGTCATCCTGGGATTTAAAAGGCAGTGCAGCAGGCAACACAGCTTCTGCACTGAAACCACACAGCCAGCAACATGAAATGGTGAGAGCCTCTCCGCCAAGGCTTGTCCTGAGAGGGCACCGCAGGCGCCGGGCGGCAGCGATCCTGGTGCTTGGGCAGGCTGTCTCCGTGTCAGAGCCCAGGCCTGGGCTCCGGGGAGTTCAGCATGGATCATGAAATAAAAACAGCTGCAAGGGAAACTCATATGACTAGGATAGGTGCCATATAGCAATTAACAGCCAGAAGTTTTGATCTGGAAAATCACATTTATTTTAATTGCTTCGCTGTTGTGTTCATAAGGAATTTGGCTCATTTTAGTGTTTTCCTTATTAGATATACTATTTAACTTTGGAACAATGTTGTCATTAGTTCCATTGTTCCAGATTTTTCATCGCAGGGAAATGAATGATAGAGATGTGTTTTGCAAGGAAGATTGTTTATAAATATTTATTGCAGTCTTAACCGATATTGGTGTAATCCATCCTAATTTTTCTAGCACAAATTCACCAGTTGTCTAACTGAGCAGCAGGTTTCTTAACCTCTGCGTTCGACAGCGCTGTGAATGCCTGCGATCCCTTATCAAACGAGCAGCCCACGAGAGGAAGGCGTCCGCTTCGTGATGATTTCCTTTGCGTGGCCTGAGCCTTCAGCAGGCTGTGTAAGGAAGACGTCTGTGTGTGTGTGTGTGTGTGTGTGTGTGTGCGCCTGACTGCGCTCCCCTCTGCCGCTGATTTATCTCCTGCAGGCCAAACCTGCCTTCAAAGCCCCCGCAGCTCCACGGCCTTGGTGCGGGCAGGATTGGGCCGCGGGCACGTGCGGGCAGCGAGCGGGGCCGAGCACCGCGGGGCCTACGGTGTGCGAGCGGGGCCTGGCGCGCGGCGGCGAGCCGGGAGAGGTGCGCGGTGCACCCCGCCGCGGTGCCATAAAATATGCATAGGCCCTTCTGCTGGAAATGAGGCTGCTTAATTGAAAGGAATCGGGAGGTGAAAAATGGAATTTGGCAGTTCTGCTCCGCTCCACCATTTGGTGCTTGTTGTGGGACTCCAGCGAAAGGGAGCTATCACTACGGGCATAATTTACTTGATTTTAAGGATCTGTATGAATTCTGGCGACATACCAAGTAGCCATTAGCTATGAGGAGTGTTTCCCGATGCTCATTTGTTTTCCATGTGTGAATTTTCGCTCGTCCAAACTTTCTTTAGAAAAAAAAAGTATTTTTTCTTCATCAATTCCATGTGGAAAATACAACAAAAATCCAGATAATAAATTATTCAGGAAACACAACAGTTTTTTTTTTTAATGGAAAAAATACTAGTTCTGGAATCAAACTGTCAGCTTGCTTTGATTTTGATATTTTTAAGTTAAGTGTTATAAAATGATATGCCTGTTCACATGCTCAAGGATAGTCTTTCTGGGCAAATTATCCTAAATAGGGTAACTCAATAGCAAAGTAGGCAGGCTTTTAATGCTATTACTATTAGGAAAATACCATTAATATGAGACATATGCAGGGTGCTATTACATCAGTAGGCTGCAGTTACTTACTCAGTATGCAGGAGCGGTGCTGTGGATCAGAGCAGAGATGCTGGGCCTTTCACACATGTAACGTGGCTTAGTCTTGAGGTCAAAATCTGCTAATGCAATTTGCTGTATGAGAACAAGAATTTAAAGTCCATGTGGTTTTAATGACACGTTCCAAGATGGGGGGGGGAATTTGTTTTTGTTGTGTGTTTTTTTTTTTTTTTAATTTGTCCTGCTCACACTGAATGTGAACTTCTTTGAAACCTGTATCTGTGTCAGACAGAGTAATTTGCAAAATGAGACAAAGAAACAAAAAAAAAAAACTTCACCATCTATTTATGTGAAAAAAAAGTTTGATTTTTGTTATGTTTCAGATTATAAAGATCATTATTGGTAATTTGCATTTATTTATTGAAGCATTACATAATAAACCAAAACCATGTGTCAAAACGTACCACTCACAAAATAAGTGCACTGAGATAAAGGGGCTCCAGCAACTTAGACATCAACACGACACTTAAATAAGACATTTAAAAAGGGTGCCTGACTTTAAAAAGAGAGTGTTTCCATTTCAAACAATTAATATGTTTTAGTTTCTTCATTTTTGTGGTCTCGTAGCACAACTTATAGCTAAAGAGCTGTGTTGAACACGCATATTTTGGCCCGAGCTCTTGTTTGTGTCTATTTAACAGCTACTCACAGCTGTCTCTGCTTTAAACGTATCAGGATAAAATTTCATCACAAAGCCCATCGATGCAAAAAAAAAAGAAAGAAAGAAAGAAAAATGGATCCAGGAGGACTGTCTGAGGGTCTGAGGGCACTGGGTGTGTTCGCACTAGCACCTATCTCAGCAGACCTGTAAAATGTCAGCAGCATATTGCAGGTCCCTGGTGCTGCACCTGAGCAGCATCTCGGGTACCTGCAGGAGGCTGACTTGGATGTGACAGGCCTGCAGAAAAACTGCTGACCATGCCACTTTCTCATTCTCTCTACCTTAATTTTTGTTTTAAATACTTTAACTTGAGGCTCTCCTGTGACCTCCCAGGCATCCTGGCCAGATGCAGGCCCCAGCCAGCTCCCTCCTGTGTGCTGGCCTCGGCTGGCTCTCCATCACGGCCTGGCGTGCTCCTGCAGCAGGTAGGGCTCGCCACCACCCACCCTGCTCCTCTCAGCATCTCTTTGTTGTCTACTCCACTGCTCAGGTAGGGCGTGAGCCGTGGCACTGCCACAGGCCCCTCAGCGCTGTGGTTCCAGCGTGCTGCCAGCTTCCCAAGGGACACCCTGCCCCAACAGCTGGGGCAAAGAATGCCAGGGGACAACTGACCAGCAGCCAGCGTGGCTTCATGTTAAATCTCATGTGTGTCATTTTAAAATAGAGGCTGTTGCAGCTCCTGAGCACCGAGCATGTGCAGAGGCATTTCCACCCCAGCACTCCCCACTCAGAGCCTTCAGCTTTGCTGTAGCATCAGTGGAAGGGATGCAGGCAGTAGTCAAATATATCGATAAGGACATACATGGCTATACACACGCATATATGGCTTTATATCCAGGTATATGGACATACATGACACACATAAATATACGTTTGTTAGTATAGAGCTATAGCTCCTTCTATATGGATGTAGACATGCATGTGTATAGGTCTATTTAGAGACTATACACATATATTTATATATATGTTTGTACAGGTACATACACATAATTTGCTATGTCCACATATATGCATGTATAACGATTTACACATATGCACGTGTGTGTATACACAGAGAGAGCGACATATATCTATAAATATCTTTAAACAACCCACCTGTTCCTGCAGAATGCCCCTCGAGCCTTGCAGCTGCCGAAGGTGTTCCTGTGGTTCAGACATAGCACCTGTGATCGGCTTTGCTAAGTGCAAAGCTCTCATTTCTCTGATTGTGGCTGCAGAATCCTTTTTATAAAATTTTAATGATAACCCTAGTAATTATGATACTAACTTATTGATTTACCATCTGAATGTGTCTTAAGACCAGCAGGCACGGGGATTTGCAGTGAGGGCTCCGTGTGCCGATGACTTGGCCTCTCAGGAGTGGTGGCACTGGCGTGAGGCAGACTCCGTTCCCAGCAGGCACAACTGCTACACAAAGAAAATAAAAGTACTTTTTTTTCTTTTTTTTTTTTTTCAATGTCTCCTTTTCACTTTCTCAGGGAACTCATGGCTCTGTTTTATGGTACAGCAGGCCCGGATTTGCAAAGTTTCATTCTCCTGGTTTGCAGTACCAGAAACATACTACTATCTGTGTGAATAAAGCATTTTCTTCAAGAACACGCCTAATGGTTCGAGTCAGTCTACCAGATGGGTTGTAAAACACTTTGAAACAACTCCACTCAAAGGATATTATACTCCTGAAGCTGTATGTTTGTTTTATTATAAACAGAGCTTTCTAAGTAAAAAACATAGAAATGCTGTCTACTTCTGAAGCAATCTGACATGTGGAGCTGCACTAGATCCCTGCTGAAACAGAGCAGAATTTATCGCCCCCCCCCCCCCCCCCCCGATATCAAAGAGGCTGGAGGAGCAGCCGTATCACTTTGGGTCTTTTTAACTGGGAGGCAGTGTGGGTGACTGAAAAGCCCACATAGTTTTAATTTATCATCCGCCGGGCACTCGGTGGTCTCCCTGCCATGAGCTGACTCCAGGCCTTCCCCGAGCGAGCTCCCCACATTCAGAGGCGAGCTGATGGCCAACCTGTCGATCCCCAGGAGGCCTGTGCCCAGCTTTGTCTCCAGACATGGGCCACAGGGCGCCCTCTGCCCCTTCGCCATGGCCGGACCTGCTGCTGGAGGCCGTGCCCACACGGCAGTCCCAGCTCCTCTCATCCCACCTCGCCCCGTGCTGCTCCCCGTCACCTCCCGGCCTAGGGACACGAACGAGGCCGCCCCGAGGCCACCGGACCCTTGGCAGCCGGGTGGGACGTGCGTGGCCCCGTGAGGGCCATGGCACTGGGGGCGCGCTCCTGGCGGCACCTCCTGACGGAGGCCAGGCCTGAGGCGCCCTGCCTGGACACGGGGGCTCCCAAGTGCTCCCCTGCGTCACGGCCACCCCATTTCAGACTGCGCCTTATCAGTCACACCCCTTAATGAGGCCCTTTAATTACAAAATGGCCCTCTTGGGACTGGGTCTGTAGGTAGGGCGATTCTGCCAAGAAGTTGGGAGACGCTCGAGCCAACGAGCTTCTGCGGCATGGCAACAACAGCGGCACTTCGGGAGGATGCAGCTCTTGGCTCTTTGGCCTTCTGCTCCTCTAGGGTCCAGTTTCCAACCCCGCCATGGCCACTGATAACACTTCCCCCAGAGATCTCACGTTTGAGCTGACTTAAATTGTGCCCCGCACAGGACAGGCTTGGTAGGAGGGATGGGCAGCGAAGCACTGGAGCCAGACACTTACCTTTCCCAGTCACTGGTTTACTCCTTTTTCAGAACACGAGATGCTGGGATTGTCCCTGTAAAACACAATTTGTGGCTGCATTATGATTTGTTAAACATCACCCATAAGAGAAAAGCTAAGCGGATTTTTAATCTGAATTTGTACAGGCTTTTCTCTCGTTCTTTAAGCAGCTCCGTTAATATTTTTCCCGTCATTTGTATAAAGTACTTAGCATTCAAAACAGAGCCTTTTTAACCTTTTGCCCAACTTAGCTTTTTGTACTTTAAAAAAAAAGGGGGGGGAGATGGAGAGGGAGAGAAACCCTTTAAGTGCCCTGGGCCTGGGTTCCTTCAGTGTGCAGGCTGTAAATGTTTTACTTTGATTTGAGATACATGACAATAAATTAGGGGACATTTATCAAAGCTGCTTTGTTGCATTGCTGACAAAAGCTGCTTTTTGCATAAATTACTGCATTATACAAATACACTTAGCAGGATCCTGTTTCTTTGATGTTAGTGGAGGAGATTTATGTCCAATGGAGTTTTTATTTATCTGCCCTGTTCACCTCAACAAGGGCAGGACATATTCCTCAATTAGTTCCATACCCCTAGAAATGACATATATATCTCACAACTAGAAACAGAGAAATTTAAACAAAACAACACAAAAAAGCAAGTGCACTTTTCCTGGCAAGTCTAAACTACTGTACGGTGTAAAAAGTAAATATTAGGCTGGCGCAGTATCTTTGAAATCTTTGTTCTGAGACGACTTTGAAAACTATTTAAGTAAGCTAATTTTGACAAAACAATATTCCCTTTGCAGAAAAGCTTTTCTAGACTTCATTAAGGGACTAAGTAAATATGAGACCATTTCAACAAATACTTGATATCCGAATAAGGAGGCTAAAAGAATAGATTCCCTGTGCAGTAATCCTCTCTGGAACTGTATTTATGCTAAAAAAATCTCTTTCAATGAATATCTAATAAACTAATGAAGGCCATCGCAGGCTAAATGGTGAATTAAGATGGTTAAAAAGGAACTTGTCAAATGAATAAATTGGCTAAACAGTCACATTTCTTAAATGAATACAGAATCTCTCGAACACAATTTGGAGTGCCATTCTTCTGTCACTCACCATCGCCAGCCCTCAGCTTGCACGTAATTTATTTTGTCCCTAGGTCACCAGTTCATGCAGCCCTACGTGGCAGTGCGGAGTCGTTACCGTACGATGGCCTGAGATAATTCTGGAGAACTCTTTTCTGTCCCAGATTTAAAAAGAAAAAAAATAAAATGAGACCCACAGCAACCTGCAGCAATGCAGCCGATAGAGGCAGGGGCGTTGCTGGCGATTTGGGCAGAGGAAGGCGAGGAGGGGTCTGCGTGGCACAGTCCTGGGATGGGTGGTGGCCGTCGTTCTCCTACACCGACCAAGTCGCGTGGCCCATTTTGTGTGGGGGCAGAATCAGCCCCCGATGGTGCCGGGCTGTCTGGAAAACCCCGGCCTAAATTTCCCACTGCCCTCTTCTTCACATTCCTAGTGGTGCCCGTCGGTTGGTGTGATTTTTTTTAATCACCTCCAGCATGTCCCTGAGCAAGACTGTGCAGAGGAGATGGTTTGTGTTGGACACCACCAGCTTCAGCCCAAAGGCCTTTCTGTCGGGGCCTTAAACCTCCACCAGTGACATGCAAAGTGCTGAGGACAGGAGGGTTGAAGCAGAAGGTTTGCAGTGTCCTCCTCCCCTCCCTCGGTCTTTCCCCAACCCTGGAGAGCTGCTCCTGCTTCCCTGGAGCCCTCCACGGGGGTTACGGGCCCACAGCTGGTATCTCTGGTATTTCACACTTTTTTACTGGCCTTTGACAGACACTTTGTTGATCGAGATGTTTCTGTCAAAAACGTTTTGAGATTTATTTCCTTTTCACTAATGTCTACCATGTTATTGAAGGTTTTCAAGTTATACTAGAAACTTCCTTTTCTAGAATAGTTATAAAATGTCACTAGCAAACTGGTGTATTATTTAAAGGAAAAGATGTCCTTACGTGTTAATATTTTTTTTTTAAAAAAAAGGCTGTTTTTCATAAACTGTGGAAGATGTTTGGTTTCCTTCACCCTCCATTCGCCCCTAAGGAAAAGGAAAAAAAAAAAAAAAAAGAGAGAGCTCCTTCTCTGAACATTTAATGAAGATAGGAAAACAATAAAATTACACCAAAATAGATTTTCATTATTCAGGCAGCTCTGGGGAACAGATTCCACCCAGCGCATTTCAATGATCCCAGACAATGGATTACGATCATAATTTGTTCTTAAAGTCTGTTTAATTGGCTTACTTAGCCACCTGTTCAGAAGAGTTACCATGAAAACAGCGGGTTTGCTGAATTTCTGAGTGCCAACTTTTCATCCTTCATTCTGCCTCCTTCTCCTCTTCCGTTTGCCATGAAATACCAAGTGATGCTTAGCACAGACTTAGAAATAATCTCATCGGCATCCAAAATGTATGGTAACCAACCGGAGGGAGCTGCAAAGTTGTCACAATAACATGCTAATCGGGGCATTTACTCACTGTCAGTCCTGTCTGTTCCTGGGTGAACACCGATTTATTACAGCCCACTGCGTGTATAATAACGGTGTAAAAATGTAAAGAACGACGTGCGCGTTCGCGGTACGTGCATAGGTGCCTGGCACCCTTCTGGCTTAATTGCAGCAACAAATTTCACATTAAGACGGTCCATAAAAAAAAAAAAATTAAAATAAAATAAAATAAAATAAAATAAAATAGAATTAAATTAAATTAAATTAAATTAAATTTTAAAAAGTGAGAAGAAATCCAGCTGTGGCCTTTGAAAATATTGTTGGTTGCTTCAGCGCCAGGGCTGGCGGGGCTCGGGAGCAAGCAGCTCGCGTCCCCCTGCCTGCAGCGAGCCCCGGCCCAGCCCTGGGCTCTGTGTCGGGGCTGGAGCCAGCACAGCTCTCCCCGCTCGCTGCCGCTAGTGTGATGGTTGCTTAATCTGAACAGACAGCAGCATGTAAAAATGTAAATATTCGCTATTTGTTAATACAGGCCTAAGTTATTGCCGCGGCCGGCTGGTTTGCTTTCCGCGCACAGGGACGCCTATGTGCAACCCGCTCTTCGTGGGTTTCGGTGGAGAAATATTTTTAAGAAGCCATTATCTAAACTGCTGATGTAATAAGGCGCTGGTATATGAAATACACTTAATAACTCAACTTTAGTTATTTATTGTGAACGAGGGTGCATTCTCCTTGATTCCATTTCCCAGCGAAATATAAGTGGAGCTTTCATCATGAGTGCTTGAATTTATGGCAAGCAGACCAAGTGACATTAAGAAAGCCACACAATCCCTTCATTCAGGCTTTAATAAGGAAGCCAAGGAAAAATTATCCAAGCTGGTTTGCGGGTGACAGCACAAGAACTTTTTGGAGTCAGAAAGTTAGCACGGAGGCTCCCTGTCAGCCCATTAAAAAGCAAGGTTGGCATTCCCCGATATTGGAACCATGTGTGCGGAGGAATTTTTCTTCTGGTAAGACATTCCAAATATTGTCCCAGAGCCAAACACTTCGGTGTTAGACTAATTTAAGCAGTATGTTGGAATCAGCTCTCAGGACTTTGATCATATGGAGATCGTTTGTTACAAATTGAACTAACCCAGTCTCTATTTCTGGTGGATCAGAACTATGGATTTGTTGAATTAAATGCCTCATTTAATGCAGTTTGCACATGAAAAGAAAGCTGCACTCAGGAATCTGATAGTGAATTTTTCACCTAACCAACAGGTCTACTTTTTTATTACTTTTAAACCTAATCCATACTCAGTCCACACTGTTCTTAATAAGCCCGAGGCTGTTTGGAGTGAAGGTTTAAATCAGCTCGTATGTTATGGGGGGAAAGCATCACTGAATTATCAAACCGTGTAATAAGGAACACATTTGAATCCAATTCAAGAAATAATTTTATGAAGAAAAATAAATTAGTCCTCGGTTGTTATTTACCATCCAAATAGTGCAGCGCTCTTTCATGACAACAGCGCAGGGAAAACTGAAAAATGATTTTGCAGACATTGAATTTTTTTCCTACCTCGCGTTGCAGTCCCCGTTTTCGCAGCTGAGCTATTGCGAGGGTTAAAAGTGCACAAAATAAAGCATTTCCACATATGGCTGCACTTTCTTTTCATTTCTTGAAGTTATAATGTCTTTAACTGTTGATAATGATATTATAAACTGTCATTTAGTGCATTTTGAGTATATTAAATACATGAAACAAAGATGTGTGGTTCCAGCTGGACCCTGATCAGAAACACTGAGATCTGATTCCCTGAAACTGCAGATAGCGACATGCGGGGCTCACGGGGGGGCTGCGGCACAGGTAGGACTTGTAGCCATGAGAGAATAAAACAGTAGAAGAAACGTGTTAGCCTAGGAGTGGGACAAAACCCCAAATCGGATACCCGAATGACCAAATAATTAATGGAAGAGCTGTGCTTATATTCATTGGCGCGCTGCTGCACACTGGGCTGATGCAGGACTCGAGCGTATCGCCAATCTCTGCCCTGGGGAAGGCAGATTTACAGCATTTCCAGCACATTTTCATCTCGCCTCGTGCACGGCACAGAAGCGGGGCCTCGGGCAGCTCCCAGGAGCCCTCCCAGCCAGTCCCAGGGGAGCCCTCAGTGCCCGCTGCTTCTGCAGGAGCAGCAGTGAGCGCGGCTGGGGATGGGGGCACCGCGGGGGGCTCCAACACCACCTCAGATAAGTAGAAAACCCTGGGCACATGGATGCCATTGCTGAAGGCTTGTCTTACCAGCTGGTGGGTGAGGCAAAGGGATGCAGAGCCCGGGTAGAGGCAGGCTGTGTGCAGCACTCAGCCCCTTGCTCACAGGCACATCTGGCCCCTGCAGCTGGAAGCGGGACAGAACTTGGGAAAGGGATGAAAGAAAAAAAATCCTAACCTCACTGTCCAGATGTAAGCCCAGAGCAAGACCCTCCTGAGTAATCGGGACCTTTGTTGGGTCCTAGAGACAGGCAAAGAAAATTGCGAGGTGCAGACAAAACGGCCACGCCAGGAGCCCCACCAAGGCACGCTCAGCCCCGGCTCCTGTGGCTCGCACCACGGCTGCCATGGGAACACGAGGGCTGGGCCGTGCTGGCCTTCAGCAGGCCAGGGTGGCCTGATCACGGCTGATACTGGCTCCACACCAATGCAGAGCATGAGGCAGGTGGGGGAAGCAACCAGAAAGTGTGCCCTGAGCCCCAAATCCCCACCTCTGTGGGTCTGCTGGGGGTTGTTCCTCCCATCTCTCATTAGATGGAGGGAGCAGAGGTCATAAAGAGAAGGGAAACTGTTCCTTTAAAAATAAAAAATAAAAATAAAAATTAAAAAAAAAAAAAAAACAATAAAAAAACAGTTATGGAGCAGATACTGATTTACACACACACATACACATATATATTTTATTGGCAAATAAAAAAAGATCAGATCTTTAATGAAATCAGGATGGGTTTGGGAGGTGAACTTGAGCTGAACTCCCCAGATTTTCATGGAACTTCAATTAAAAGAGTTTCAGAGGAGTTGCTGAAAGCCAAGCACTTGCCATTGAAAGCTTAATTTAAAATGAGAAGCATTTTTACACCACATTTCCCAGTGAGATTCCAGCCCTGATCCTAATTATATCATTTTTTTCTTGAATGATAAGTTTTCTTCTTTTTCAGCTCAGCACTGTAGCAATGTGTACGTTTTATCCCCAGTGCACACGGAGTGGCTACACTGCCAGGAGAGCCCATCGCTCTTTGGCAGAAAATGAACCTACCTTTTCCACTGTGAAACCAGTGGTGAAGTTATCCTCTTATCACGAGCAATATGTAAGGATTTAGAAGTCTGATAAATGCTAAGACCACCAAAAAAAAATATTTTGGGAGAGAGGAGTTAAATCTAGCTTCAGACAACAAAATGGCACAAAATAAGATAAAATGAAGATAGTGGTTTAATTTCTGCCAAGCTGCCTGGCCTTGTACAGCCTTAGGAATACGAGGCTGATACAAAGCCTCATTGTAGGGTCCTACTGAATCCCAGAGGAGTCAAACATCTCAACCCTGGGGCACTGCTTTGAAAAGTTATCCCCTGCTTTATCAGATGTGCCCCAGTTAAAGCTGGGCATCATTTTTTTTTGGCACGGGAAGGGGCCAGGAGCAGTGGGTGAACAGCAACTGAAACCAGGCAGGGGAGCCTGGAGCATCACTGACCCAAAAGCCCTGTGGGAAATGATCTTGTTATAAGCAGGCACTGGGAGATAACTCACTTGGAAGCCATTTAAATAAATAATACCTCACAGAATAGTGCAGCATGATGGCACAGAAGTTATTCTGAAACAGTTTGAAATGATGACGGGGAGAGGTGTGGCCGAGATAACAAAATTCAGCTCTGTGTCAGGGACACAGCTGCCAAGGCACACTTTGTGTGCTGAGAGGGGCGAACCTCTCCCGTGACGAAGTCACGTGCAGTGCAATTAAATAATTATGTCTCCACAGGCTGTAACTGAGCTGTTGGTGAGCTGCGTCCTGGCACCTGCTCTGACCTCCCTGCACTCAGCTCCCGGGGGAACACGCTCCCAAACGGGGCATTTCGTGCCCCAGGAGGTGAACTGAGAGCTCAGGTTGCCGGCAGAGTTAGCGGGCTGTGCTGTCTGTTTTGGGGCACGAATGCTCTGATCCCTTGGCCTTCTCGTGGCCTGTTCCCCACCACACAACCTTGGATCCAGCCTGGGTGCTGCACAGCGGGTACACCAAGCTGGGTCTCCACAGGGCGTTCAGGAGATTTTGAGGTGTGCCAGTGGCCCGAACACCAGGCTCGGCACGTCACTGAGCCACGTGCTGGGACAAACGTTTAACACAGAACCAGATCAGCTGGATAAGGGTCAGGCCGTTTCCTGCAAGCTGATTTTTTCTCCCCGGGCCTGCTGCCCAGCCCTGAGCGTGACCAGGCTGCTCCCAAGATGTCCAGGATTTCACAGATAACGAGAACCTTCCCGAAGATGTGCTCTGCCTGCTGCACGCCAGCAAGGGAAAATCAAAGCGGGCTTTTCTCTCTGCTCACAGGCTCCACTCGCACGGTTTCCCATTTTACAGAGACTAACACTATTTAAAACTCCAGCTCCATTAAATCTTTTGTTTTCTCTAAATAACAAAGAAAATGGTTGCTCGCAGTTTTATGGGAAGCCATCAATCTTTCCCAAAGCGACTTACTGTACTGAAGAAAATAAACATTGCTGTGTATGTAAAGCAGAGCAGACAGGCTGCAGTCATGGGCAAAGCGCCGCTTTCTTTAGCAGTAGCAACATATTAAAGACAAATGTACTCCACTGAAAGTGACATAAATAAGTGGATTTCCCATCTGAAACATTGTTTTTAGCAAGAGAAGCTTTTAATCCCCTTAAGTTCATTTCTAATCTGTCTTGGAAGTGCTTGTCTAAAGAATATTACATTGATATAAAGGATTTAATTTATTAAAACTAAACAGCAGCCAGCATACTACTAAGGAATATCTTGTAGGCAGTACTCTCCCAAATGAATAAAGCTGCTACAGGTAGGAAAAAAAATGCACAAACACTTGGCACAGCATTCATTAAAAATTCACACATTATGTTCCTGCGCCTTCCTGCTCAGTGTGCTTTTCCCAATAAAGCAAACACTTTAGAATTCATAATACCTCTTTATCCCATGTGCACAAGTGACCTCCTCTCCTTTATGCACCTAGCAAATGAGCAAGTACAAAAGGGAATAGAGTAAGCAGAAAACTAAACATGCCCTCTCCTACCCAGGAGCATAAAGGGAGGGCAGGCAGAGGTTCTCCGAAGGGGTTAGCGCGGCCCCTACCAAGATGCCAGTGCTCCTGCTACCCATCAGTTTTGGCTGGTGCACACTGTGTAGACAGCATCAATTATACAGTTCATCAGTCAATTAATTTTATGGGATCTTTCTTAAAATAGCAGTTGAAGGAAACAAAAGCTGCCTTCAAACTACATTAAAATCACTCGTTAGCCACAAGTTTGGCAGCCTATTTAATAAGCAGCAAGAAGCCAACCACCAAATGACAAAATGGCCTTCTAGTCTGTTCCCAAGCATGTGAAAACATCTCCATGCTCCCAGTAGCCCACCTAGAGGCATCTCCCTGGCTTCACTGCCACTGCTTGTAGGGTGCGAGGTGCCTTCCAAGCACAGGAGTTTCAAAAAAGCCCCCACAGATCTTTTAATCCCACGTCGCGATCATGGAAATTACTTAACAGATATTTTGCGAAAATGAGCAACCAACTGTCTCAAAGGAAGGTTTCGTCCACAAGGAGCAACCTGCACATTCAGAAACGTGCTGTTATATATACAGCCTCTTTCCTGAACTGTGCAGTTCAATACAGTATAGATTTTCAGGGTTTTGGTTCTGCATCTTGCTAAAAGAGACGTTATTTATGGAGAAATTTCTACTCCCCTTTGGTACAGTGTGTGCATTATGACTCATCTTGCCTTACACCCATTGATTTTTTCTGAAGTCACAATGGAAGCACACTGCTGCAAATGAAACCAGCATTTGATCACAAACTCTTATCGCGCCAGGTCTTAAATGAAATTATCCATTATATAGTTTTCATTCATTTTAATAATGGCCAGAAGCCATGTTTGCCCCAGTTTTGAGCCCCACATACCTTCAGTCAAATAGGGTCAGGGCTGGCCAGAGCTGGAAGGTCTCCAAAGAAAGCCGGGAGGCAGGCGGCGGCGTTATTCAGGGATTAAGATTTTAAACCTGAAACGTGTTCACGAAGAGTCAGCATTTTAGGAGGTGTTCTTCACAAGGCAGGCACAAGGTAGGGGTGCTGGTGCTGACTAAACACCACCCAACCAGTTCGACCAACAAAAGAGCCAGCAAATGATGCTGCCATTCGCCCTGCTGGAGCACACCGACTAAAGCTAACCCTCGTGCCACTACCTGCACGCAGCCAGCAACACCGGCACGTGCTGATGCGAGGTTTCCCTGAGTTCTTGCAGAAGAACGAGTGAGTGTCCATGAACCTGGGGGTCTTCTTTCAGAGAGACCCCTTTGAAATGGTCTGTGCCCTCGTGTACAAGTTTTACAGCTTCCCAGAGCTCTCCTAACCAAATTCTACCTACTGAGAAGGCCTTCTGCTATTCCCAATCTCTTCTACATGAACCTGGGTTGGATTTAGTAGGTGATAAACTTCCTGTGGGTGTTATATAGATACACAGTTTAACACAATAAGCAAGGGCAGTGGCAAAAAAAAAAAATCTTTTGGAAAAAAAAATCATTAGCACAGACTGGAAAGGCTTCTGTTTAATAGGAAATCCCTTTTTCCTGCATTCTTCCCACCATTTCAGGCAGTGCTGTAGCACAGTCAAGTGGTACCTACTGACATTTTTATTTTGGGTAAAAGCCCATGAAAATATTAAAGCATGAACAAGTCATCAAGTCAGTTTATGAATCAATATACAGATTTCCTCCATGCCCATAGCTGATTTCCATAACCATGAGCGTGCTGAAATCCTGTCTAGATGCCAAATCAATTTTTCTTATATACGAACATCACAGCTACTTGAGAAAGGGAATCTGCGCCAAAACCCTCACGCTCTTAACTAATTATTTCTGTGACTCCCCTCTTGCAAAGCACAATGACTGCCACATAAATACACACAGCAGTTATTAGGAGCAGGCACACTTCCCACAGGTTCAGACGGAGTGCAGCATCGTCCCTGACAAGCTCGTCTGCTCGAACTGAATTGCCAGTCTTCATCACAAGAAATAGTTCTGCTTTTCCCAGGACTTATTTGCTCTGAAGTGCTCAAGCACTCCTCGTCTCGGGCAGGGCAGCGAGGAGGGAATGGCTGAATTGATCACAGTGTCTTGCTCCCACCCAGTCCGGAGCCGCTGCCGGTGGCAGTGACATGAGAACAATGCCCCGTGTAAATAATTTCCAAGTGGAGGTACTTGTTATTAATGCAGACAGTTCTGAAAGTAAAAGCAAACAGCATTTGGCAGCAAGAACTATTAATGAGAGTGTCATTAGGGAATTCCCTCTGCAAACCACAAGGCGATTTGCAGGGCATTTCCTCGCAAGGCACCAGGAGCAGATGTTGTGCCAGCATAAACTGAGGCAGAGCGGGCGAGAAATGGGGTTAAAGTACCGAGCTGATGCAGACGACAAAGGAAAGGGGTTATCAGGATGGTGGGGCCTGAGGAGCTGTGGGGTGGTAAGGGCAGAATAGAAGTATTCTGGCGTAATGAATCGCTGTGAGGCAGGGATGGCACTGGGGTGGGTGATGGTTGGGTGCTGGGCACAGCCTCAGGCCCTTGTTGGACTCAGGCAGCGCCATGCCTCTGCCTGGGTGTGCAGGCACCAGGGCAGCACCCAGCCTGACTTCGAGGCCACCCTCACACCAGTGAGCCTTGTTCATGAGGCCAGCGACGGACTAATGACTCTTGTGGGGTGCCCTAGATACCTTTTCCTTGATATTTCCTCAAATTTTGATGGTTTCCAACCATTTGAAAAAGAGAAATAACATTTATAAATAGAGAATAATAAATAAGAATAGATAATATAATAAATAAAAAATTAAAATTATGAGTGCTGGTATTTTTAAAACTGCTCAAAACCTTAAAACAAAGGAGGCAAAAGGCCTGGGAAGGAGCAAAGCTCTTCTCAGACTCTTCCCCCTCCTCAGCAGGCCCTGTGGAAGTATGCAGAACAGCAAGCTCACCCACCCCAGCCTTAACATGGGGTTTTTGAAGGGAAAGGCTGCTCAAAAAGTACCGGTCTTGTCTTGTCTTTCAAAGTGCTTTCTGTCAAAAAATAAAGCGGATGCAGAGAAGGAAAAGTCCCTCCCTCGAGTGCTACATCAGTGCATGCTGCTAAACACAGCGCTGGCCCCACAGCCTGCTGCCCATGGGCTCAGCACCTGGCTGCCCTTCCCATCTAGTTCCCTTGAGAAAGAATAGGGTTTCATCATCTCCAGCATCTGCAGTAACAAGAAAAGGAAATGTCCTCCTCAAATGTCTCCCAAATTTCCACATACATAAGTTACAAATTAAATATATTATGCAAAAATCCAAATCACTCCAATAATGTAGGGGACAGCGTGCAACCCGGGCTGCCCGGTAACATGCTGGCTATCTACAGAGCCCTGAGGGAAAACCAATTCCTTCGTTAGTAAGACCTGGGGAGCATCGTGAAGTGTCTTCACCAATGCACATGACAGAAGAGATGTCACCGAGGCTGACACCAGGAGGTGCACCCAGGGAGCTGGGACCAGAGTCCAAGCCCCCCAAAACCAGACGTGTGCCTCCTGTACCTTTGTAAGCCCTTCGTTCAGATCAAGCACCCAAGCTTCAGATCAAGTACCCAAGTGCCATACCTCAACCTCTGGTACCTGTGAGAAGGAAATAATCAGGTAATTGTTTCCAATACACGGGCAGTGCCCTTTTGCAACATCATCCTGCCGTTAGCCAATATAATCTAAGTACCTAAGTAGAAATAAAAACACAAGCGGGACAAAGCATGCCTAGGTAATAAATCCGTAGCTTTTCTAGCTACTTGGCACACCAGCAACCAACAGCAAGCACGGTGCTTGTCCGTGTGGCTAGAGAAGCCCAGGATCCCTTTTCATTAACTCTCTCACAGTTGAATGACTAATTCTTGAGCTAATGTTTAATACTAATGATATCAACAGTCATTTCCTAATGACGGAAAACTTGGGGAGGATAATATCCACTCTGTGCTGCTTCTTCCTGGATGTTTGTTTTTGGCCTTAGAGATGTAAAATTAAAAAGCTTACAATGGCTCGGAATCGACTCTCTCCTACCTCTGATTAAATAATCCCCTAGATTACATAAAGAGCCCATAACCTCCTCTGGCACCACAAATAACTGTGCCTCTACGGCAGCAGAGCCAGGTGCAATGGGCAAAAAAAAAAAAATCATCGGGATTGCTAACCAAACAAGCAGAAGGAGTAAAGGAGTTATTAAAGAGTGCTTAAGCTCCCACATGTTTATTTTCAATGATTTCCACGGTGAGTGCTGCCTTTGCTCTCCTGAAGAGCCAGGACACTGGTTGTGCTCTCATTAAACAATGCCCTGTCATCGAGCCAAGACCCCGGATGAAATGTGTGGTTATTAATCCCTTCAACATAATTAGAGATCACAGAAGGAAAGAGCAGCGCCTGCACCAGCGGAACCACCTCACTCATAAGGAGACGGAACAAATAAGTGCAACAGCAGAAGTTATAAATATTTCTAACCCAACTGAGCAATATATTTGATTTATCCCAATAGCACCCATTGGGTTTCAACAGCACGAAGGTACTGTATAAATATTTGGTCAATACGTGTAGAATTCTAATAAGCATAAACGAAGGCAGTGTTTTCTCTAAAAATAAAACAAATTACTCTTTGTTAGCAAAACTAGCTTTTACCTCACAAAAATGGCAAACGCTCGGTCAGAGCTTGGCTGATGGGCCAGTGACCCAGCACAACCTATGGCTCCCAGCTGTGGTTTCTGAAGCACCAGGCTTTGGGCTGCCCTCCTGGTGTCCCTTGTGTGTGGAGGAGATGGGCCAAGCCAGGATGAGCAGGGCAAAGTTCTTAGGCTGAGAAGAGGAGGAGGTGGCTTGACAAGAAGAAGCATTTTCTGCCACCTCTTTGCAAGACGCTGTGGTTTTAAGGAAAGAGCTGAGACATACTGGATTAGATGATTGGGATTCACCAAAACAGAGGAAACCTGAGCAGGAAAAGTTCTGGGGAAAGAGGTCCTTTAAAAAGTAAAACAAGCCCCCCAAAAAGAAGAAGAGAGGCGGGGGATGGACAGAGATGGATGTGCACAACCATACAGAATAAGAAGATGCCACACGTGGAGGGAGGCGAAGCCATGGACTTCTGGAAGGAGAAGGGAGGAGACAGATCAACAGCACCCATCTCCTTATGGTGTCCACAGCAAAGAGCGAGCAGGCTCTTCCACAAAGCCTGTGGGACGTGCTGGGCTGCCAAGGCCAGGAGGAGGTGGGTGTGTGGTGGGGAAGGAGCTCCTGGGCTGCAGAAGAGGCGTGGGGTGGGCTGGGGGCGAGGAGCAGCATGACGGCGGGGCGGTGATGGACGAGCCACAGCACAGGAGCCGGGGCTCTGGGAACACGTGAGGGGCTGCAGCTCCGGAGGCTTCGCTCCGCAAGAATTGATACCAGATGAGTCAGCCGTACAAATGTGATACAGATCACATTATGGGCATGTGACTACTTCCACCAAATTAGATACAGCACATGATGCAGCGCTTGTGCCAGCTTTGCTCAGGCTGTTAAAAGACAGACAATAAGGATGAATAGTCTTAAAGACAGAGCGGAGCAGCCAGCCACCACCTCTTCGGAGATCTTCTCTGCAGGCTTAACCCATCCTAAATGATGAGGCAAGCCCCAGTCTGCCACGTTAGGATGAACCGGACCATCACAGGGCCATGGCATTTTCCATTCGGTAGCTGGAAACCCGGAACCAGAGGCACCGGGAGCAGCCCGTGCAGGGGACACACGGTCCTGCTGGAGGGGCTCTGCTCCAGCAGCTGGATGAGGGAAGGAAGGGGACTGGTTTCTAGTTCAGCCCCAAGACAGCAGATGATGTCAAAAAGTCTGATTTTCTCATGGGCTTGTCGTAGAAAATAGTTACAGAGCTCTCTCACTATGCTGCTCGCTCTGTCTCTGGAGCTTTGGTTTGCAAAACACTGAAGAAAACCAAAATAACCAAAAGAAAAAAGAACAAAAAAAAAAAAAAAAAAAAAAAAGAAACCCGGCTAACAGACCCCAAACCCAAACCTTCTGGCTAGTTCATTCAAGGCTATTTTTCATTCCACTTATCACTGCCACCAACATTTTGCTTAGTCTTGAAGAAAACGTTGTCATTCCACAGTCAGATGTTTTTACATTTACATCCATCATCGCCTGATATATCCTGACCTTAGTTAAAACTTATGTTTTCTAAATCGTACTTTTATGTTCAGCAAGCCCTTAGGCTATGCTGTTAAAAGTTTACATTGAAAAATCATTTATAATTGGTTTGTTTGAGTTATGCCTGTTGCAAAGCCATCAGAAAGGGCAGTATTAATTAGCAATGGCTTACATATAGTCTAGACAATAAAAAAGTAAATCATTTTACCTTTTTAAAAAGCTTTTAGTATTTTACCAGTATAACAAATGATGTTGATATAAATTACATTTAAGCAAAAAAATGCACAGCATGATTTACAACAAAGCTGCCCTATTTGAATAATTTATTTTTGCTTGAAATATTTTCATGATATACACACATTGCTCAAATAAAAATATGTTTATTATGAAATTGAGACAGCCAACAAAAAAAAATCCTAATTAATTCCATTTGCTGTGCAATAGCTTGGTTGGAGAATTAAACAATAAATTTCAGCTTATTGCATAATGTCCTGAGTTTCACTATAAAAGATTTGTTTTCATTTCAGGTATGTAATGATGACAATTACACAGAATATTTAAATATTGCACACAACAAAAATCTTTCCAGAGACCTTGCAAACCCTTAGCTGCACCCATTGTTTCAGCAAAATTAAGGAGGCAGTTCGTCTGGGTGAGACACTGAAGGACAGAGCCTTTATTTCCAAGCTTCCCCTCTAAGTCTCCGACATAACTTTGCTAAGTCTTATTAAACACGTATTAGCAGATCACTGGGGTTGATTTTATTTATTAACAATGTCACTGGGAAGAGAATAGGCATTTTGGATCGCGACACTTTGCAACAGATGATGTTATTTTAGTTCGTAATTGGTGGTGACAAAGCCACAAAACAGTAATAGCATCTGGTTAATGCCAAGAAAAATATAATAGCAGTCAAAGAATTTATCTTACATCTACTTTTGTTTGGAAACAGATTGCTTTGTCATCCTCGGAGAGATTGACAATAGATCACGATTCCTGTATCAGTTTGGATCATAACTTTCTTTCTGCCCGGGACCACATATGTTGCAGTTTATCCTCCTGTCACCTGATCCCACGAAGGTCAGCCTAGCAGGGGGTGAGGAGGAAGGACTGACAATACAAAAATGACTGCAAGCAAAAGACATTCTTTGGGGCTGATTCTGATCTCAGAGCAACCAAAGATCAGCATGTATTTAAACAGATAGTGTTACTTTAAATAAATGTACAGTAGCAAAAATTCCAGGAAACCCTAAGGCAAACTGGAAAAAATAATGTGCTCAGTTTCCTTGTAGTTCTTTCCTATTTTGTATTGGAAAAAAGGGAGCATTTTTTCCCAACGCACAGAAGAGCTGAAACGAGAGCAGGAGGGAGGATGACATGCTTCCACCCCAGGGCTTTGCTCCGCCTGAAGACAACCACAAGCTCAAGAGAAATTCCCTTCTTTCATCTCCCCCATTTTTCACTGACAAACGCAACCAACGGTAGGCAAACAAGGACAAGAAATACAAAGGTCTGTCCTGTTTCTTGATCCCTTTCTTATTCTCACCTACCATCTTCCGTTCTTCTTTCACAGACCCATCCTCTCCCAACAGCTCTGGGCACACATTTCTGAAGCTAACAAAGCTGACTGAGGTCTTGCTGACCCAGGGGAAACACAGACTCCTGTCGTTGCAGCCCGAGGACCTGTAACAGTATCGAACTGGAGTGAGCAAAAGTAGAACCAGGCCCGGTGGTTTCCAGGTATGGAAACACATATGCCCCAGTCCTTACTTACATCAGTTTAACGTTAACAAGGTGCCCCTGGCTTTGGCCAAGAACAGTTCGTGACTTCCAGAAGCACAAGCAAGAGGCGATGCCCACGGCCTGCGTGTTCTTGGCACCAGCCTCCCCATGCAGCCCAGGAGCAGAAACGCGGGGAATGCAGCTCCAGGCCCAGCGCTGCCCCCAGGCCTCTCCTCCCCCTGCCCCACTGGTGGGGGGCTCCCCCCACCCCAATGCTGTGCTGACAAGGCCCAGTGGGACGGCTCAAGAACCCCTCGTGCTTCCACACATGGCACCATTTCCCCGCGAGCCTCGGCCTCGAGTGCCTGCCTGCACCCTGCCTCGCTGCCAGGTTAAAGAGCAATCACCACGGGCAGCAGGAGAGAAATATTTTACAGATTTGTAATTCATTAAAGCGCTGGACATGTTCCAATGTGAGTCTACTGGAGGGTAGGAAAGGAGGGAGACATGTTCAGACCGTGGTCTGAAGCACACCTGTACAGTTTGGGAGCGTTTCTCCTCATTAAGACTGTGTTTTCTGGGAGTCTGGCCTGTGCCAAGCGACTCAAACACATAAATCCATGGTAATGCCCCTTCACCTGCATGATTCAGGTTTGTGTCATTTCAAGGTTTAACAGTGGATTTTAAGAGGGTCGTTTCAACCATGCCCTATTAGGCAAACACTCGTGAAACAACAAAAAAAAAATTCCAGCATAGCACAAACAACAAAACTACCTTAGATCTTCTTGGGTGTGGCTCTTTGGTGCCTTGTACTTGAGGGCCTTCTATGCATGTGAAGGAAAACACTTCAAGGATCCTTCTATTCCCATGATAGTCACACATTTACCTGGTTGGAGAAAAGAGTTCTTGACTTTTCGCTTTTAGAAAACTTGTAAAATATCGTTTACAAGACTTCAGAGTCTTTGGCCAAGATCCAGAAAGCAGCGCGTATCTTTGTATTAATCAGAAACCAAAAGTTTAAGCACAAGTCAGTAAAATCATGTCCTGTAAAAAAAGAACTGGTGAGGAGGATCTGACAGGCGCAGCACTGGCCTTCAGCCGTCTCCTATTACTCTCTGTAACACCTAACAAAAGTCTTCAATGATATAAATAAAACCTTTTTTCTTTTTTTTTTTTTTTTAATTTACAAAAAGCTTTAAATTCTTCCTCTGTTTTCAGGAAGAGGCAACATGTGCATGATACCAGATGAAAATTAAAAGAAATACAAGCAAAGTAAACATTCACAAAATGCAGATTCAGAATTATTGCCTGTACTCATTTTCCTCATATCTGCTACCACCAAAATACCCCTCCAGACCTACCAGGCAGTTTCCAATGGGCTTTGCTTTTCAATTCGTACACACTCAGCCAGTGACTTGTAGGACTTACCACCAATAATTACACTCAGCAGTGAGTGAGAGCAATAGCCAAGTTAGTACCCTAAAAGACAGAAAGGTTGAGGCTGAAGGAAGGGGAAAGAAAAAGCCTGAATTGAAAAGCAGATTTTCTTGCCTTGCCCAGGCTGAAGCTAAATGCACATAGAATGGAAATAAGTCTCCCAGGAATATGTCAAACCAAGCAACATAAATGCAGCCTGAATGCACAAGGAGTCAGTGGCAGCGCTGCTAACCTCACATAGTCACGAGTCAGAAATGATGCCCTAGAAAACCAGGAGATGTTAAAGCTCAATAAATGTAAAGGTTCATTTTATTTGTTTGCGAGGTCTGTATTTGAAATTCATGTCTATAAGCTTTTCTCTAGCGCTACTGAAGCCTGGAAACTTTTAGCAATAGTGAAGCTTCTCATATGACTCCAGGAGCCGGAGAGTTCAGAGGACGCATCAAACACGGGGAGCTTGAATTAGCAAACTGGACACATTTGGGGGGCAAAACCAGACAGGACACAAATGCCGTGCCACCGGGAAGACCCTGCAGAGCTGGCAGAAGGGACCTCAGTGGGACCGACAGCCAGCTTGGGGCCAGCTGCACCAAGCCACACTTCCAGCATGAAGCCGCGGGGCAGCCGAGGTGCCTCCGTCCTGGCCGCCTGCACACTTCTGCTTCCGAAACCTCGGCAAGTTTCTGCTGGGTAAACACAGGCCAGAAAGTACATTCTCCTTGAAGGGGGACATTTCTGAACAGACATGCCCCATCTGTAGCTTCACCTGTGCTCAACTGTGTGTTGGTTGCCTTACCAACAACACCAGCACCACAACAGGAACAGAAACAAACCTTGTGCAATACAATCTGCAGAGCAGCCAGAACATTAGGTTTAGCAGCCATGGTTTTTCTGCCTTTGGTTTAAAAACAATATTTTTTTTTTTAACTGCATATCAGTCCCCTCATTTCCTCTGACCATGTTGCTGGAACCAGCACTGTTTGTTACAGTTCCTTCCCTGAAGGCAGCCGGGCAGCAAAAGAAGCTTGCTTCAGAAAGCTAGCCATGTTGGCCACCAGCCTTTGCAGAGAGATGTGTCGGACGTTTAAAAATGAGGAGTCACTGGGACAAACGTTTTTCTGTGCTGATGCAGCATCATCGATTCTACACGGGTCACAGCACTGCAGTGAGTAAAGTTTTCCTCTGAGCTACAAAATCACGCAGCGATTATTGGCCTGTGGGCCTCTCCAAGCCTCTTCAAACAGCTGACCTTGTTTTCACTGAGAGAGGAATTCCCTTTCTTGCGATTCCATTTCTTTCCAAGAAGGGGTTCAGGGATCTCTACGTGCAGCTCTTCCAACGTGTCAGTAGAAGTGTGAAGAAGAGAGACCATTTGGAAAAGCAGAAGACACAAATGTGGACTTGCGGACCTCCCCTCAACATAAATCTTATTCTGATTTTTAATGAGTTTATCAACAATTTACTGAAGAAGAAGAGAAAAGGAAAGGCATGCATTCCATCCAAGGATTGTGGCCATGCTGTTGGCGCTTGCTGTGTGGCAGCGACTACACCACAAACTGGCCGTGACCCACAGGTGGAAGTGGGCAAAGGGACTGGGGAGCTTCTCCCAGGCAGGGCTTGGGTCCTGCCCCCCGGCCTGCCTCTAGGCACAGCTTTTCTCCTGAGGCCATCAAGGCTCAGGTGCCCCTGGAGGCTGTGCAGCCCCCATCTCTGCAGGCTTTCCTGGCCCGCCTGCATGAAGCCCTGCTCTGACCTTCCCCTCTGCTCCAGTAGACTCGGGCTCCCCTCAGGTCCTTCCCACCTGAATTATCCTCTGAGCCTGTAGTATAACAGCAATTACCCTAACTGAGAACAAACCTCCAGCACAACAAAGCATAAGCAAACAAACCCAAACACAAGCAAATACGGAGAAAATTGAAGCTCTCATATTAAAACACCTTTGCCACTGAAGCCTTTTAGGCATTTTGCAGGGAGAGCTGATTCCCTCTGTCTCTGCTCCCTCACAGTTTTCCCCTCTGCAGTCCTGAGAGCAGCCTCTATCATATTTTAAGTCTCCACCATGGGCAATGCAGTGGGGATTGAGGGTTTCTCTCATCAAGGTTGGATGGCAGCTCCCTGCAGCCTCCCATTGCAGTGCCCTGGTGTGGAAAAGCCTGGAGCATTTCATGACATCCAGGTCAGCCTTCCCCACCACCTGATCCATCAGGTATGCCAGCAGGTCTCTCGGTGGCTCCCTTAGCAATAGACAAATAGCTAATTAGCTATAAAGAATATATCAAAAATTATTTTCTACTTCGGGAGCCAGTGTAAATGGCTCACTGGCCCATAGATATAATAATATAATACAATAACCAGCATCCTCCTAAGCAGGGAATTACACAGACTGTGTAACCACAAGCATAAATACCTACCAGGCTGAAAATAAGCTTCGCTTTCAATTAGTCAGGTTTTAAAAGTAGGTCTTTAAAAATAAAAAAATAAAAAGGCTTATAATATGTTTCTTCTTTGGCCTTTTTAGTACACAAGAGCTCAAATTTAGGTTGCAAAACAACCGGCCTGACCTTTTCCCAGAGCTTTAAACCCTAGACAATTTCCATGGCACTTGGAGGTTGCTCAGTGCTTTTGAAAACTGAAAACTTGGAACACTCCTTGGAAATGTTAGGAACCTAACTCCCAGGTTCCAGTCCTGGCAATCCTGGCCTAAAAGGTTTCAGAAAATGGTAGTTTTCCTTAGTTAAATACAGACAATTATAGGCAAACCTTACTGAAGTTGGATACACAGTCAGAAATTTGAAATGCTTTGTGTCGGTAATATTTCAATGAACTGGATGGGCGAGAAGCACCAGCTATCAGAAGGAGTTTTAAAAAACACAGATCATCTGTTTTTCTGTCTCTCCAAATGGAATTCTGAAATGTCATCAGTTTGAGAGTTCAGATGAGAAGATATTTTTATCTGTTTAAGAAAAAAAAATCCATTTCCCATGCATTAGATTCATGTGAAACTCTAATGTTAGGGGATATGTCCATTCTGCTTGCTGATAGAAATTGTACCCTGACAATCCCAGGGATGGGATTGGAAGTGGGCTGAGCACCTCATCTCATAAGATGGTCTGGCTCCTCAGAGCTCTTCCTGCAGATAAGATATAATTCGTGCTCCCCTCAGGCACCAAAGGCAATGTACCAGCGCAATAATCCTCAGAGTATCCCAACATTTACAAATTTGTAAAGACCTGCTAATATGGTTTAGTTCAGGAGCTCTTCAGAGTGCTGAGTGCTGACTGAAATGACAACTAAGAGGGTATTAAACAGCCTTAAGGATGTCTTGCAGGAGGTTTGTGAAGCAGTTATTCTAAGGAACAAGCACTGAGAAGCATGTTGAACATTTAATAATTGTGGCATCTCCAGCTCCGTGCTTTGTTTGTGGAGCTTACAGAAGGCAATGTTTTGGGTTTTTGCAAAATTCCCTAACCAATGGTGCAGGACATGAGACACTGAAGTTATGGAGTAGTCATAAATGTGCTGTTTGTTCACTTAGATGTAAGTTATGTGATTTAAAATTGATATTTAAATGGCGGTGAAATTGGTGTGTTTAAATCCATACAAAGTGACTTTTTGTATTTTCTCAACCACTCATTGATGCCTTCTGAACACTTCTACAGATACAACCTGGACAGATGAGCTCTTCTGAAGGTATTGCTACCAGAGAAATATGTTACACTTCCACACTTTATCACTATTCTTCCCATCCTCCCCAGATGACACATATTCTCCCTTGTAGCCACAAAACTAGCTGAACTAACACTTACGAGAAGAAACAAGACAAGGCACGGGGAAAATTCAGACCCTTAAATCATAGGGAAGAGAAAGAGCAAGGCAACATTTTGTAAGTGTTGACCAGAACGTACTTTCCAACACACTGAGCAAGCAGCAGGTCTTGGGCTCCAAGCGACTTGTCTGGTCCTAGCTCCTGCAGTCACATACAGAGCAGGTGGCAGTGACCTTCATTAGCAGGTTTTTTGGATGCTTAAAGGGGTTAAAGAGTCCTATAGGAGAAATTAAGGAGTCTCAATTGGTAGAAGTTATTAGAATAACAATTATTATAGGGAAAATCCATTTTCACAAATTGAGTGACAAGTGACAGAGAAGACAGAAGTGTTGAGGCTTGCAGTATGGCAGGAAACCAGGAAAAGAAAATCCAGCTATATTGACTCATACTCCTCCTGTGTTAATTCCACTGAAATTAATGACAGGATGACAGGAACTGATCGAGTGAATAAAATGTTTGGTGTCAATTGAGACAATGTTTTGACTCCTCTCCCTCCTGTCAGGGGCAGGTTGCTCTGTGCCTCCTGATGCTCCAGCAGAGCTCTGCATTTCCATCTCTCCCACCACGGTGAGCTGCACAGTTGGAAGAAGTTATTTGGTATCAGTTTATGCCAATGAAATACTCGTGAGGCACTAACCATTCCGGAGCTAGTGTCCACAGCTGCACTGTGAAGGCCTTACAGTCCCTGTCAAGCCCCTGGAGGTATTCAAGATCAAGCCCCAGATCCTCTGTGTAGCTGTGACCCGCTATGGTAATGCTCCCAAGATGTCTCAGCACTGAAGGAAATTCAAAGTTTCCTGTCATTTTACTTTTGAAGTTGAATAGGAGAAGTTAGAGCAATAAATAATTATTAAATTTCTGTTCTGCTACAGATTTCTTTCAGCTTATTGCTGGGTCTGCCTCTCCCTCAACTCCCTCATCCTTACAACTGTGATACCACTAACTCCATCCTTCACATGAGCATGGCAAGAGTAAATCCATGAAAACTGCGAAACACTCAAACCACAATAAGGGGACATTTAAGTTCCAGAGAGAGATGGCAAGCTCCTACATGGCTTAAAAGAAACCAGAAAAAGCCACGGTTTTCAGGTTCTTTTATAATTGTGACTGAGCATACGCTCACCCTCCATAAAAACGTCACCTTATATCACTGCATTAAACTTATCAGACTGTTTCATATAGTACATATTTCTGAGGAAAATGCATGCCTGTGACAACAAATGAGAGTCAATGAAAAGAGAGTCACCCACATTTTACTCTTCTGGAAGTGGAAAAGCTAAGCACATAAATCAAAGTGACCCTAAAGCAGTGACCAGCATGCCCTGAGCAGATCAACAGTGGTTTCATTGACCTCCAGACTCATACAGGGTCATATTTTCACACAGATGAACTGGTCTTGAACTGCTTTGCCATTGCATTGTGCACAAAGAAACCTCAGCTGAAATGTGTCTCTGCTTTCTGTTAGGGTAGCCTGGATTGCTTCCCAAAATGAAAAATCAAACCCATATTCCATTTTAAAAAGTGTTTCTCTGTTCTGACATTTTTCTCTGGATCCCTTTCCTCTAGTTGTGATTTTCAAAAATAGTTTTACATGAATTTCCAACTGATATTTATTAAAAAAAAAAAAAAAAAAAAAAACACCCTTAGAACTCATTAATATGGCTTATTCTTTGTCTCCAAAGATTTTTCCAGGGCACTTTTTCATGCTTGTGAGTGTAGTAAGTGCATAAGCTCTGGGCAGTGCATTTGCAACCTGTAGGCTTTCCTTCTAATGGATACACATTTCTCATCCCTCACATTACAGCAGTATTTCAAAAATGTTAACGTGATTAACCCTGCAGTTTTCCTGCTTAGTGGGAGGAAACGCTGTGGCACTGACTATGCACAAGAGGTTCAGCCCTCTTGCTGAAGGATATCACAACGCTTACATCCAGTAAAGTCTTCTAAATATACTTGTAATACACTTGTATAATGTTCAACCAGTGCGTAAGCCTCGTGTGTCTCTCAGCATCAGATGGCATCCAAGCCTCTAGCTGGCTCTCGGCACAGGGATGAATTTTGTCAAGAACAGAGCATGCCATGGCCACGCAGAACATCTGTGGCACAGGCAGGAGCTGAATCCAAAACAGCTAACTCCCAGTTTAATGCTTTAATCACAAACTCGGCCTCATCATTATCCTGGAGCGTCTCTCCCCTCACTTTTGGGAATGCTCCCAGGGCAAGATGGAGAAGCAGAATGAGGAGGCAGGATCAGACAGAAACGGGCTGCTGTGCAGGTTAGGTCACCTCCCAGAGAGGTGGGTTCCAGTCCCTACCCTAAGGGTTTTCCAGGGATTTTGTAAAATAACTATTTAATACAAACAAGATGGCAGCCTTGGGGGGGACTTCTGTGGCAGAACTGTAAAAACAGAGGCAAAAATTGTCCTTCACAGGCCTGCATTTTGGTTCTAATTTTTGTGCCACTGCTCATATTAATGATAAATGCACGATGTTTTTGTTGCCTTCTTTTTTGCAATGGAAGTGATTTCCCTCTGTCAAAATCAATCATCATATCAGTTTTAATCAGATAAAGCTTTTGGCTTCTCCTATCTAAATTGCCCTTCCCACAGTGCATTACACTGCCTAAGACAAGCATCAGTACTCCATCACAAAATAAATGTGTTGATATTTGATAGCTCATTTGAACACGATGGTATTTACATCTTAGTTGGTTAGATTTTCATTTAACACGAGTTATGGGTTCACATTGAAAATAAAAACAATACTTCTCTGTTCCTCTTGCCATTCATGTCTACTTTTATTTCAGCCTAAAATAACACATCGCTGGAGGGTATTTTCTTAACACTGCCAAGCCTGAATGCAAGCCCTGTGGAAAATGTTTGTGTTGGGCTTGCCATGGTCCGGGCTAATAACAACGTGATGATGTATAGGTGAATTCCTGCTCCTCAAGTCCTCTGTGACATACGGATTAGGCCTGCCCTTATCTTCTAAGACATCTGGATGAGTGTCTGGGTTTTAATTTCACAATGAAATCACTGGGGACTAGAGTTATGTTATGTGCTTATGAACAAAGTGGAATATCCCTGGTAAGGGCAAGAGTGGATTACCTTAGATAACTCTACTTAAACCAGGGAACATTTGAGAATGTTGAAGAAAGGAAAGAGGTTCCACCAATAAAAACAAACACAGGCCTAAATTTGTGTTCTGTGTACTAAACATTTTAAAGCTCCTGGAGGTTGAAATATGACCACATGTAAATGGACTGATAAAGCTAAGGCGACTCTTGAAAGACCAGATCAGGATTCCCAGAACAACTACCAGCACTAAATCCTAATGGGATGCATAAATCATTTGGAGACAGATTTATTCAGAAGATGCCACTTTAAAGTCAAAATACTCTGCTTTAATCACCAGAAATAGTATGTGCATGCTAACATTTGCAGAAAATGCTCTAGGGCAACATGAAATTAGTATCCTAAAATTCCTAAATATATGCTTTTCCTAAAATGAAGATTTTTATCTATTAATGCCCATAAAACTGTCAGAAAAAAAAAAGACCTGTGAGAGCATAAAAGGGTCAGTCCTGCCTACTACAGCACAGCCATGGACAACATTAAAAACATCAAAGTTCCTATGACGTTCACGGTTGGGGTCTGAGTGCTGCAGAGCTGAATAATCAGCTTGCCAACCCCAAATCCTACAATTCAGGACCATTGCAGCTTCACAGCTTTGCTGTAGCCTTAAGACTATTCCCTTTTTGCAGCCCCTTTAGAAATTTCTCCCATACTCCCAATCCATAGTCAGGCTATAATCCCAAGAATCGGATCTTGCCTTGCTGACTAAAGTGAGCAGCTGTAACTATGTTGATGTCTGTTTAGGTCTAACCTGGAAGGCAGCATGGGTTTGGCAGCCTGGAGATGAGCTCTTCCATTGCCATGATTTAGCAACACGTCAGAGAAATAGGAAGAAATCAGACAAAGCCTGAAGGGTCCACGCTCATGTTCCACTACTGGCTGCAAAGGGTTCCCATTTCTTTGTGTGTCTAAGTTGCAGAAGTGCTTAACAGCAGCAACCTGGAAAAAATGAAGACACAAGTAATTGCATTGGGCAGAATTGAACTACCAAAATCCCATTTTTTTGTAGCATATTAACTGCATGTCTTCTAATCTGTTTATTAAGTTAAAATCAAACCAAACATATTGCAAGCTGTTAGTAAACCACAGAGATTAACATATACTTAGGAAGGTTTCAGTTAATACACTGTTTTGCTTCATCAATATGCAACCACCTACTCCATTTTAAATAAGTAACAAAATAACCCACAAAAGTGATTCTTTTCCCCTTGGAGGATCAATATGAAATACAGTAGGCAAGCTCCTGGCTTCACTGAAACACATGGAAGAAATCGTATTGATTTTGGTGAGGTCAGGATTCCACCCAATAATTTTTCATTACCACAATCAAACGAAATGTATTCCTCCTCCATACACATATATATTCTATTTACAGCTTCTCTTCCCAGATAGGAAAATATTTAAAAATTAAGTGCCTGTACTGTTCCCGTATAGACAAGTTGTTCTACTTAGGCTAATCCAGTCATGAAAAGAGCTAAATGAGGTGTCGAGCTTTCTTTTTGATCCTCGGTTTAACAAGAGTTTTAATCAGTAATAGATCTAACATAGATGTGATGCTTTGTGAGTAATGCAAGTATATCAGTTTTCTTTTCAGAGCACTTCACCTGTTTACTTTGCTTAACAAGAAATCAAAACACAGATCCTGTCTTTATTGTTTGTATGCTAGATACAAAGGGGGACGAAGCTCCACACAACCCAGCTTGCTCTAAACTTGTGTAACTGCAGCCTACTGACTGCGACAATTCAAGGGAAAAATGCTAACTTTGCCCTCAGTGCTGCACCAGGGACACTGGCCATGGAAAAAATAAGGTATGATACAAAGCATCAGTCTATGCCTTTCCCATGAGATATTCTCAATGGCTCTTTCTTAACACAGTTCAGTATCTACTATCCCACCGAAGAGGCTCAGGCCAACCCTATAAGCACTGATGTCCTGCATGGCTGGAAGGCTGCTGGGGTCCTTCAGTTGTTGAAGTTACACATCCATGATCCACTTGAAAGGCGCTAGAGATGGCTGAGGCATATTTGTCTTTTCGTTTTGTACGTGTAGGATACAGCTCTGGATAAGACCAGCAACAGCCTCTGAGGTTTGCAGTTAACCTCCCATTAATTGTTGCCCCCACCAGGTGCCTCCTGCACCTCCTCCAGCCTCAGTACTGCAGGGTGGAAGGGGATGCCTTCAGCATCTCTGCACAGCCCGGCATAGCACTGGTAAAATGCCGAGTAGTCTTTCCAGTTGTTCCATTAGGGCAAACAGCTGGGTGGCAGCTGCGTCTCCAAACCACGCATTTATCACCGGGAGCTGTTGCCAAATGGAAACTGAGTCAGAGCCCTAAAATCAGGTGAGAGGTTTTAGTCTGTGGACAGCAGCCAGGTCAAGGTTAGTTAGTGCCTAAAGACTCCGGGCTTAACTTCACACCTTCTAGAAGACAGTGGGTTGGTGAGGAGGAGTTTCCTCCCCTTTGACAAGCTAAGAGGTGTGCCTGGGGACGAAGGCAGAGCTCCAGCTTGCCAGAGGAAAGCCAGAATGCCTCCCAAACCAGGCAGGCTGGTGCCTCCCGGCTCCAACAACCGCGGGTAGGCCGCGGGAACGCGTCTGGCAGCGTTAAGACGAAGGCCCCGGCGCTGAGAACGACGGCAGTTCCCACCCACGGCACAGCTTCGGCCTCAGCCTTTCCCTGCGAGCGTGTGTGGGCCCCCCGGAGCAGCACAGCCCTCCTGCGGGCCGGCGGCCGCCCGGCCTGTCCGGTCCTGTCAGCGCACGCACACCTGGCAGGGCCCATCTTGCGGGCGGTTACTCAGGCACATGGGTTGCACATAAGTAATGAGCTGCTAGCATCCCGGCATGTTAGACAATATGCTGACAATGTCATAACATTATTTCATCTTCTGAAAAGATAAGACCCAGCCTGTTCGAACCTGCTCGGGTCATTATCTTGTTACCACAAGATCCCCTGTCACTAACCAGTTAGAGTATGTGAAGCTATAATTTGCACTAAAATGAATTATGTATTGTTTACAGTTTACCATTAAATTAAGAGGAACAAAAACAAGCACCTAGAATGCCTCTTTCAAAGTCTTCCAGATAAGTGTAAATGTACACAGAAACCCAAGCCTTGCTGCAATGCTGTTACAAGGAAGCTGGAGCTGGGTTGGCTAATTTTCACACTAACTTACTTAAAAGCAAGAAGGAAAACAGTGAAGATCTTTATATAGGCCATCAAAAAGCCTGGCTGCAAGTGGTTCCAATTTGCTTTAGTAATTAAATCGAAAGGAGTTTAAGGGTTTTTCACCCAGGTCATTTACTACTTTGGAATTTTACTGCTTGCCTTGCAAAGAAAACAAACGGGAATGAGTCACTAGTGAGTATAAAGAGTGGATGAACACTGCTAAACAAACTAAACAGTGAGCTCAAGTGGATATAGAAAACACCAGTCAGAATTCTAAATATGGATCTGAGAATAGTGTAAAAGGATTAGACGTCTTTGTCGCATGAAGAGCAAGCCTGCATGCCAGCATGCCTTTCCAGTGCAAGCAGCAACTGATCAAAGTAACATCTACCAGTTTGTAAATATGCTAATCTTCATGTTTACACAAAAGTGTCAGCACTTGCTTTACATCACAAAGAGCCTCATACAGTTGAAGATTAATTACTTCCAACACTGAGATTGTGTGTAAATACTGGTTTCACCAGAACTCTACCTTTTGCTGTATTTGCACAGCTCAGCAGAGGTGTATGTTGCTAAGACAGATAATTCAGGGACGCTTACAAAGTGTCAACTATCTCCAGCTCCATAGCGATAGACAGACTTTTGACAAGTATTTTTGGTGATTACATGGAGCAGGGATTAGGCAGGTTTAGGCTCCACGCTGTAAGTGCTGGATGGAAACATATTTTTGCCTTTTTGTATGACTTCCAGTTCTGAATAGCACTATTTCCCCTAAACCCGATTTGCACCTTCAGCTTTTACACTTATGGTAAAAAAATAAATAAATAAATAAAATAATAATAATAAAATAACAAAATCTACTTTTTTTCACTCTCTGGATTACTGTCACTTTCCTGCATAATAATGGCTCAGAGTGACCTCGCTGTCTATGGGCCTCTTCACAGCTTTCCCATCTGCTTGCTAAATGCCCTAGCTGCAGCTTAGAGGGGGGCCAAAAATACACCATGGACACATTTACTAATAGAGAATTTCAAGAATCTTCAACTGTGCTATAAAACAGGCAGAATAATTACAACACACACTGAGGTGGTGAGATCACTATCTGATGTTCCCTATCCTGCATTGTTGCAACAGGGAATGCCAGGAAGAAGATGAGGCCAATGCAAGGCTGGATTTTCAAGGCTCTAGTGCTTCAGGCATGGCGTGTAATATCTCTTTAGCAGATATTCTGAATTTTTGTTTCCTCTGCTGTATGCATGTCCCCACTCCCTCTCCAAAAAAAAAAAAAAAAAAAAAAAAGCAAAAAAAAAGCAAAAAAAAAAAAAAAGTAGTGGCAGTTCTACTACTCCAGGAACCCCAGTGATAATTTAAAAAAATGGCACTGCTTTCAAGTGGGAATTCTCAATTCTCTTCACCTCTCCCTCTCTGCTAGGGCTCAGCACAACGATTGCCACAAGAATATCACCACTTGCCAATAAATACTATCACATTTGTTTCCTATTCCAAGCTAAAAGAAAAAAAAAGTGGGATGTGGGATGTTGGCAAACACTAGCATTACAAGATTGCCAGAGTAAACAAGAGTGAATGGATGAGGATAATTTGGGGATTTAAGGAAAAGAGAATCAAAGGCAATGTTTAGAAAGGGAGAGAGAAATGGCTTCCATGTGAAACACCAAACTGGAGCAGAAATACTTCCATATTAAATGCTCAGAGCTCTGTGTTTCACAGTATGTGCTGACCAAGCCAGCAGAGCTTGAGTTTTTCCCCTTATGGTGCATGCAAGAAGATGGCCTTGGCACTGGGAGGTGCTCCCAAAACTCAGGGGCCAGCAGCAGCCTGGCGAGGCAGAGGAGGCGACACGAGGGCTGCTCTGTCCCTTGTCCATGGCCCCACAAGGGCAGCTCTGAGCCGGCAGACCCCAGCCCGGGTGGTGAGGGCTGCAGGCAGCAGCTCACAGCAGCAGCGACGTTTGGAGACAGAGGCTGCTGTGGTTAAATCAACATGCTCCATCTCACGTTTGCATAGGGCAACATGATCATCAGATTAATTACTAATTACAGTGGATTGCTCTTAAGTAGGTTCACAGCAATAATAGTAATAAAAAGACTAAACGGAGCGTTATTAGCATAGTTAATTATATGACCATTGGGGAGATTATTGATGGAGATACACAATGCTGTTAAACAAGAAAGATATGTTTGACATTGCTTAAGAGAGGCTTCATTATTGCTTCATATCTTTTTGAATTTTTCTAATCATTTCATCTGTGTTCCAATAGTGCAAAAAAACAGTAATTATCTCTGTTTCATCTTTGACTAACAATTGTTTATGAATCTAATGGAACAATAGTGTTTCTAACATGTAAGTAAACCCGGTAATTTTTATCAGCATACAAACTTCAGTCCTACTGGACCACGTTATGGGAATCTGTCATGTGATGAAAGCAGACAATAGTAATTTATTGGTTTAGTCATAATCCTTTCAGTAGTCCAGATTGCTGTTGCAAATTTGTTAAAATCTGCTACCATTCACTAAGCAACAGTACAGCACCTGCAGCAATAACATGGGTGGGGAATGTAAAGGAGCACCCATACGCATGTGTGGCAGCACTTGGACAAGACCACAGAAGAGGAGCTGAGAACAATATTGCACAAACCAGAGGAGATGCCTGTCCGCCCACAGCGTGTATGTAATTTCATCTCTAAATCAAGATTTGGTTTAACTTGCAAATGCTAAAAAAGTACAAAAAAAAGAATTATTCACGCAATGGTTATTTCTTACCCTTTACAGAGGGGCCACGTGCTCCCGTGGAGGACCCACTGCATGGGGACACCAGCTACACAAAGCCACACTCCCACGTGAAGTGCACTTACAGGAATATGCACTGGTTTTCTTTATTTTTTCTTTATTTTGTGCACTTGGCAACACGCAGCTCACTGCCCAGTCAGCCAGTTGGCCTGTTGTTTAACATGGCAACTTCAAGGATAAATATTAATATTTTTTAATCATCTCATTTGGCAGCGGATCTGAGGAGCAGCTGCTGTGTGCGCGGCTACCTTTAACTCATGTTCTGAAATGGGCTGCACTTGCCTGTCCCCCTTTAAAAATGTGCTACAAGGCACAGCCCTGCTGCAGTCCAGCTCTGGTGGCAGGCACAATTACATGCTCCCGTTGCAAGGGGGACAAAATTGTGACCAAATGATATAAATCAGCTTTCAGAGCAACATTCAGCAAACAAACAGACCCTCCCAGACACTTCAGGAAATGTGGTGGTATAAATGGTTATATTAGCATGCATTTCCCCCAACGTTATATTTTGGTTATGTTTTGATCACTTAATGCTAGTCATCACGTTTTATGAACCTCACCCACGAAAACTAACGTGCGAACTGAAATTTAGGACTCCTGACCTTTCACACAAAATGGCCATAGGTGTTCCCACAGCTGTTAAATAAACCTATGTTTATGGAGTCATAAATGTAGTGCAGGTGAGGTTTTCAGTGATGTAATAACAACTTCCATCGCCACGCAGTTTGTCATTTATACAGCAGTGTACCATCGCTGGTGAATATTGTTTTACAATAACAGCACAGGTTCCTTGGATTAAATCACTCTTTCTTCATTTATGAGTCATTTGACCTTTAACCTTCCAGAGGAAGATCAAACCACTTCTGAAGGCCCCACTCTTTTAACTGAGGAGCAAAACAGTTGGTTAGATAGCTAAGGAGGTTGGTATGTGCCCCCAGGGTTTCACAAACAACTGTCCTAGATCTTTTATAAGATAATCTTAACATAATCATGTAGCCACAAATTGTCGTGTAAATTCCCAATTAAAAACACCAAATAGGAGCCATAAATCATGACACAACTGCCACCTTTTCAGGACTGAAATACAGTTTGAAAAGCAGCAGAGAAACTCATGTTTGTGCTTGTTTCAGCACTCAACAAGCCAACAGCAAAACAGCTCGTCCCATTTACAAGCGAGCAACAAGGACACAACTGAAACTGCTTGAGACTTCACCTAAGCAGCAGTGAAGGCCACAGCACTGACAAAACCACTCCATCCTCGGTTCAGGACCACGCTGGTAGTTGAGGAGGACTACGTGAGTGAAAATGAGCATTGTGTTGGCACGCTCCCACAGCCCGGGCCCAATTCACGTCACGCCGCCGCGCACTCCTGTTGGAAGGCTTGACGGCAATTTGGGCGGCGGGAGGAGATGCTGTTTTAAAAAATGGCAGCTTAATTACACTACAAAACGTTAGGCAAATAAATAGTCATTAAGGCCTCTGATTCACGGGTGGTTGGCTGCTTTCCACAACCTTCTGCAGAGCTGGGATCAGAGCTGCGCCGCAGCCGCCATCTCAGGGGGCACGGCTCACGAGCGGCCCCAGGGATCATCTCCCAGAGGGTGCAGCCCCTTCCTTAGGGAATAGGTGCCCAGGAAACAGCTCACGGCACCTCCAGGGGCCACCATCTGAGACACCCGCTCTTCTGCCATCACAAAAGTCCGTCTCAGCTTCCTTTGTGAGGATCCTTGTAGCGGCAAACGAAATTATTTCAGGGCCCGTACTAGGAGGCTCAGATGCTTTCCCTTCGCATGCACATGCATACAACCGCACCCTCTCCCTGTGACATCTTTCCCCTCTCCAGCAGCCAGAAGCACAATCAGAATGGGTTTTATAGGTCGTGCACAAACAATTCCAACAATTAATTAAGATCTTTTAAAGCATTCTGCAAACATCTCAACCAGTTGCTGTCAACAAGCAATCAACAAATGCAGGAGTTTTTCTCCTCCTACTTTACACTTTCTATATTTCTCAAGACTTGCCAGAATTGTGGTGACAGATGCAGACAATAGATGCTTTACTAAACGTGTCCTCGATATCTGCATAATCTCCTTTAATATATATCATTAACTTAGGCCATTCCCATGTTATTGCTTCCCCAACACTGCTAGCACATCATGATCTGGAAGGAGCTATTTATTGCTCTGAGAATGTGACTCTCCTGCCCAACCGGTCAGGCCTTAAAATTACACTTACTCATCCATTCTGCCTTCTGTTCCCTCCAGTATCTAATAAAGGACTAAAATGAGAACTTGCAGTCACCTTTTTGCACTACAGCCTTCCTCCCAAACACTGCTAAAATCTGACCATCTGCAAATACAAAGTTATACAAAAGTATGGGGGTCATCTGATGAAATCTCTCCTCTAATCAGCTTTTTCAAGTGGAAAACACAGCCATTAATGCTTCTGAGGTACACAGCAGCTGAATCCCTTGAAGGGAATCTCAGATTTTTCAGGGCACAAGAGGTCTGGAGATGTAAAGGGGAACCTTCATCTGCGTTGTCTGTAAAAACTTGCATTTGGGACACGGGATAGAAATAGGCTGCATTGGCAAGAACATGGAGGAATCAGTAGTAAGAGGCTTATGCTGACACAACAGCATCTTGGAGAGATAGGCAAGGCCAGATTTTCAGCCTAAATAACCTGGGCTGAAGCACAGCCCGGGCAGTCAGCTATTTCTCCTACCAGAGATTTAATGAGTTAGCTCTGGGCCCATAGCCCCCAAGCAAATACCTTTGGATGGGGCAGCCTGCAGTGAGAAAATGCTTGAATGTCTGTCTAGGGTCCCCATCTCACAAAGAAAAAACAAATCTGGCTAAAGGCTCCCTTGCTGTGACACAGCAAGAGTTTATGGTCCATCAAAGCCAGCGTGAATGACCTGGCTCCTGAAGCTGCCCTGATAACCTCCTGCTGGGCAGCGCTCGACAGGGCACCAGCACACCGGGCACGAAGGCAATCCTTAGGCTAATCTAGGATGCTGAATTAGTCAGAAATGCTCCCATGTGCAGCACGGCCAGCTCAAACACACCACTCTGAGCCATGGCCATCTGGAGGGTCACAAATACCCCTTCTTCACTCTCCCAGGCATGAAGCACAACTGATGCTAGCAAGAGCCTCTTTCTTTATCTCAACACCTCTGTGCTCCTTCCCTCACTTTTTTCTTTCCTTTTTTTTTTTTTAATTTTTATTTTTAATTAATTCATTTAGTCTTTTTGAGAGCAGCTGTCAGCTTACCAGAGTTGATACCAACAACCTCTCGTTTGTTTTCACCATGACCAGCAATGGAGATCCTGTGGGAGCAATGCTCACACCTCACCCTATCTAGCACTTTTGCCCAGCAGGGTACTATGGCCGAATGTATCAACATTCCCAATGTTTTGTTTTGTTTTTCCTGTAGAAATACTTCTGTAAGGCTTTTGTCATCCTTCCTTTTGGATGAATCCTCTCAGAGTTGGAATCTGGCTTTAGACAGGTCACGCAGACCCAGCCAGGGATAGAAGGGAAGTAACAGCACCATCACACAGCTCTCCTTGTCCTTATCCCCAGCAGAAGTTAGGCACTGAGTGCAGCCACAATTGCAAGAACTAAAGGCAGAGCAAAACCATATGTTATTTCTTCCTTATCACTGGTTTTCAAGAATTATTTGCTCTCCCCTTCTGGGGACAGCTTTTTCAAGAAATGATATTTTCTGTATTCTTCCTAAGAGAGGTATTTCAGGAGTCACTGCAGATCCATATTGAGTATCTGAAGGCTGTGGGTACAACTGCACAGAGTATAACATCTAGCCTGCCTCATTTAGAAGGCACTTTTCACATCCTAAGGACTTAATCCTCACACCATGCCAACTGAGAATTATGCTTTAGGCCACAGGGAACATCTACAGTCATGCCAATGAGAGTCAGTGGCAGATGCCTGAAGTATGAGCTTTGTTGATCTGAACCACACAGATATTTATACAGGCTCTCCAAGCCTTCCCCAAAACATACAGGGTTCAGTCATGTCCAACTGCTCTGGGACCGAATCCATTTTCGATTAAGTCCTGAGTCGGAACCTGGGAGATTTGTTCCTAGCACCGTACATTTGGTACAGACCATAGGAATGATCATTCTACAGACACAGGAGCTGGGGCACAGGCTGTGTCCTCCCAGAGGGACACAGCCAAAAACGTGCTGTTCCCCAGACAGTCCTGAGAGAAGGCAATTCATCTTGCAAGGGAAGGCCAGCAGGTTCACCAACCAACTAACAGGCATACTACAGGAGCCCTACAGCACAGACATCACCTTTCCAATTTCAGGGAAACATGCAGGCCCTTGTTTGGGATTTCCTATTTCCTACACAAATTTCCTACCCACGGTATTCTCCTGCCAAATTCACTGCATTACCCTTCGCCCACCTTCATAGGGCTTTAAGTCCCTATGTCCTGTATCACTGTAGCAGCCCACCGTAAGTCTGTATATTCTTACTGGCAATCTCTGCTAAAACCACAACAGAATATATACAAACATAAAATGGAGCAATTTTCTCCTTTGTCTCATACAAAGCTACCGGCAGTTGTGCTAGAAACAAAGCAACCAGGTCTAGCTGGCCAACCAAAAAGGGCTGGGGAAGGAGATAAAGTGCTACCCAGCCCAAGTTCCACTGATAGCTGTATTTTTCTTTAATCATCAGCTGCTATTAAGATTTCTAGACTGGCAATATTCAGGACCCGATTTACATTTATTATGGAGATGAACATTACAGAAAACAAGCACGACAACAGCATATTGCTCTTCAGCTTTTGTTTTTTTTCGATAAGCCACTGCCATTGTGAAATCTATCCAACTGCTCATGAAACTCTGGCAAACTGAAACTGGATCCTTTTGCCCGAGCCCCGTAACACAGAACCTTGTGCCAGATGACTGTATTTCTTGCATGCGTAAAATTCGCTTCAATCGGTTGACAGAAGGTTTGGGGTTTTCCAAATGTTGTGAACCTGGTTGAGATTATGGAGATCCTCAACTAGAGGAGTGTTGGGTTACTGTTCTTTTAAAGCATGCTTCCTCTGACAACAAAATGTAATTAAGGAGGCCATCCCTGTCATGTTACGGTCTCTTTTTAGAAGGTCTAGAAGAATGTAAAAAGGGCATAGGAAAAGTTGCTTAACCTTCTTAGAAATAAACGTCCCGAACATTTTTACATCTTCCCTTTGGTCCGTATTGGTCACAATGATGAAACAATTTAAAGGAGAAAAGGTCACAGCAAAGCAGTGAACTTTATATGCTCTTTAGTGCAATAAAATTTCCTAATGTATTAGCATGGGAAAGGCATGCCTAGCAATATGAGAGAACAGGATGGATTTCAGATTCTCAATAGACTGTTTAGAGGCTTGGGTATCTGTGTGAATCAAGCACACACACAAAAAAAAATGAAACACGTGCAATTTGTCCATCTTATCTATTTTCTGCAAAAGGAAGAAAATCCAGATTCAACCTTCCCATCCAATATTCAACACACACGCAGTATCATGGAAACCCGGGTGCCTCACTGCCAATGCCTGTGCTGTACAGAGGGTAGGTTCCAAAACTGGCACAGTTAAAATTGTCTTTAGTTTGTGCCAGTACCTACAGGCAAACAAAGATAAATGTGAGTCGGGAAGACCATTTTAGACTATTTCATACTGAAAATGACTTTATATTGAATATATATATTTTTAATTATACATATTTACTGTCTTGCTTACTTACAGCCGGGGTATTCAGGAAGATTCTTATTTCCAAGTAGTTCAGAAAGCACCACTTTCTAGAAAATTCACATTTTCCTCCTAGTTCTCATGTTATCAACACAAACACAAGTCCTTCTCGTAATGCAAATACCAAACCTTTCATTTTTTTCTCTATTAAAGTCAAAGATTCTGCAGAAAAAATGTAACAAATAGCATCTAAACTCTATGCACTACCTGGTTGTTTTTTGTTGTTGTTTGGTTGGTTGGTTTTTAATATTTTTCTTTCAAATGTGGCTGGAGTTGATTATCTTCCTAAGGCAATTGTTTTTCTGCCTACTTTTAGAAACTGCACTGGGGGCACGAGTGATCTTATTTCTATGTATTATTTCCCAGAATATGTTTTTTCTCAAAATCTCCACATAAACCCTTTTTCAAAGCTTACTCTGTTTTTCACCATTCTGGAGGTTCACTTCATTTTGTATTTCTGGCCAGGGGCAAATGTTTTTTTTCTTCCCCAGACACCATATTTTACAAAAATTGGTAAAGCATACGTACCCTAGGTCTCAAAAGTGTTCACAACATAACTGATTCTAAGAATTGTGCTGACTCATTCAAGGAAGAAATGTATTGTGCTGTATCCAACCAAAACCACCCCAAACTTTAAGTCCTGAATATGCAAAAACTCCATGAGTAAACTCAAACCAAGAAGAATCCATTAAAATCATTTGAAAAATGAAAACTTGAGAAATTTGTATCTGTTTGTGAACAGTTCATGAGCACAGAATGGGGCACGATTCACGGAATGAATTATTCTTTGTGAATTATTGTCCTAGTATTATCCTCGTAACCAATAAGACACATGATTTACATTTCTTTTACAGGCGATAGTAGCTAATTGATGTCCTGGTGTGATATGGAATGAAGCGCAGTCATATAAATAAATTGTTTCCTAAATTCTTCACAAAAACACATTAATATCTTAGACACCATGCAATTGTATGCAGCGAACACTGCTAAGACAGTAATCGTGTCATCAAGAGTTAATTTATTCTCAGCAAGCCCATGTAATGCAGATATTAATCTCCTGGAGCACTCACTGTTGTTCGGGGTTAAAACATTCCCAGTTTCTGAAACATAAACAAGCCTCGCATACACAGCTGTTCTCGAGTAGCCAAACCGAGCTGCTGCTCGAGGAGTATTTGTCACTTTACAGCCCGTTTAGAAGAAGGAGTCAAGAACTGCAGAGCACAAAGGGAAGGTGAAAACGTTCATATATCCATACATTTACCTGCAGTTTGCAGCCACTGAGTTATGGGTGCACTTGGATTCTTTAAAAGTGAGCAACGTGACTCATGGCGAGCAGCACGAACGCACTTGAGACTCAGAAGACACACTTTTGAGGAGACAGTTTGAACATAAACATGGCTTAAACCAAACAAATCACTTCCTAAATCCTTCTTGCTTGGCTATCCCCTTAGTTTGCCACCAGTCAATTAAGAATGGAAGGAGTACACCCAACGGAGCAAAGCCAACAACTGTGCTGAGCAAGATGCTGCTTCCGCAGGCAGCCACACACAGGACCACTGCTCGAATAACACCAGAACGACCCCTGCCACATCCAGCTTGAAAAAGCACACGAGAACAAAAGTGTCTCAGAACAGGTGGCCACCACAAAGCCTACGTGCCTTTATGCCTTCAAGACAGGGCCGGGGAAACCCCACCTGCAGCGCGTTTCATGCAGCTGCGTGCGGGGCAGGAGGACCCCTGGATCCAGCCCTCCATTCTCCATGCTGCTGCCTCTGGGGAAAGCTGCGAATGAGGAGATTTGATACACTTCCCTTACATGTGGTTTTTTTTTTCTTTTTCTCCAGTTGGTTCCCTTTCATATGGGCTCAGCACAACTGCTTTATGATATCTTCATCAGCCACTTGAAAGCTCTGGGTCAGAAGCTTGGAGATTTGGAGGTAGCGCTGTGCTAATTGGCTGAATGGCCCTTTTGACCACACTCAATTTCTGCTAATTAGAAAAAAAGAATAATTAGCTAATGTTGGCGAAGAACTTTGAAGATGAATAAGCTATGGGGAATGCACTCGGCATTATTAGTGGGGGAAAAAAGTTTGATCCCTTTTTAAATTTGTGTTTAAGTAGCTCAAAGTGATTTTAAAATGACCAAATCTAATGGCTAACCACCAGAAGGCTAATACAGTGTCTTTTGGGAGACCACAGTTTATATTCTACAACTAGGTGTTATACAATTGCTTTAAGAACTCCTCCTTGGTATTTTCAATTTCTTTCTGGTCATTGTACTTTTTATATGTCATTTAATCCTTCCTCTTACCCACCTAATTTGTACAGGTAAATCGTAATTACTACAAAATACTAATGGCAATGGTTAGACAAGTAAGTGTGAGTATGCACCTTGGAAATATCATGTTATAAAAGAGCCTTGTATACATGACTCAAGCACATTGTTTTCCATTCACCGGATGCTTTGTCTCCTTAATGCTCCACTGTAAACACCTCCACAGCGTGGATGTGATGGGCCACATCCTGAACTGGTTACATCAGCACAGACCCAGCCTTTATCACAGTCTAAAGCAATAATTATTCCTCTTTGAAATGGCAGAGCAAAACAGTGAGTTTTCCTTTCCCCTTGCTGAATTCTGGGTGTACTCAATACGAAGCCTTTTGGTTGTGCAAGCCTCTTGTATCTATAAAAAAAGCCTGGTGCACGCTGTGCAGGACTGAAATGTTGGTACTTCATCGGGAGCTGCATGGCCCGAATTCCAGCCCAACACGCTGTACTTCTCCTGCAGGAAGGATGATATTTGGCTTACCAAACCAGCCACTCCTAAGAGACACCTCTGCAGCACAAGGCACTTGTTTGGACACACTAATGGATGCTGCTTTTCTCCCCTCCCTTCTAAAATTGCCACTCAGAAATAATTTAGCCCCTGCTAGCTGGAATGATAAATGGAAGATATATTTGGCAACCTTCATACCTGGTTTCCTCCTGGCCCCTCCTCTAGCTTGTAAAACTTAAGATGAAATACCAACCCACTGTCATTCATATTCTATTGCCAAAAACCATCTGGATAGTTTATATAAGTGCTTGAGAGAAGAAAGAAGTAAAATAAGCTTTGGATCTCTGTGTTGATTCCTTCTGTCTGCCTTGCACATGCATGACACAAAGCCCTCAGGTCTGACAACACATCATTTTGTGCAGGAGTAAACTAAACGAGGCTTAAAACTAAACAACGATGTTAAGAATCTAGGTGTGAGCATTTTGGGTATCTCGAGCTCAAACAAAAGCAAGAGCAATGTAGCTTCTTTCTGAGATCGATATGCTGGGCTCACCTACCGTGTTGTGTGGGCTTCGGAAGCATGAAAGCAGAGTCCCTGGCTTCTGCATATGGACATATGAACTAATTATATATATATTATATATTATACACATATATATTATTTTTTTGTAAGAAAAAGAAATTGTCTGGCATATTTGGCTCCTGTGTGACCTACTTTGGACTGCTGAACTGGTCTTTAAGATGCCTCCTTGAAGGGGAAAATGCATATGAATGTATATTTGTATGTGTGTGAATGTGTATGTGCATTTACATTCATGCACACCCTTTTATCTTTTTGTTGTTGTTGTTTTAAAGCTCGAAGTTGTAGGTGAGTTCAGGAACAGATATTTTCAGCCAAAATCTGCCCCAAGCTTTAAACAGATGATTATAACTTTCAGGAAGGTTGACAGTCTGGCAGGCAAAGCAAGTCAAATCACAGGGGACCAGCATGAAGAACCTGTTGTTCTCACAAACCCAAACTTTAGTTTCAAGGCACTGCAACCATGACAAATTATGAGTTTGTGGATGTCAGTACACCAGGGATGGGTCATTCTCATGTACTACTGATCCCTAGGGTACGGGAAGCCTGGAGGGAAGGTACCTGAGTGACATTTTAGCTTTCATGTCAAAACAGAGGACAGCAAGCGGCCGCGTGGAGTGTGGCTCTGCAGAGCCCCGCGATGCCTTGGCAATGCTGCTGCCCAGCCTCCCAGCTCTGGGTGTGGGCTGGGCAATGAACTCATCCAAAGGAGCAGGGCCAGAATGCTGTCCTGCATCAGCCCAAAGCCACCTATTTTACCAAATAACCGAGATTTTTTATTTTTTCCCCAGACGTTTATTCTTTTCCCACTCTGTAGTAGCAGCTAGAAATGGCACATAGGTAGCTCCCTAACACAAAAATAGCAACAAAAGCGAGCAACTCTCCAAACCAGTCTACTAGGAACACGTCTTTTTCTTAGAAGTAAGAAAAAAGCCTACAAAACATATGAAGCATGTGAATTAACTAGTGCCAGTATTTCCAAAACCACTGAAAGAAGAGGAAGATCCAAGAAAACGCTGATATTTATATATCTGGGGTTTTCTATCAGATCTTGCAATGTGACAACAACATATGTCAGTGTCAGCACAGGTCCTGCCGGCAACACCTTGAAAACTGTGTGGAGGTATAGAAAATAAACAGCACTGGCTGTGATTTCCGTGATAAAATACGAATGTAAGGAAAGCCTCTTGGGATCCATAATCTGGAATTGTCACGGGATACAGATTGTCTGTCTTCCTGATAAAAGATGTCAGTTCCTTTTCTGGGTTTTTAAACAGCAAGAAGCACTTGTGATTATTAGGCTGGCTGTACACCGTGAGGCCTGCTGACAGAATCACTACACACAGCGGATGTGTCTGCTTCACCCATCAATGTTCCTAAAATTTCCGTATCAAAAGAGCACTGCAGCCCGGTCCCAGCCACAGAAAACCCCAACTGCACAGCTCCAAATTTCCCTTAGCACGCACGCTGGAACAAGGCTGAGATTTCCTAGTACACGTACAGATCAAAAAGCTTCCGCTAGGGCATCCCACATTAGGCATTCATCGTTTTAAAAAGCAGCTGATTAATTAAGCCTGATGAAAGATGGGGTTGCTGTGGTGGTTTTGCCGAGCTGCAAGCTCATGCTGTGAGGCGTGCGATGTTTTGTTGAGGAAGGATGTGTTCGGGCTCAAGTGCTTTGTGGGAAGCACTGCCGGGCTTCAGAAGGGGAGCCCAAGCTGCAGTGCGCTGCCTTTAAAACTAATTAAGGAGAAATGTATTCCACACTGAGAATTATTATACTCAAGTACCATTTAATACTCCAAAGAAGGCCAAGGACTGAAATATTGACCTTTCTGCTGCCAGCATCGGCTCTGCTGCCAACCCCGTGAATGGAGAAGTAAATCCTACACAAAACTGGCCTGTTGCTCAACGTTAATTTTAAAGTGTAGGAATGAAAAATGTTTTTCCAAGTGCCAGTAATAAAACAGAACCCACAGGAGCTCTCTGAAAACGAGTCCATGGGCTGAATCAGCAGTAGCTCTCGTTTTGCACACCGCAGCCTGGCTGGTGAGAGTTCCTGGGGTTGGCACGGCAAGCACCAGCACTTCTGCAAATCCCGACGAGAGGAGACCGATGGGGACGTGTTGTGCTTGGAGACATTGCTCCAAGGGTCGAAATGACTCTTCTCAAAGTACCGGGGGTGAATGGACCTGTCACCGGGGGTGAATCCGAACAACATTCTGCTAATGTCAGACATCCTGCAAAACCAAAGAGAAGGCCGTTGAAAGTGCTCTTTTGCTGTCGGATGTTTGCCCAACTGGAACGGCACAGCTCGCAGCCACTCCGCTCCCCAGATTTCCCAACACCCTCAGCCCAGTGCAAACTGGGTCGCTCTCCAGTTTCTCACACAGAACCGACTGCGTGTGCACGCAGTGAGATTGGTCACACGCTGACCCCGTGAGTCACCCATTTCTGCCCTGACTTCAGGTGTACATCCCCACTGCAGGACACGCCAGGTTTCCCTCTGCAATAGTTACATGTATAAGCCAGGGTAACTCCACTTGGATTGGACTGCACCCAGGCTTCCAGGAGAAAGCCAGCTTCTGACCCTCAGCATCACTACTGCGAGCCTGGCAGTGTGGATCTGTGCATGCTATTCTTCCATTTCCACCCACACTGCTGCCTGTGACTCACAGATGCTTCACATCAAGTGTGGGAGAAGTGCCCCAGCCCTGCCTGCTCACGTTACTGCTCCTCCCGGGGCTGTTGCGGCTGCCCACAGGGGCCATGCGTCACCTGCCACGGGTATCGCAGACACCCCTGCAGCCCATCCGTACCCTGGCATGCAGAGCCCTTCCACATGGCCATACGCTCATCCAAAAACTCCTCCTCCTTCTCCTTAGGTCTCGAAGGGTCACCCAGAAGAAGCAAACCCACCCGTTCTGCAATAATCACCTGTCTTCTAGTGCAGACCAGCAATAGAAGGACACAGGAATGGGAAATGAAGCTCAAACACAACTGGAGACTCGCTGACACTGAAGGAGAAAACCCTTATGATATGCCCACTACATGGGCAAACAGAAGAGTTAGGAGTTGTGAAAATATAGCTCCTGTAAAGCTGCTGATGTTAATGTTGCTGACAGCTTCAGCTTATTAGCCATGCAAATGTTATTAATGCAAATCGGAGCTACACAGGGTTTAAAAAAACATTCCTGCGCTCGTGAATCGATAGTCATGGTATTTCTCAAGCTGTGTCCTCCTCTCCCTTCCCTGCATCTCCACCCACTTTTGAACTTTCATCTCACCCCTTCCCTAGAGCATACCAGCCAACTGCCCAGCTTGTAATCGATGGTGATGAGCAAGTAATTTTATTAATTAATCCAGGATGGTTGGCAGTGCAATATTTTTCAGGCAACTTTTTTCATGGGAATTGTGGCTTTTGGTTGGAGTTGTGCATGTGTGAGATGTCACTGCAGTACCAGGGACATAGTGAAGGGACCAGTCCATCTCGCTGGGGAGTGGAGGCTTGTCTAAAGAAGGCAGCTCCCAACCACCAGATTTAAACCACTGAAGTAAAAAGAAATACTCTTTTTCATTGACTTCAGTGGGCTTTGGATCAAGTCTGTAAGCTCTAGTAACTCGGCAACATTATAAAACTCAGTTTCACAGAATATATAGAATATATAGAACAGAGTAACCAAATTACTGATGCCCGCTCCCACTTTGTTATTTATTCAAGTTTGATAAAAATTTAATGTCACGTGATTTTTCCTATTTATTTTTCCTCTTTTTTTTTTTCTTTTTTAATACATTTTGATTATGCCAAAAGGGCAAATGGCCAGTTTAACTGACTTGAGCCTTTGATCCTCATGAGTTACATGTCTCTTCAGCAAGGCTCTCATTTGAAGTGCTTTCAGCACCTGATTTATTAACAGTCGGGTGGAGTTAGGCTGTTTTGCAATTCCTGAGAAGCTGATAATAAATCTGATGCTCGTATCACAGGTGGTGCTGATATTTTAGCTGGATTGAAAAAAAAAAAAAAAAAAAAAAAAAAGGTTCATAAACTGAAACAAATGTTTCTATATTGATGCTTCTATCCTGGAGTCCAGAAAGTTGTCCGTTCTGGTGGACATTTCGCCTTTCATAGATTTCCTCTCTGATTACTCCACAATTCAATCTTTCAAATGCCCTCCCTTCATATTATACTCATAAATTTTATTTTAATAAAAATAGGTGTCTAAAAGGCATAAACAAAAAATTCCACAAAAAACATCCTTAATTCTTTTTCAAACCCTTTGCACATTTTTTTTTAACCAGATGTTTCCCCGACTTGTCATTGTGATGAAAGGAAACCCAATATCCCCTCTGCTTTCCAGCGCAGAGCCGCAGAAACAAGGAATGACAGAGGACGAGCAAGAACCGTCTTAACTGGGAGGTGATTATTACAGCTAGGAGAGAAAGAGCGAAGACACATGCTGGTGGTGGGAGCTCATAGATTTGAACATTCCTTGTTACCTTTTTTCTCACAGTCTACAATAATTTTAAAGACTGCATCTGTGTGATTCAATACTCCAGCTGAAACAAAGTCAAATAAACTCCACCCACCTGTTAGGCAACATTCTGCAAATCCCGTATTAATGTCACGTTCCTAATTATATTTCACTTCTCCTATTACATTTTTGCTATGATCCTGTCTTCATTGAAAGCAGCTTTCATCTTAAACACAGTTTTTCTCTCTCTCATCTGCCCATTTACCCACCCCAGCCACCATTCATTACGCACGGCCGGCTAATAGTTCCAATTTTCAGGGATAATCTTACTCCCAAATCATTTACACTACAATATTAATTATATGTTTTCTTTCAGGCTGACTCACCCTTCACTCTCTCAAGCTATGCTTAGTTTATAAAGCCATCACAAATGGTGTGATATACTTGAATGAGAGCTAAGAGCCTGGCAAAGCTGCTGTGCTGCCTGGAACAAAGCAAAGATAGACTTCTCCTTTAACAAATTGCTCCTTTAACAGCCAGGCTCCTTTAACAAATTGCCGTGTTGCCTTCTATGTGAAGGCAACGTGAGGCAAAAGAGGCAATGTACATAATCAATACATATTTTATTCCTTTATCCAGAAGGTGTCTGCCACCCAAAAACTGGCTCCTCCACAGATCCAGCTGCTCGTTCAGTGGCGGGTGCAAGGCTGTGCTTAAAATGATGCTTATCTGTATCACCTTATCTTATACACAAACAAATCGGGTGCTTATTAAAAGAAGCCTCCATGTAGGTTGATGGTCCTTCATTATGCGTTTCAGAAGGATCTTTTCTGGTGATTTCCTTCTCCAACATCACTGTCCTATTATTTCGAGAGTAACCACCACAAACGCAGGAGCAGGAGGCACGGCTGATCGGAATCACCACTCCCCTTGAGGAAGCAGACTCCTCATTCCCAACTTTTCCCACTCTTCCCTCCTGTCTTTGTCCCATTCTGTGCTTAAGGAATCAGGAAGAATATATATTATTTTTTTCTTTTTTTGCATAAAAAGGATTGCACGGAAGTGCTTGTAATGTGACACACAAGCTTTGTTATGAACACATGGGATCGTTTCCTAAGCGTGATGCTTAAGCAGAAAATGGAGTGCTTGGGAAAACCAGTCCCAATTCCCTTCCCTGCTTGGAGCCCGCTGATGTACAATTCAGACTGAACGAGGGAAGGAGACCTTCTCCTGCACCATAGATATAAATCTTTTCTCAGCATTGCTGGACAAGGCCCTGTGGCTTACATAGGTGAGACAGCTGTGAGGAAATGCACGGGGATTTGCTATGGGAGAGCTTGTCCAGCTCCCTGCTTGCAAATAGATACGGCTTCGAGCTGATGGGCATCTTACTGCACAGATGGCAATGAAGCCATTGTGTGCTCCTTTCACGCTCATCTCCAGTGTGCCAGAAACACTGGAAGAGATAGGATCAATCACTATATGCTTCTTTACATTTCTTTCTCCCAAGTCTTTTTCGTTTTGGTTTGCCTTTACTTTGCTGGCTAACTGCATCTCCATGGCTAGTTAAGATACTGAAGGCATTTCCTAATGTTGAGCTCTTCTCTTCCTAGCACTAAGCCACAGCTAAACCTCTTCTTTCCACTTTGCAAAGCTGCATGTAGCTGAGGGTTTGGGAAATCTTAAATCTTATTCTCAGTAATCACTAATGGCTTCCATGCTACGAATGCCAGTCTCACTAATTCGGCAAAAATTTTACCTTACACCAGCACTTTGCTTCCCAGCTGTCATCGTCTTGTTACCCAGGAGCTGCATTAATCTATTATAGCTGTTCTCAAATCAGATAATTTGTGCCTCTGTATCGACGCCCAGATGCCAAAATAAGGCCAGAGTGTTCTCAGGGAGGAAACCATGCTTGCATCTGCAGATCCGGGACCAACCAGCCCTTCCAGAACAAGTCAGGACAGCTCTGACCTGCTGTGACTGGTACCCACCTTTTGTAGCTGCAAGGGACCAAGATTGTAGGCAACGATTATTCAGGTAAGTATGTCCTGGCTGCAGTCCGAACACAGCTGTAGGGATGTGACACGGGAGTTACAGTGACACATCTCCTACCCTAGGCTCTCCCGTGCAAGGAGAAAGTCTCTGGGGAGCAGCGAAAGATTTGCACCACCAGAACCAAAGCCAGCAGTCCCCAGTGAAAATGTGCACCTCCTCCTTAACCTGCACGCTTGTGCTCGTGTCAAAGCAGGCCCTGGAATATATATAGGTGATTTACCACTTCCCATGCACTGCTATCCAGCTGGGGGCAAGAAGGCAGCTTTGGCTGAAATTGCAGCTGAAGTCACAAACTCCAAACAGTCCTTTTTTTTTTTCTTTTTTTTTTTTTTTCTTTTTTTCTAGAAGGGAGTCTTAGTTACGTGATTTTCCCTGTTTTGTTAACAGTTGTAGAGAGAGGCGGGAATGCTTGGAAGTGTTTGAGAGCTGACATGACAGAATGCAACAGCTTTTCAGTGTCTCAGTGGTCGGCTGTGTAAATTAGTAGCTAGACCATTTTACAAATGTATATTATTTACCCAGCAGATGCTGTTACGGTCTCTCGTGTAAATTCGTAATTAGACTATGTACTGCTTTGTGAAAATCCTTTAATAACAAAGGTGCCACTGGGTGCTGAAATAATTAAATCAGCCCATTTGAAACAACACTAGTTCGCCACTTCGGCTTGGGTGATATAGTATTACACATTCCTGTAAAAACAGCCAGAGAAATTGAGAATGATCAGCTACAAACATCAGATACAAGGGATAATGTTACCCATTCAGTAGCTTTGGGTTTGGCATGAGTCTAGTGTCACAGTTGAAAAAGTTGCAGCCAACATACCAACAGCACAGACAAAGAACAGATGATCCATCTCCTCTGCCATCTATCATGCACAGCATTGCCAACTCCAGGGCTTTACCAGCACTGACATTTAAAACAAAGTATGTGTCAACCATATTAAATAATACACCAAGCTGTGGGTTATTAAGTGTGGGGTAATTTGACCACAGCAATTAAACTGAGATTAAAGAATGATAAAGGCAATGTTATATACACTGTTCAGTGGGGTTTTTGGAACATATGGAGTCCTGAATATTTCCAAGTGTGAAAGCCACATCAGATATTAAGGCGCATGTCAGTCACAAGCAGCATCTTGCTTCTGCACCCTCCCTCCTCCCCTTCCCCCCATGAGATGCCGCCTTCGAATGGGGATAGTTTTTGTTCTGTGTATAATCAGCAAAGGAGATGTCTTCTGACTCGAGGCTGCAGCTGCAGCCCAAGGGACGTGTTAGCAAAGCAATGGTTTAACATGGGAGCACACTAAAAATACACCATTTGCAAGCACTGAGTGGGTAATCCGCAGTCACTGTGCACGCAGGCCACAGACAAATGGGCAAACAGTTAGTTTTCAGCCCAACAAGCCTGGTGAAATATCTGCTTCCTCCTCCTCAAAGGCTTTTATGATTGGAGTCCAACGGGGATTTTGCACATAGCCATCTTTCCTGCACACATGAAAGCAACTGCATTCAGTCTGGTCCGGTTAAAGCCAGAGGAAACTCAAACCTAAAGGCACGAGGCAGCTCATCAGCAATCTGCTCTCACGCCGTGTCTGCAGGCGTTTCCCCTTCCAACAGGGCAGCCAGACAGAGAAGCAGTCAAGACCCCGGCTCTACAACAGCCAACAAAGGGGGCATTGGAAAAGCAGGGCTGGAATTTCCGATCTGCAGCCATATTCCTGGAAGCATTTTATTATTTAGAAGAAAAGAGAAACTTATCATTGAAGGTGAGCTCGCATTCCTGAATTACACAGTTACCAAGCATGCTGTGAATATGTTCTCAGATAACTGGAGAACAGACTTGCTTAGCAACTGCAGTAAGTGTGGGTCAATTATAACACACCTAGCTGTAACGGGCACAAATAAAAATCCTAATAAAACGATTGAAGCTCATAATCCATTTATAAACAATGTCTCTTATAGTGCTCCTGATGGAGAGAGCCACCACGGTGCTCCCCATAAATATCTTAGCCTTCCTTCTTTAATATTTCCAGCTGGCTGCCTTTGGGACATCTTTGAAAATTCCAGGTAAACAACATTTCTCTAATATTTGCTCATCTCAAACCTGAACAGTTCAGGTGTAGTAAATAGAGGCTTTTGAATATCCATCTGTATTTTACAAGCCATCTTCCCCTGAAAACAAAACCAAAACCTAAACGAAACAAAAAACCACCATCGACAACAAAAAACACATAGGTATCCAGAATGTTAACTAAAGTTTTAAAAATAACCACAACATTATAGAAAAACAAAGCTCCATTCTAGCAAGACATATGCAGAGAACCACATACTTTGAGATAAGAAAACCTCCGTTGAGAAATGTGTAAAGAATCTTTAAAATATTTCCAGAACTCAGTGAATCATAAATGGGGAAAAAAAGTCCTCCTGGAAATTACTGAGATATGGAGCGTTCCACGATTGCTAAAGAAAAAAATACAAAAAGCAACATACCCAGACCTGATAGGATATTGACATTGCTAAAACTGCTTACCTCTTACTTGAAGGCTTTTATACATACTAAAAAGCAGGCAATTCTTGCATACCTTCCCTGCTTGCTTATCTATAAGCACATAAGTAGTTCTGTTGCAATCAATGAGGCTGCTCATACTCTTAACGCTGAGCACATATTTCATTCAAAAGGAAAAGGAAAAAGGAGAGAAAAAAAGAAAGCTTATTGAAACATGGAAGATAGCCCCACTGCAGTGATCCTTTGGGATCGCTGTTTGTCACTAAAAACTGTTTTGAAAAGGCAATAAAATTACTCAATTTATATAATTGTATGTTTTTATATCCTTATCCAATGTATAGCACAAATGTTATGGCCTTTGCATTCCATCTCTTGTTATTTTCATTGTCCTTTAATGTTATATTAATAAAATTTGTTTTTCTAATGATACCCATTTAATCGTCTGAATTCAACTGGTGCTCTCTGGATCTTTGAATACTTCCCCAATACCACACACCATCCTACTATCCCCGAATGGGATTTCGAACAGCCTATTACTTTGCTTAAAGGGAGATGATTCTAATGTGTAATGAACCATATTTACCTCTAGTGAAGACACAACTTATAATAAGAGAAGAAGACAGAGCCCCATGGTCACAGAGACTCCTGCAGCCCGAGGCCAACATCAGACAACTTTTTCCTCTTCTGGAAGTTTCCTCTGGGATAGACCAGGGACCATGGCATGACTATGTCATAGACAGACACAGTATGACATAGTCATACAATCTGTGCTGTTAATAAGGCATCAACCATGAATTAGAGCTCCTCAGAGGGAAAAACGGATAGAAGAAATGGTTTCAGAAGTGGACTCATCATCACTCTGAATTTCCGAAGTCTCCAGGGATGTCCAAGCCCTAGTGCTGGTGCTAGACCTCAGACCCTGCAACACCCCAGCCATCCCAGGGCCACAACGTCCAAGCCAACACGGGCACGTTATGTGGCACCAGCTGTCTGCTTCTCTGATGTGCAATGGGCTCAGAATTGCCCAAAGACCAGTTCTTTCAAGACCTGGACAGCAATTTTTGTTCTGTTCTGCGATACACTATTTGTCTCCCTTTGCCATCTGCCGCTAGCACGGGCACATATTTTTTCCCATTATCTTTCCTATGCCCATGAGCCATGAGAATGAAAGCAAATACCATAAAATAACTCAGATTTTTTAAATACTTCACTCAAAAAAAAAAAAAAATCTCTCTACTGTAATAACAAATGCCAAATCTCATAGCACCTTCTTTTTAATAACTGAGCTATAAACCCCTCAATAATGAGGCTTGTAATGGAAACGCTGAGTCTCCCTTTACTACTATGGCCTGAACTTGCTACTATAATCAGCTATTTTTATCAGTTAGTTCATTACACCTTAGAAAAATGACTGCTGGCAGCAGGAGTCTTGTTTCATTACAGACACTCTTAAATGCTCCAGCGTGATGCTATAACTGAAAAGCAGAAGAAAGAAAGTGGGAAGGCGAGTGAGAGAGTTGAAGGAAAGCAAAAACCAAGGGAGGGATGGAAAGAAGAGAGAAATGGGTGCACTGGATGACAGTCTCCTGACTTGTCATTTCCAGCTCTCGTCAGCCATGCAGAAGACTGCTAAGCTCAGCCCCTGCCCAGGCAGGGCTGGTTTTGTCCCTTGGGTACCTCTGCCACTAGCCCGTCCCCTGGGCCACCCTGGCAGTGCCGGTGGCTCCTGGCCTGTCCTGGTAGTCCTGGAGTCCTCAGCCCAGCTGAGCTCTGCTGATCTCATCTACTACCAGATGTGACAAGTTTTCCTTCTTGTTCTAGAAACTTTGTGGATTTCTGGTCATTTTGGAGGCTTTTTGTTCTCCTTGTTTTCCCTGAACACATCAGCTGGCATATGTTCACTCACCGAGCTTGTAGGTTCCCAAAGCTTTCGGTGACCACTGGAGTATATTACATACCCATTTACCCTGTATAGTTTATCCCTTTCCTAAACAAGTCATGAGTTTATTTTACAGTTTTAACTGCGAGCAAGGCATGTTGAAAGCCTACCTAATTTACTGCGTAAACATCTAGCTAACTTCCAGCTGTGTTCTCTAGAGAAGCAGATGAGGACACGGAAAATGTCAGTAGCAGGTCTTTTCTTGAAAGATCTTTAAGAACTGCAAACCACAAATAACTTGCACCTATTTTTCTCCCCCAAAACTAAGATCTTTAAAACTCTCTATGAAAATGCCATTAAGTGTTATCTCTGCAGGTGCAGCTACACACTGAGTGTCTCAAGAGCACGCTGGTGTCCTCCCCATCTTTACTGCAGTCAGTGAAAGCTGGAGCCATTTCTACAAAAAGCCAGCATTTCAACAAGCACTTTCACTTAACAGCAACACTGGGGTGTTGCTCAACAGCGAGATACGATAAAGAGAATCCGTAAGACACTTCTAATACGCTGTATGACTAATTATTGAAATGTGCAGACATAATCCTTTGACCTTGAAAAAAGTACAAGTAATGTATTTGTAAATATAATTATGAAGGGCACATGGTTGCAACACGATGACAAACAATATTAAACTTGCAAAAGCAAGAAGATTCAAAGTTTTTTTCCATGTGCAGAAATTGTACATTGTTTTCTTTGCGAGCGTCCCAAGCAACATCGTGCATGTGCAGTTAATCATGTCTTGTTTATATAAACACAATACAATTATATTTGAGTTTTCCTAACTCTTGCACATTTAAATGAGAACCATAATGTTGACCGTATGGCAGATTCAAATACTCTCCTGCAGGGAGAGAAAACACAAACCCTGTGAATCTTGCCTCAGCTACAAAATGGCAAGGCATTCATTACGCAGCCTTACAACCCTAATCTCTCCAAAATACTTTTTAACTCTGTTCATTGAAAATCTTCAGAATTTAGTCCATGTACCCCTCAAAATACTTAGAAATCCTAAAATCTTTCTTGATCCTACACTGTAGGGAGCTTCCTCCCGACTTGAGCTGAGCCAACACCACAGACCCAAAGCAAATTCTGTCCTTGGTCTTTGCATACTGCTTACACTGCATTTCTTCCAATCTTCAGGGACCAAAAGCTAGCAAGATCCATGCCCTTTAAAGACAAGCACTCATCTTCCTCAAGGCCTCCTTGTTCCACTTTTGTAGCCCAAAGATGCTGGGAAAGTACAAAAGAATACTAAAGGGACATGAAGTAAAACTGAGATGACCATTTTACACGTTCATTCTTTATCATACTCCATGCCCTAGGTCTCTAATCCCTTTAGGAAAGACCTCAAGTAATATTTCTGCCAGGAAACATGTCTTCATGAGAGGGGAATGAGCTTTTCACACACCCACACTGACAAGATACATATTTGTGTGGCTGCCCATCTGGCAGAATACTGATCTGGCTCCAGGTTAAAAAAGAAAGCAAGAAAGAAAGAAAACAGAGAAAAGAAGATAGAAGAAAAGAAATGGACTTTTTTTTTTTTTCAAAGAAAGAGAGTAAACTAATTAATTCTATAAGAAGGACTATGCAGAAATGGTTTCAGCAAGATGCACGTTGCATCCCTCAGCCAGGCGGCCCCATTAATAGGAGTGCAGGTGAGCCACCCGCGAAGGCGAGCCATCGCCTCGGAGCTTCACAGTGAGTACAAGCATCCCGTCCTTAGCCGCAAGGCAAGTGTAGCACAGGTGTATTCTAGGGCAAGAGCACTGAAGCAGAGAGTAGAATAGCATCACTCTTCAAAAAAGCTTTTGTGGTTACAGAACAAGTATAAGAGCTTTCATAAAACCGCACTGTTTTATTAAGCAGAAAAAATCCTCCGTGATGATGTGGAACAGCAATTCCCACAAGTGACTGAGGTATAGCCACTATCTTTTTCTCTTTTTTTAACTTTTTTTTTTTTGATAGCTTTAATTTGCTTGTTCTTTATGTTCATTGGCAGCACTGCTAAAATGTATCTTTACAACCTATTGTCTTAAGTAAGATTATATCAACAGCTCCAGATGGACCACTTTTAAAAATAAATTCTGCTTTCCCTTATCATTGACAGGAATCACATTTACATATTCTCCTGGTGGAACTGATAATGCACCAGATGATTAATGTGCCTCGATGTACTGATACCTGTAGACTGTTTGATCAATGTCTCGCAAAGCAAGTGTCTTTCATTCGGTACGCTCAGAGTCCAAAAACACCCTGTGATTAATGTAACTAAATGTTTGGGGTCAGCCGAAGCTACAGTTCCTGTTCCTGATTCAATATCAAACTAAAGATAGGTCACAAGAGAGTGGATTAGTCATTTGAAGAAAAAGTCTGAGCGTGCAACTTCAAACTATCTCTTTCAGGAAAGCTACAGAAGAGCTCCAGCATTTTTCAGTTACTTCCACAGTCAGCTGCACCATGCTTCGCCTCATTGGTAAGCAGCACAGCCCAACATGCTAAGCCTTTTAATGCCAGGATATTTCCAGTAGAAAAATAAGGGGGGTTGATTCAGTCCTTGGCATTGAAGTTTGGATTTATTCAGATTTATTTATTACAGTTAGCGAACCATGAAAATCCAAGTCTCTGAAGTCATTCCCCAAAGAAAGCACTTCCTCCAGTTGGAAGATAACAAAATGGCTAATGAACACTAGACCTTTTCCTGGTTTTATTTTATCAGCTGATGTAAAACTGACTATTTCTGCCTGTCCTTACAACAGCTGTTTGCTGGCTCATTAGAAATGGAAGCTCTAAGAAGCATGGGGACTTGCTAAGGGACAGCTTTCACTTCCACTCACACTCCTTTATTCTTTTTGGATGTGTAGAAGCCATAAACGCCATGCAGGCAACAAGGGGAAAAAAGTCTCCTCTTGCCTGTATGACGGCTCCTCTTGTCTTCACCTTGCTCCTATCACATCTCTGACTAGAAGGCAAGAAAGGAGAGAGATTTGCTGAATACCATCAGCTAGAACCTGGTTGCCTTGGGGTGCCTCTGTAGCCACAAACTACATGAGTTGTCTCTCCTGCCTAGTATGCTGGGAACAGATATACGGATCCTGTAGGACTTATATATGCTGGAGATGTGATAGCTCTTGGTCCCCAGGAGAATAAAGGTGATGTGCAGCACCCTTAGTGCCACCTGCTCCTGCACTGCACCTCCCTCTGTTCAGCCCAGTACTGGCACTCTGTTCTGTAAGCACAGACGAGCACCATTTTTCTGATGCTATGTCCATTCAGTGGCCTGTGCCCCCAGGCTTTTAAATAAGACCTCCGTAACATCAAGGGAGGACTGTTTCCTGAGGCTGACTCACATACGGTTACTGAAATGACCAAAACCTCTCCACTATCAGACCAGGAGAAAGAAAAGTGCTAGCATGCTATGGAAAAGACAGCATATAAAAAATAAAAATAAAATTAAAGTTAAAACTAAAACACTATGCGGTACTAGTAAATATGCCAGGAAAAAAAGGATAAGGGAGAATTCATCACATCTTGTAATCCAAACACAATAATTTATCCCTTAATTAAACAATGAGCTATGCTGATACAGAGATTTAGGGCTGAAATCTACCTACCCCTATACAAATGTGCTCAGGAATAGCTAACCAGAGAGCCTTTCCTCTCCTGTGTGCTCACGCTGGGAACAGATGTGGGTCAGCTGGCACCGTCCTTTCCACCAGGCCCCAGCTGTGGTCTGCAGGGCAGAGCTGACCTTGGTGACAGATCCCACCAGCACACCCCATTTTCTGCCATGGGTACAACAGAGTTGAAGTGACAGTAAATGTCACTACAGCATCTCAAAAGCCCAACAAACAAAATATCTGATTGCTCTTCACCAACCAAAGAGACGAGGCCTTGGTAGACACGTGCAGGACAGCACAGAATGCCTGCTTTCCTTTATACCCAGCCCCACTGATCCCAAATCCTCTCCCCTGCCGTGTTGTCTCCTCTGCTATTGAGTTTCCTCTCTCGCAGCCAGGCTGCACGAGGTGATTAGTGACAGAACAGATGATATCATCTCATATGCAACATCTGGCAATGGCCAGATCTGCCCTGAAAATTGCTGGTTTACAAAGTAGTTAATCTTACAGACCACAACGATCTCAAGAGTAAGGAGATTAAAGAGCAGGTAAGGAAATGCATTACGCCGGAATTGTCGTTCCTTTCCGCATGTCCTTAGAGCTGCCAGAGACATCACTAAAAGTGCAGTTGGGCCCTCAAAATCCACAAAATGTCACAACTGAGCACCTCTGCCAGCAAAGCCCAACTTGCTTCTTGCTGAAATTCCCAGCTGACGATGGCTTCACCTGCCGGCTTTTTGGAACAGCTCCTATGTTCCCGTATTGCATAAAAGATGACGCCACCTGGTACTAAATTTGCACTAGTGAAATGTAATCGGCTTCAGCAGAGTCATTTCTGACTTTCCTTATAACAGAGGTTTCTGGGCCATGTCTTGAAATCCAATGCAGGGATGCACAGGTCATCCTTCCCCCTCTTTTTCTCATGTTTTCCTTTAACACAGCTCAATACACCACTTCGTAATTATGCTGAGGACTGAAAGCACTATACCTAACGATAGCTTTGAACTTAAAGAAAGTATTAGAGGCCCTAAGATTGCGTTTATTATTCAGGAAATACTCAAGTATAATGGAGGTATCCTTAATATTAATACAACAGAAAAAGTTAATGCACAAAAAATAACTATTATGAAAAGTCTAATCAATAATTTTAGGAATAGCGTACATGCATAATGAATGAATTTTGCCCAGGGGTAATAGCTTGCATCTTGGCCTGATTTAGTATGGAGAAACTCTGCATTATAATGAAAGGCAGAATTATCACATAGTATAACTGCTAGCTTTATCACTGCTTGGTAGGATCCTAAAACTGTCATCAAAATGTTAAAATTACACTCACTTAAATGATCACTATAATACAAAACTACGTGCATGTGGATTTATTGCCCTCAGAATAATGTGAACAACTTCACCATCACTGGTTTGTAAATTTTAATTATTCTGCTGCAGGTATACATCAAAATAAAACAAGAAGACACTTTAAAAGAGGGTAGGCTTGAGGAAGAGACTTGACCAAATTTGCTGTCTTTATTTTAAACATGGGATGAAATGATTTATTTGTCATTTGAAAGGGTTGGGCTTTTTTCTTGTAGAATTTCTTAGGTACTTTTGTAAATGACACTAGCTTGAGCTACTAAAGCACAAAGGGTTTTTAATTTCTGAGAACTATATTTGACTTTTTTTTTTTTTAATGCCACAGTATGAAGTGAAATGTGACTTCCTTGCTTTGGGAAGAAGTTCAAGTAACACAGTGCAATCGATCCCTGAGGAATGACTTAAGAGCGGCCCTCTCTTAAGAGCAACTCTGTCTGCACAAACCCAAATCAAACGGAATAATAAAACAGAGCTGCTTTATAGACAGAATAAACACATTGGGGAAACAAGTGAGTGTTATGTACACGCTGTTATACTTAAGTTTAGTGTAAACAATATATGCTCAGCACAAACAATTACATCTCTAGTGAGGTTCTGCTACTATGTCAGAGATTTTATAGCACATGGCCAGTAAATCTGCTTTTCATCATCAAATGGCATTAAATTGCATATAATTAGAGTCTTATTAATGCATGATATAGCAATGTTTTAAAGTATATGGGCCAATAATAAATTATATAAAATACAAATACGATGATGTTCATCAAAACCTTTTTCCTAATACGTCAGAGTCTTGCCAATATTATTTAATTAAAACTACTTGTTAGCAAGAATAAATCTAATCTAGTTTTATCTTGAAAGAGACTTCAATGTAGCCTTTTAAGGTCCTGATCCTGCAGAGACACCTCTACCCTTTCACGTTTCATTTTCAGGTCCTAGGTTTTTAAGATTTTCACTCTTGTAATTCAGCAAACACAATCAGCTGTTGATAGGAAGACCAGAGGAGAAATAAGAGCTCTTACACTATGTGTCTTCCCCTGTCTTGTGTGTTAATAAACTTGAGTAGTTTTATGAAGTTCACGGACCTACAGTTCAATGTCTATAAAGCAAAGTGCTGTTACAGCACCATGGAACCCTCAGATACATTTACCTGACCCAGAGGGTACAAAGGTTTTTCTCTGCTTTTTTCCACCAACTTCAACAGGTTTTCACCTCTCTGCCTTCCTTCTGTACGACCAGGGCTACTGCAAATCCATGAATAGGTTGTAAACTACTCCTCAGCTCCATCCTATTCTAAGTAGGATTTATCTAATATCCTCTAACGGGAAATATTTCAGCACCAAAATGCCACCGTTTTGTTGCAACTCATTAGAAATGCTATCTTTTTTAATAACAAAATGATCAATTTATAAAATCCATCTACATTTCTCTTTAAAAAAATAGCATCTCTGCTGCATTTGTCTCAGGCAAATTAGTTTCTTCAAAAACACATGAGTATATTGGGAGAAACACTTGGAAATGATTGCTGAAGAAGGAGGTTGCGTGGGGTACATCTTCTAAGACATTGAAGAATGGAAGCAAATGGGAGTGAATGAACAAATTAATGATTAAGGAAGAGTTTTTTATTTATTTATTCTGGAAGCTCTGTCCAGCTTGGCCTCCCAGGTTCGAGCAATCTTTCACTGTCAACATCTGCCATGAGATTGATTCAATTAAGATTAGCGGCACTAGAGAAAAAAGTGGCATGGTTTACTTTTGATTAGTATTGTCTTTCCTCCCATCTCATAGCGGCTGCGACCCCTGCAACCAAGATAGTTTAAATATATTAGATGATGAAAGTAAAACATTTGTCGGGTATGTATGAGCACAACAGGAAACAAACTTAATCACCACTTCTATTTCAGGTGCTTCTGTATCTTTGTGAGGATCCCCCCTTCCATTTCACGTACTGAATATAATTTGCTTACGGTTAACTCTAACTCATATCTAAAATAGGGGCAATGGTGTAGGACTGGAAAAAAAGGGCAGGGTGCCAAATAGAGTTTACTGCAGGAAGTAGTGTAATTCCCAATATAATTACCTTTGAAGGCGGATTAGTTTCTATCCCTCCTGCATCTGAAGTGCTTTAAGAGTACATAAACGACAGTTAGTTTCCATATCACACGTTACCAGGTAGATTACATTTCAAAATTAGCTAGACATTTGGGGTGTTTGTCTGCCTGCTGTCACTGGCACGGCCTACATTTTCTGCTGGTACAAACGGGATAAACTGTCTTGAAAACAATAGAACCAGACACAGTTACCATAGACGAGCATTTGACTGAGAGCCTTTTTTTTAATTCTCTTCCATCTGAATAAAGGAAACTAATTCTCATATTATCCATTCTAGAGAAAAATGTTATGGCATTTTTCTGTTTTTCACAGTCTCTTAGGACACAGAAAGATGAAATCACTTAAAACAGACAGGTGTCCTAGGCTTCATGGCAACAGATAACAATATGTAAAAGAACATCATTTGTTAGTGTGGTTACATTTTTATCGCTGTATAAAAAGACCTTACACAGTTAACTGAATGTACGTTTCTAGAGCTATATCCAAATTAAAGAATTTGTTAGGTAATACAATTATCTTAATTAAAAAATAAATAAAATGAATAAATAAATAACACCTCTAGCTAACCTATCATTGCACAGACACTCTGTGGCCCACTATTAACAAACATTAAGCACATTTTCGGGCCAGCCTTGGCCAGACTCTGACCAGCAGGGCAGCTGCTAACTTCTGCTGAGATTCCTCTCACGGCACACAGGTTTGCTCAGTAAAGGTACTCGTTTGCACTCCTAGCGTTTTATAGCAACATAGATAAATTGCAAGGTTTTTTTTCTTGAGATACCTTGGGCCGGATCCTTGTCTGGACCCATGCCAAAAAATACTGGTCAAGGGTTGATGGGTAAGGGATGTGAGCATAGCCTTTTATCTTCGCCCCAAATTCATATTCCAAACCAGTCTCAGCAGGGAGTGTAATGAAATCAGAAGTCTCAGTTCGGTCCCTAGTGGCATTAGTTCACATTATAAAATCATTACACATCATTTGACAATGTTGTGCACTGTTAGCGTAGAGAAGAACTTGTTCCGTGTCTCGGGGGGGCAGGGGGCAGTCCCTACAGAAAAGAGCGGGTTTGTGTGTGATGAGGAGGTGCAGCGAGGAGTGCAGCTGGCTGGTTGATAATGAGCACTTTGATGTTTAGCGTTTTTAGTCCCTTAACACTCATCAAGACCAATATTTGTCAGAATAGAAAGAGGGGAAAAAAGTCAAATTGTTGTTTTCTAAAAGGGCAACGGAGTAACATTTACCTAGTACAAGCTTAAAGGGAAATTCAGATGTTGGAAAATGCATGGAATCTATTACAGCACCTTCGTCTATTGTTATTCACAACATCTTTGACTATTGCTATTCTAGAACTTCAATGTAGAAATAGGGACGTTTTCCTACTTCTTTGCTTTTTTCCCTTTTAAAGGCAGATGTACAGCATAACGTCTGATCTCAGGCACTCATCACCATGATACTCTCCAAAGGCCCTGAACACAATGGATCTTTCCGAGTCATGCAAAGCAGCGGCTGTGTGCAGGCTTGGGGTCTGACTGCACATCTAGGGATGTAGGGAACCACAAATAAAACATGACAACTCAGAGCGTCCCCGGCGGACAGTGGGCTGTTTGTAGCCCACTTACTCAGCTTGCAACAGCATATCTTTAATTACTAGGCAGAAATCCTATTGTTAATTGTAGTCGAAGAAATAAGTCTCTTTGCAGGCCACAGAGCATGTTCTTTCTCAAGTGAGATGAGCTGCAATCATAATTGGAATATAAAAAAGCAAGGACAAATCACTAAGCAGTTAATTAGCTCTCCAGTTTTAGTTAAAAGCTATGTTGGCTTTTCAGTCATGGAAAAATCACCATTCCCAGGAGCACGGCTGGAACTATCTGGGCAGCTGTTGGAAAACCCCATCCCCAGGGGTCACCTAGAGCACCACGACTGCAAACACAAAGAGTGGTGAAGTCAGGTAAGGCTGGATGGAAGCCGTCAATCAGCTATAACAAGAGCTCTTTCTCATGCATTGGTCCCTTGACAACTTCACTGCTGCAAGCCAGGACCAGCACTGTCCTACCTAAGCCACAAGCTCCTGCCTTCCTGCTCCTCCAGGGCAATGAAATGGCAGAGGACATGGGGCCAGGCAGGTGCTGGACCCAAGACCATGCTGGGGGAAGTGGAGGGGACAGAGAAGCAAATGAGCCCTACTTTTTGGGGACTTTGGGTTGGGAAGCCCACATCCAGACTTCAACGGCAACTATCAGCCTGGAGCCCCCAGAAGCCATGGCTCAGGCCGTGGGACACCGCGAGCTTCTGGGGTTGGAGGCACTTCCATCAAGCAAGTTGCACGTCCTTCTGTGTCGTGCAGTTCTCGTGCTATTTGGGGCTTTCGTCTCATGTTCATGACTTTCTCTGAAACTAACAAGCCACGGGGCACTTCCACTTTTAAGGGTCATGATCTGATGCAGTCTCGGTACTCCAGCAAGCTGGGCTTTAACCAAAACATCACCTAAACCGAGACAACAAAATCTCGGGAAGCAACCACACTCCGTATGCCTTAGGTAACTCTCAGAAGGTCCATCTGCTGTTCCTTTCAATGCAGACACTTTCAAAACGAAATTAGGGGAGCTCTTAAAGAAAGGGTTGTTCTGAGACTCCACGTTTCTGCTTTCAATTGCGTCTCCAGCAGCTGCAGCCGGCGGGGGAGGGCGGGGAACTGGTGCTGGAGATATCTGGCTTCATTCACCATTCACCCCTAACTGGTGTAACAGTTTTATGGCCTTTCCCTAATGATCACCCATTGTGTAGCGGATTGCCAATCGAGGATCGCTTAATGACAAAGCAGAATAATTTAACCCCTATTCACATGACAATGCCCAGAATTGCCCACGCAAATGCCGGGACACAAGAGCGGCGCACAGCGCGTTTCCAGCTGGATGAGGTAGGCAACGTAGTGAGCCTTCATCCCGCTCCTCCTCCCTGCCGCCGCCAAAAGGCTGACCCCTGACCTCTCCCTTTCACTGACCGCTATAACATTTCGGTTAACTCGGTTAGAGCCGCAGGTGTAGCAACTGCCAGTGCCCCATAAAACGGGGCAGACCCCAAAGGAGGAGAAAATGGGGCTCATCCCATCCTGTCCTCATCCCCATCCCAAGCAAGCCCCAAACTGTGCCTGCCTGGGGTGCGAAGGTGGCCCCGAGGGGGACACGGAGCAGTGTAAGGGGCTTTAGGCTTCTGCCAAGGGTGTTTTTTGGGACCTGGCTTAGGAAGAGGGGACACACATCCTCACCCAAAGATGTGCAGGGGGATGTGGGACTCTCGGGCACATTGCCTTGCCGGGCGGGTGGTGGGTTGGTGGCTCGGGACGTTGTGCATGGAGGCACCTGCTCCATGCTGCTGGGTTTGCACTGAAACCAATACAGGGTGAATGCAAAACCAAGGCACAACGTAATTAACTTTGACTTCAGACTTTTAAACAGAATCACTTCTGTCACTTTATGGCTCCCACGTTCACTTCCTAAACATGCTCCCCTGATTCGATGGCACTGATTTTCACAGGAGGTGAATTTAAAAGGCAAATCAGTAAAACACAACCAGTTATTGGAACCAGATTTTAGATTTGCACAGTACTTACAAGGCTTGCCTTATGAGAACAGGCACAAATATCTGCTGATTTATATGGACAGTCAGCACTAAGCCACCTATGTTCTGATAAAAGTTTCAAATTATGATCAGTTCAGTGAGGAAAGGTACACAGTGTATTTGTCTAGTAATAAACTTAAAGAAATTCAAGCACTGCTGTAGATATACCACAATTACCAAAAGAAGGCAAGTTGATCAAACAAACTGTTCATTGGGAATCATTCATGCAGATATATTTAAATATTCTGAAAGGATGGACTTGGGACAAGCAGACCTCCCCTTTTCAGACGCTACTTTAAAGAAGGGACCAGCCAGCAGTGTCCAGAAGTCCATGTGTCCTCACCAGGTTATCTGCCAGAGTTGGTTGTTCTGAGCAAAAACAAAAATCCACCTTCACGAGAAACATCTCTAGCACGTTCAGTAGAGATGACGAAGAAGAAGAGATACATTTTGGTTTGGTTTTGAGAGTAAACTGGAGGTGCGTTCCCCAGCAGGCATGTCCCTGCTTCTGTGACCCCTCTGCCTGAAGAAACCATTGCAGCGTTAGGGCTGCTGGGGCAGCGTGACCGGACCCCATCCCCATGCAGACACCCCAGCTGCCATCCAGCTCGTTACTCCTGTGAGGGGCTGATGAGGAGAAGAAAGGGCTGCATGGCCATTGTAATGCTGGTTGTCTCAAGATCAGGCACTCCCCACGGTTTCTGCTGTGAACTTACTGATCTCCGCTAAGCAGTGCAATCCCACTGCCACGTGGTTTAAAATCAGTTGGATGTGGCAGTAACAGTATGTTACTGAACAAGTCTGTTTGGGTTTGAAAGGCTTTTTTTGAAGAAACGTACACTTATTCTATAGGTGGGCGTCACTTCAGCTGGAAGTTCTGGAATAGGTGCATTGGGCGATCAATGTACAGCACGTACACCGAAGTGTTTTATTTTAGACAAAAGAAATGCAAGAGAAGTTTAGCGAAATACCAATTATTCAAAACCACTGAAAGCCCCCAGGTTCACAACAAGACGTAAACCACTCTTTTCTGCTAGGACCCCTCTGTCTCCCACGCTGCGGGCTACTTCACCCCCCTGCTATCAGCCACCAGCACAGGCCACGACGTCCCACGGTGCAAGGCTGGGGCGCAAAGGCGCATATCACCGTGCGCGGATCTGACATCGCCTTATCTCGGCCCTTTTGCTGTTGACATTTGTCACCAGTTCAAAACTTATTACAGCGAACATCTCCGCTTAAATTTACAGATACGTTTTAATTAATGGGGGAAAATGTGTTTATCTCCTCCGAGCAGCGCCTGGGTTTCAAGCGTTTGTTATCTCTGGTGTGAAATTTCGGCTGACAATGGGTAACGCTTCCCCCACGGCTCCTGGGGCTGGGAGCAGGACCGGGAGCGGGGCCGATGACCACGGAGAGCAGCCAGCCCGTGCTGCCATCAGCTCGCTGCACCACGCTCTCTCCCTCCTAACGAGAGCTGTGCTTAAACAAGTGTACAGAGCCCAGCTGTCCGGGATCTGGGTCCCTGTGACCGATTCGACATCTGAGAGTTAAATTAATGGCAAAGGGTTTAATTGTGAGTAAACAATACCACATTAAGGAGCAGTAAACACAGCAGTAGGGACTAAAAGACTGAGTATTCAATCACAGATGTGGCTGCTTCGGTGCTTTCATTAATGGCCTCCCCCGTCTGTACCTTATGACTGGGCTTTTGGCACGGTTATTCATTTAAACGGATTGCTTCCTCCTCCAGCTCCTGCTTCCACTTCAGCGCCCCTCCACACACACATACCCCTTACCTACACACGCAACCCAAACCACCAACCCCACACGCCCCAAGAGGGGCAGAGGTGGAAGTGCCAGCTCCAGCAACCCGAGCAGACCCCTTCATGAGCTAGGTAAATACCCACCGAATTGTAGAAAACAATGTTATGTTAATAAACAAATGTTTATTTCTTTAACATTGTCAGCTGTGTGTCTGTATGTGACACCCGCACACAGATCTGGGCCACCTGGGTACCCTGTACCCGGGCTGGGAGCAAGGACGGGGTGGCCATGGCCGTTTAGCCCCGGGGGCTGCCCTTCAGCGAGGCCCCTGCGTGTTCTGCAGCTGGGTCCGAGGGGGTTGGAGCAGGCCCTGTATGGCCACTAGGCCTGGAGTTCCTCCTGCCCACAGCGGGCAGAGCCCTGAAATCCTGCAAGCACGAGGCCGCAGGGATTAGCTGCGGATCCTCCGAAAGGGTAAGAGGCGCACAGCGGCTGACTGGGAGTATACGAGGGGAGATACCAAATTCTTGTTCATCATTTTGTTTCTCTGGTTTCCCTTTACTCCCATTCTCATTGCTTATTGATTTTTGTTTCCAGCTGACATGCGAGCGACAGCCCATATTAAGACAACAGCAGCTGAAGCATCAGTAAAGTCAACATCGCTATATGGCACTACGAAATCTGCTGTTTGATATGCAGGTTACCCCTCCAAGAAATGCCTTAGGAAAATGCAGCCACTTCTGAAGGGGGACTAGGTGGGTGGGCTTCAGAAAAATGCTTCTCCCCATGATGTCCAGTAGGAGAATCCCTTTCAAAAACAGCGAGATGGATGAGCTGTCATCAACCCGCTTCATACCCTGCTTTGCAGGACACTCATAAAATGGGCAAAGGATGGGTCTGGTTTGTTCAACGCAAGATCAAAATGCACAAAATATGATTGACAAGAAGAAATAGGAAGTGTAGTAAACTACTTGAAACAGACAGTTCTGGAAGTGCTGACTACTGAATAACTCGGTCACGTGTAACTTGCAGTTGCTGAAAGACTAACCACTGCTTTAAAACAATTGAAATCCCTATATATTGTGACTGTAAGCTTTTAATTAATTTGCTATATTACACGTATCAACGGTTAGACAGAACTGGAGCTTAACAGCAATTTATCTTCAATCTGGTTTGGAAGCCAACATAAATATTTCTTCATTTCACCCTGCTTTTGACTCACTGCAGTATGCAGAAGCAAAAGGGCCAAAGCCACCGCTGGCCTTAACGTCACAAAAGGTGTAACCTCCTTTACATCAGTGGCACCGACTCCCCTTGTGCCAGCAGCAAGCCATGGTGGAGCAGGAGCTGCTGCTTTGTGCTGACAGCTCCCTCCTGCCAGGCAAGGCTCCCCCTGGGCTCTTCATCCTTCATGAATGGGACGCTCACCAAGGCTATCAGCAGTGTAATCAGACAGAGAGGGTTTTTTTGTTGTCGATATAAACAAAAAGAAAGCAACAGGAACATGTGAGGCAATAAAGGACATCCGCGCTTATTCCAACCAGGCTTTTCTGTTGAGATTGTCAGCAAAAATATGACTGGGGTTTTGTGCTGGTGCAGGCGGTACCACCTACTTTCACTTGGGCTTTGCATCAGCATTACACAAGCGGTGATGAATCACAGCCCAGGCACTCTTAGTCTAGGCTTGACGTGAGTGAGTAAACCAGGAATTCCCTCTGTCTTTTGCCATGGAGCCCCATACAAGTATTGAGGAGGCAAATCTCCAAAATCCAGACACACAAACGTGAGGAATGGTTCCAGGAGGGCAGGAATTTCCAACGGAGACTTAAGCAAAAAGAGGAAACCTCCCCGAGACAGGAGGCCCGTATTTGTATTCTCCGGTTTACTCAGTCTTTCCTCTGATTAATTTCATTAGCTCTTCACTTTTTAATGAGTGTAATCCCACAACTCCCCAAGCATGCACACTCCACAGCCTGTCCCTGGAAATTATCTCCCCCTGCCTTTTATAAAAGCTCTCTCACAAACAAACAGGCTGCTCCACACTTTACACACATACCCATGTAGCTAACACAATTTGCCAATTTGCCAAAGGGCAAAAACTCTAAGCTGCCTTTATTTGCCTTGCTGCTGAGTGATCTCAGCCGCAGCGAGGACGAGTCAAGCAGCGAGCTGTGGGGAGATGCCACGCCGCAGCTAAACTCACCTCAGCTGCAAGCGGCGGAGCTGCCATCTTGCTAATCAGCTTTAATTTAGCTGTCTCACAGCTTCATAAGTAAATAAAGACTTACTTAGTGTCAGAAATATCAATGTTTAGCCGCCGAGTTAAAAAAGTATGGTAATTAAAAGAGTGCCACAAGTCACAGCTCCGCGCAATCCTAACAGATTGTAGGGTTTGCCTTTTTGAACCTCTCAGCACGTTTGGAAACTTGAGTAAAACAACAAAAGGTGTTAATAGCTTTAAGGGGAGCACCATGCTGATAGATTACCCATTATGGTTATCCACTCACAGCGAAATGGCAAATAGGTTTGATCAATTCGATTTTAATGTAAAGTGGGACTTGACAAAACAGCACCGAGCAGAGAGAAGACCTTTTGTTGCTAATGCGTCTGAAAAAAGCACTTAATTGAGGTCATAATAATATTAGCAGTTATCACCATCAATAATTCAGCCTTATTTATTACTACACGGCAAAGTTCTGTCAAACAGGAGTCGCTGAGGCTTTGTTATACATGTTAACACGAAGCTGGCTGTTGGGTGATTGGTATATATTTCACCAGCTGCTCGAAACTGCGGGATAGCAAGGACTAATGACACTCTTTCTTGGTCCGTGCATTACACAATAGTTAATTTGCTGTATGCAGAAGTATACGTTACAAATATAATAGTCCCGCATAAAGTATGCATAATAAAAAAAGCATTATATCTGAAACAGTGACTGACTAATCTTGCCTGAGCTATCTGTCAGAAGGAAAACAATTTCAATTCCTGCATGATTTAGTACTCCTACAGCTGGAGAAACATAAATTCTGCCTCTTCACACAGCTCTAGTCACCTGTGATTAGTTATCTTTAAAAAATCTAAATGAACGTATAATTGTACAATTATAGATGCTAACTCCAGTGTTAAAATTTAAAACGTATTAGTCTCGTAAAATGCCTCATTAATCTCTGGGTCTTAAAGGACATACTTGTCCTGTAATGAGCCAAATGTAGGAAATATGTGAGATGGTCGATGGGAAGATTTGAGCTCCTAACTATTTCTTTTCACCTTAGAAACGTTTCATTCCCACAAAACCTGTTTACAAACACAAAGAAGTTGTCAGTGACAAAGTCAGTTGTACTTCTCTGGTCGTTAGCTATGGAAATGAGCTGCTTGGAAGAGATTAGTTTTTCCTTATACACGCTATTCGTAAATTTAAAGCAGCCCCACAATTACTGGCTGGAAGTGCAAGCAGAAAGCTTGGGCAGGAATATTGATCTCGCCCGCCTGCAAATGACCGCTGCTCCCCTGCGCTGATTGCAGGAAGCTCCCCGTAGGTTTTTACCACCTTCCTTAAGGGAAAAAGTAAATAAATAAAGGCCCTGGGGTACCTGTGAAAACCCAAGCTAATCGCACGCAGGCTGCCCACTTGGCAGCAGCGAGGTGGCTCCTTGGAGGAGCCTCGGACGGCTGACACAGGGAGGCATTCAGATGTGGGAATTAAAAACTGCTCAGTTGCACAGAGGGATCCTTAACCTCAGCCCTTTGGCAACGCAGTGATGTTTCTTCCCTTTTCTTCTCTCTCAGCCCTTCTTGGAAGTGCCATACACATCTGATTTATTGTTTTCCAGCTGCCTCAGAGCTGGCTAATTCGGGATGCCCGCTCCTTGCTGCACACAACCCCAGTAATGACGGCTGTAAACCGCCTGCCCCACCGCCTCCAAAATCAGCTCGCCTTCTGCTCCTCCTGCCTGCCTGGTCAATAGCCAGCATGGCCCTCTCGCTCCAAAGCACATCTGGATTCATAGATTTGAACCTTTTGATCCTGGAAATGTAGCAGCTCCAGACAAGCCTTCCTTTGCAATTGGCTCTGTGCAGATTCCTCGCCCCATTTGAATGAGAAAGGTGAGGCTCCGTGCTGTTGAAATGGACAAGCAAATGTTCAAAACCATTTTAAACAGTGGGCCAGTATTGTTTGCCCTGAAGCTTAAGTGGATGTGTTGTGTTTTTTTCCTTTTTCTTTCCCTGAAACACAAGTTATCCGCGGGCTCAACAAACCAACATGCGGCTCCTGACAATAACAGGGTATCGCTCAGCCAGTTTGTAGGGCTGCCAAAGGGACTCTTCTGCTTCCCTGGCTGGTGGGTTGGCTTGGGCTTTTTGTTGCTTTTAAACAGCATGATATTTTTAAAGTTATTAGGGCATTAATGCCGCTTTTTAATGAATAATGCTTTATAAAACTACTGATAAGGCATTAACATAAGTTTACCTCTCAATGCGAGTTATTTTTTTTCTATTTTACTATCCATTGCTTCATTAAATCAACACTGGAAAAGACTAGCCTTGCCGAATTTCTCACTGCACATTCAACTGTTTGCCCATGACAGTATTTGAATGTGCTTATTATTTCTAGTAAAGCCCTTATCATTTTCACTGTGAAATTTAAATCACCCTGATCCAACTCTTCTTAGCTAAAGTCAGCTTTATCAACCACAAGAGATGTGGGATTTTAAAAAGATCTGAGTAAATTCACATTGTTTGGATAAACTCATTCAGGGGGTTCAGCAAATGAAAGCTGAAATAGATATGTATTCCAAGGAGGCTGTGGACTGCTCAAAAACAAAGAAGTTAAAGCATAATTTAAAAAGAAAGAAAAAAAGCAAAGAAGGGAAAAAAAAAAATGTTAATGGTATCAGTGTCGTTTTAATGAGGGCATTCACAACCCAGGCTTTGAATTGGTATTTCTGTGCCTCCACAATAATTCAGGTGAAAAGTAAAACAAAACAAAACCCAACAAACCATAGAACTGTTTACGCAGAAATAAAATTGTTCTCTCCAATTTACCCTGCTATGTCGTCTGGTCAGTGTTGTGCTACCAAAAACGTTAAGGACTGCATTTATGCATTATCCCACAATTTAAGTAACTGTGTATCATGTATATTTAAAACCATCTCTCTGTAGTTTTAATTATCTCAGTCTGCAGGGACAAAATGCAGCTCCCATGCCTGAGCCCGAAATGAAAGTGCTGCACGCTGACAGCTAAGATGTCTGTCCTAGCTTGTTGAGATTTCCTGTAAAATTTGCATTGAAAAGGCAGCTTTAAATATACTTAAAATAAAAAGAGCATTTGCATCTAATTTGCTACACTTGCAGTATTAAAGTTTTATCTGAATAAAGACATGTCAAATGGATTTATATAGTTAAGCTGATAGCTTTTAAAGTCAACACAGTAACATCAGCTAAATTCAACAAAGTAATGGCAGCAGCTAATGGCATTTATTAGTTTATCATCATTTACTTAAAAACCATAACACAGATCATTTTATTTTCACATTACTGTTTGTGATTCTTTGACTCAGTTTGTATTGATTCCACAAATTATGGCAGAAACTGACATTTATCTAACAGTTTTCCAAGCTCTGAATGTTGGCTTTAGTGGGAAGCAATTGAACTCTTGCCACACAATGGTTTGAGCTATGCTAGAAACAACCATCTTCAAATAAACACGTTTGGCAACCATTTTAAAATACGATTGTTGCTTCTCTGAGGATGACAGAAGGGTTTTTGTTACTGATAAGGCTCTTATTACAAACCACTGCCTATGTAATCTACAGCTCGATCACACAAAGCACTAAGCACATTCACCCCCAACCTAGCAAAGCACTGAAGCATTAAGTTTTGTTTTAAATATACGCATAATAGCGAGCAAGCTTTTTTACAGTACTCGGCTTCTTCAGATGTCAAAGGACTTCAGAAAAGGGATCATTACTGTTTCCACACAGGGAAACTGAGGCACAAGAGAATCCAAATCACATCCCGTGCTGCAGTGGGACTCAAAGCTCACTTGCAAGCCTCAGCTGGGAGTTCTGCTTATTATGCTTTACTGCCACCTTATGCTTCTGTTGATTTCAGTGTCATCATTTGACCGGGCTGCAGTGGAGCTACTTGCCAAAAGCACATGCTTACGATGAAGATTGTTGGAGGGGCTAGGTGTACAGTCTCTCGACTGTCAGCCCATGGGAAAAAGCAGGGCTTATGAATAATGTTCTCAATTCTGCTATAGCTCCCTGTTTCTCCATCTGTTTAATAATAATTACTCAGGACTAAAAGTTTACCAGGAAATACTAAGCAATATTTTATTGCCACCATAAAAACCAGGCACCCACACAGTTTGATTTGTAAATATTTTGGGTGCGGACACCTACATGTCATCACTCAGTTTTATAACTGCACTTGAAAACGACATCAGAAGTTTCCAACCATGAGATCTGCTCTCCTGCTCAGTAACATCTAAGCCTGTTCTTCAGCGGAAGAAAAACACAACTGAGCTTGGAGATAGGGTTTATTTTCAGAACTATGCACGGAGGTCAACATTCTTGCTAATGGGAGGCCCATGTCTAATTCCCCATGTCATACCCTAAACCCTTAATTCCAAAGGGATCACCAGCTTCTCTCTCTTGTTCTGGTAGTAAGGCCATATTCCCAAGAAAAGTGACAATCAAGTCACATTTGGCAAGAATTTGAATCGAACATGCTTTCTTCATGCCATTTATTGTAATTCTCCCATACCAACAGGCTTTGTTCTAGTGTGTCCTCACCCTGAACCCTGGCTTCTATTTCAGCACACATTTGTAATTCCCTGTGCCTGGGCTGGAGAGCACAAACCTCTGGCTCACCAGAACAGCCTGAGACAGCTGGAGCAATGGATTCAGAGGCACAGCCATCCTCCTTGAATCACCATCTCACAGCTGGCCAACTTTCTTATGGGCAACTGCCAGGCCGGGCAAAAGAGAGTGACAAGGAACTAAAAATTGTATGGACCTTCATCTGGAGCCCCAGTCTGACCTCATCCAATTCAACAGCAATTCTGTTCATATTTTAACAGCAGCTGGATTGGGCATTTATAAGCTTTTGTTTTATTGAAGATTACTAATGAAAAGCTACTGAGCAGAACTTGAGCAAAAATGTTATTTTCTTTGCTGTATGAACCATCTTCCTTTGGCTCAAGGAGCACAGTTGCAACCTACTAAAAATGCATACCAAATCTTATGGCTGTTTCGGTCCTGCCCAACAGAATGACAATTCCAGAAGCTTCCATTGTGTCAGAGAGAGCAGATGTGTTCTCCTCGGGGCCGGAGGGGAGACAGTGCCTCCAGCAAGACTGTTCCTGCAGAGAACACTGTGGCACAAGCCACCTGAAACAAAAGCCTAGATCCAGGTAGCTACAGCACTGCGAACAACACCAACACTTAAGAACTAGGGCAGCTGAAGGGAGGAGAGAGACTTATATTCAAAGTCAGAGCGAGAAAAAGCAACCTCTTGATTTTCATCCAAATGCAAATAGAAAGCCAACACAGCTGCTGAAGAACTGGTTCCTGCCAGCTCCACCTGAGAAACAGGGCATTTTGCACGGCAGCAGTTAGAGCTTCCATGTGGCTTTGAGGTACAGCCCCCAAGCAGTTCAGTTCGACCTGAAAACCACAGGGCATGGGAGAATTTTCCCACCCCTGATCACAGACGTGGGCTGGAGGAGCTGTTCTGAGCACAAATCCCTCTGGAGTAACATAAGCGGAGCAACCCAAGTTCACGTCCTTTCTGTTGCATCTCGCTACGTTATGGTGAGCTTGCCTTTTTATTTCAACCTTCTTATACTTCAGAGGGCTCGTTCGTAGCTTGCACCAGCAATGGCCGTTCTCCACTTTCATTCTCCCCCACTGAGGCCCTTCCTACCCCACGCAGGAATGAAACAACAGCACCCCAGCTGGTGTCTATACTGTAGCAGGCACGATAATGTCAACCAGATATAGGGCCACATCTTCAACCGATGCAAATTATCCTAACTTCATTTACTGCAGTGGAGCTCTTGGTGTTTTCTATCAGATAAGGATGTGGACTTTAGCATTAATCGTGTGCAGAGCAAAAACCCACCATTTCAAGCTTCATTATGAAACAAGTGCTACATTAGCACCGAGCATGGCAAATCTCAGAATTTCCCTTTAATGATCTTGAAGATTATGTGCAGCAAGAAAGAAGAAGTGGAAAATCTGTCATAAATACCACTGAATACATTTAATAGCTAAAAGCTAGGCTTTCTTTAACACTCCTGCCTGAAAAACTAGAGACTATTCATTAACTAGGAAGCAGAGGAATTGGTTTGTCATTATACTATGCCTGGGAGACAGAAGACAACAGAAAGAAAGTTCTCAGGTCTAGAGATTGCTTAGACTAGGAATATAAACAGTATATGGATAAGCACAACTATATTAAAATATATTATGTTTAAATATGGAAATGACCGTGAAAAATCTCAAGATATTAAATATTGATCATTGCAGTCTGTTCTTTGCTCATCCTTGGCAACACCTTTTAGTCACTACGCTCCATCTGATGACAGCAGGAAATACCTCTGATGGTGACTGGCTTTTCGGTATCTCTGGTGACAGCTGGAGACAGCTTACATGAGCTGAGCCTGTAGTGGACTCCTCCTGCTCCTGGTTCACATGTAGTAGGTGCACAGAACACCCTAATTCTAAGAAGGACTGATTGTACTGGCTTAAACTGTACAGTCACCAAAAATGTCTTCAAATCATCCTTAGCCTGGTTTTCCCAGCCTTTGTTCATGCGTTAACCCAGTCCGCTCCAGTATATGTGCATTTTCCAAGAATACCTGCTGCTGTCTTAGGCTTGAAGAAAAACCTCTAACACTGCCCTGACCTCAGAACAAGATGCTGCAACTTTGCCCACTGCCTCAGCACGCTCTTATGAGCCTAATCCGTACTGTCACAAAGCCTCGAGAAGTGTTCGTGTAATGGGAATAATGCATGACAGGAGGGCATAAAGAGCTAGTCAAGAAGGCTGTAGCTGTGATAATGTTTCTACAAGAAGATCAACTTACCTCCTTAGATGCGAAGATTGTGTGAAGCAAAAGCATCTTCTCCCTTTCTTTCACAAGAGTAGGAAGTCCACTGTGAATTCCATGTCATTTTCTAAAAGGAAACAAAAATGTTGTCAATACTTTTCTTCTACAGCAAAGGAATTAACTGAGTACATAGTGTTGTATTTCACTCAAGTTTTCAAGAGAGTGAGTTGCTGGAAAGCTTCACTTGAAGGGCACTGCCAAGTACTGCAGCCTTTAAAAAAAAATGGTGAATTCACTTTGTCTGCACTGGGTGATGAGTAGAGGAATTTTTTGCTTGGCTGTTTCATTACACTCCCAAACTGTGTTGCCACAACCGATTTCACTTGCACTTGCCTATAAAAAAATCTTTTGTATCTCTGTTTCTGCAAAACGGTACCTACTGTCCTTCCCCCCCAGAAATCTTTGAGATTTGGGGGAAAACAGACCTTCCTCATTCTTTCCCTTTGAGCCCATTAATGACAAGCTTGCTCTCTTTTTGCAGTCAAACTTTTGCCAAACAAAAAACAACAACAACAAAACCTTTGTGAGAATTAAAGGAATGAATATGCAAACTACACAACCCCCAAGCAGCTAAATAGGAAGAATAACAATAGAATGGTAATTAAAGCATTACCATTCACTTTATGGACTGATTGCATGCTCCCCTTCCCTCCGAAACAAGCCTTTCATTTAGAGTTGAGGGAGCAACAGAAATCTCTTGGTTTCAGCTGCTAACCGGTAAGGCTTAAGACTTATAAACGAAGTAAGTTCTGTCCATGCAAGGCTCTTGAGCTCCCATGGATGTGTTCACTGAAGGATGGTTCCCACACAGCCATTGCATTGCATTTTCAAATTCCAAAGATTCTGTTTTTGAGGGACTGTTTTACTTGCTTATCACCAAATAATGTGCCAAGTTAAAACAAAACAAAACAACAAAAAAACCCCTCTATCTTCAGTGATCTACTAATCAGCCTTTCCTACTATGGTCTCCTCTATTGTCTCCATTTGAGATAATGAATATTAAAATTGCACAATCCATCCCAGAGGGTGTTTTTTGAATTATACAGGGCACAATAGAAGCCCTTTTCTTGCTGTTGAAATTCCGCCTTCTTTAGGGTGGAAACAGGAGATATGGATGAGCGGAACATAACACTGTGCAGCAGAGAGGGGAGGAGAAATGCACGGCAAATATAGCAGGGCGAACCTTTAATCTCACTGAAAAATGAAAAGGCCCTAGGATCTCTGCAGCCTAATTTGATATCATCAGCCACTGTGCACAAAAATCAAACATGTCTGCGTGCAAACCACAGCTGGCCAACTGCAGGCAAGCAGAGCAGGTTGCATAAACAGCACCAGGATCAACATGCAAGTTCCTGAGGATTTCACATATATTTTGATGCCTGTGTAAAGCAGAAAGAGGTATTTTATACCCATATGAAGAGAACAAGCATGTACTTGCATGGTCAGACCCAAAAGACAATCCTTACACTACAACACTGAACACAACCTTGGAGAGGCCAATGGTAGAGTCAGCCTGGCTGGGCAGCCTGCGTGTCTGGGAATTTCTAACCTGGTGTTTAAATCCCCAAACTGTCTGCTCTCTGGATGCCAGGGAGTGACACAGGGTTTCACTGTAGTTTGGTTTTATATTAAAGTTATTTCCATTTATTAAATAACAATTCTGTAGAATGGCAAAAATTCGCACAGACAGCAAGTTTCAACAAAACTTTTGAAAGTGATCCAGTTCCCAGAAATTAGTGGCAAAACTGCTAGTGGGTTTGGTGAGACAGAAGGCCCACAATGAAGAGGTGTTTTCAAAGGCTTTAAAAATTTTACCCAAAAAAACCTTTCAACTCCAGAATCGAAAAGAAAACCATTTCCAAAATCCTACCTTGCACCTCCTGTCTGTTTATAATTAGGTGGGCAGAACATTTAGCTCGCACTTCCATGCCTTTTTGGGACCAGACGAGAGCCACCCACATCTCATGTGGCTGGTGCCAGCAGGCAGGTGTGGAGGGTGATGGTTCGTCTGTGCCCTGCTGGTAGCCCAGCACCTCATCCCTCCCATCCAGAACTTCTCTGTGTTGCAAAATCAGCCTTTTTAAAGAAATGGGAAAATACAGCATATTGTGTTAAGTTCCCTCCTTAAGATATACTGTACAGGTCGTAACTTATCCTTTTTAATAAAAAAGAAATAAATTTACCTTTTGAGTGTCATTTCTGACCACTGCTGCCCCTTTGCTAAAGCCACAGGGCTTCACAGTAGACAGCCTGATGGAATTCCAGTTCACAGCTTAATTTTCCTCCTGATAAAAGAGACAAAAAGTTCCTTTCAGTAAAAATAAAATTTAATGCGGTCCGCAAATTTGATATATTACAACCTCCGACCTCAGCTTAATTGTTCACAAAGGGCTAACGGTACCACTGGCAAGTAAATGACTTCTACAGAGTGTTGCAACCCTGATAGCTCAGGAGAAGGGGAGCAGCAGTCTGACAGATAATCAAAATTTTTAATGCGAACCATAGTGAGAGAGGTTATTCAGAGCACACCCAGACTGTAGGAGCCTTCCACAGCTGCCATGGTAGCTCCTTAGGATGAGAAATGCTTAAACATCATCCTCACTCAACCTCGTTAAGTGTTGCTGCTGTTAGCTACCAGCCAATACGCGGTCTGACACTTCACAGCAACAGACACCAACGGCCTGGGACTTAGAGACAGAGACATGGTACTTGAATTTCTTTGTGGCCAAACCTGCCCCCAGTTCCGTGGCCCTGAAGAGCTTTTCTTAGAGTTTGACAAGGAACCGAGGGAAAGAGTGTGAAGACAAAAAGAAAGGAGCCATGCAGAAACATCCACCACTGGCCCACAGTGTCTGACCTTTCAAAGGTTGCTGCAGAGAGCAGGATTTGAGCAAGGCTGCTGGGTCTGCCACTGCTTACACCGGTTTGCAAAGGGCCATACAGGGCAGGGCATAGCAAAGGGAGGGCGAAGTAGAGGCAAAGAGGTGGGGGTGTCTCTTTGTCCTGGCTGGTTTGATTTGGGAAGGCAGGGAAGGAGTGAAAGTGTTGCTTTATAACATACTCCACCTCACTGTCTGGATCTGGAAAGTGCCGAAACTGAATGCTCTGCCCACAAGAACATTTAATTTACGCTTCTTGGTTAAAGTCATTCCATGGCAGGTCCTTGCTGCCACTCCTTCCTCCTCATGCTTTTCTCCTAATTCAGCCTGGCTCCTTCCACAGGCACTTCAGGATAAACCTGCCCTGCGTGGGCTCTCTGTGGGCTGGAGGGGAAGGGATGCTCCAGTGCCTGCAGCACCTCTCCCCACCTTCTTCTCTGACCTTGGTGTTCACAGGACTTTTTCCACACTTGTCCCCCCTTGCTCCTCACTGCCTGCGCAGCATTCTGCCCTTTATTATGCTCTCACAAAGAGGAGACACCCCTCTTGGACATCCTGTAGTCATCAGCAACAAAAAGTTTTTATTTTCTACTGTTAGCCTGGGTAAGATTCTGGAGCTGTACAACATGATGAAAAGAGCATACCTATTAAATGCCAGCATGTCTATGGAGCACTCAAGTGCTGAACCGTGCGTACATTTACACCTTGCCAGGCACAGGTCATTAGCAGATGTCCTTATAGAGAAGGCCCCGAACAGTTTGCTCCTTCCCCTCCCGATGCCGCGTGGGGTCAGTGACATCAAACAGCTCCCACTGAGCAGTTGCAGCGCCCAGGGAGCACTGGGGCATTTACAGCTGCATTTGTTCTGGCAGCTCTCACTCATCCTCGGGATCTGCTCCACAGCGGGCTGAGGCTCCCAGCACAGAGGAACCCAAAGGATATTTTACTAGAAAAAGGCAGGATAAAACCCATGTGCAGACCGGGAGGGTTAATGCCTGATGCCTCCTCCTCCAAACGTGGAAGATGACAGCAGGAAAAAAAATGGTGGTGAAAACTGTACCTGTCCTAATGCTGGTGGCAAGACAGCCGAGCTGCCCACGTCTGCACACCAAAGGCAAAGAACATCTCAGGGTGAGAGGGCAGCTGAGGCTAAGCACAGGCAAAATCTTCAGTCTCTTTCAAAATTAGTGATGCTGATATATCCAGTAAGAAGAATGGTTGCTTCAGTGTCACTGGAGAACAACTAACAAAGCCTTCAGAAGTTTGTACCTCAATTTTAAAGCTGAGGCTATTTTAGCTAATGCCCCCAAGGCGATTGTCTGGTCAAATGTCAGTGTTTATATTGCTGAAGTAAATCTCTATGAGATCTTTGCAGTTTGGGAACCGTGTTAGTCTCCAACGTGAGCTTCTCAGATTATACTGGATTGTGGATATGTTTTTTTTCCTCCCTCTGCTTGGAACATATCTCAATCTCCCCAAACTCCTGCAAACTACTGAAAAACTTTGTGTCATGTCTCAACACCAGTTCCATTGCTGTGGGATTTTCCCCCACTAATTCATTTATTCTAAAAAAGTCTTTTCATTGATGCTGCTTCTGTATGCTTTCAAGCTTAATATCTTGCAAATTGGTAATTTATTGTTTTATTTTTAAGGAAAACATTGCCTGGAATTTGGTCTCTTACAACTAATGCCAAACTTCACACTTCATTTTTAACTCTTTTACCTCCAGGATTCCTTTTCCTGGTCATCCCTTTGAGCCTCTTGGTTTTGCTGGTGGTGATGTTTTCTCTGCCAGTCTCTGCACTGGTTGCTCCTTTGTTTTGGCACAGGACTGCGTGTTACCTGTTGCAGCAGATTAGCTCTGACAACTGGCTTACATCTGAGTAACACATCCCACTGTGCTGATTGCATATTAGTGACCATTGCGTTTGGAGCCTTACGCATCAATTCATGTGGCTTGAAGGCATTTTCTTGACTGGCAGACTTTAAAAAGAGCTTTTTCAACCACAACACTAGAGCACTCACTCCTCTGCCATATGTGAGTCATTCTTCCTAGCAGTGGCTTCGTAGTCCTTTTTTTTTTTTTTTTTTTTTTCTCCTGTCTCTTCTAGTTTGGGGCTTCTGTATTTCTGAGTGTCTAGCTCACAACACCTACAAGGTAGTACCAAATTTCATGCACCATTAATTCCACTAACATGCAGAGGCTTGTTAATTTGAAGAGCTCAAGACAGACACCAAAACTGTGGAAATGTGTTTTTTGAAGTTTGGTCTTAACAGAAGGCTTCTACTTGGCCAGGACAGCTACACTGTACAGAAAAACACCACTGATGATAGCGATGGAAATAAATGTGGATGCTCCTGTTGCAGAGAGCTCTCCTGCTAAACCATTTACCTTATGTGCCCTGCACTTTATTTCGTTAATGTATAAAGGCCGTGCCTGGAGCAGCCTGTATTGAACGTGCCCCTTTACGAGAGTGAACCTAAGCAATACACTCTACCTAATGAAAAGCTACCTCTGTAAACACAGAAAGGAGTGAATCCTCCTTTCTGTTTCCACAGGAGGTAAGAGCTAAGGTCCCCTCCTCCTCACATTCCCATTTACCTGCTCACAGCTGCAGCACCTCGGCATTTGCTTCATCTACCTGTGAGAGCTCCCACCACTCCTCTGGCAATTACAGCATGCACCTGAAAGAGGACAAAACAAAAGGAGTATTTTAGTTACAGGAAAGACAGCAGTAAGGTTCACAGTGTACTTTCTCCTTCTGTAGTCAAGGTTTTACTTTTTTAGCTTTGTTCTTCTCATATCTGCTAGATCCTCTCCATCCTTGGGAAAGCAGTAGGTATCAGATGCTGACAAGATAGCACTGAGCTACCACCATACATTATATTTTCATATTATCTTTCATATAATGAGCATCTGTACTTTTTCCATTTATTTGTCTAAGCAAGTTCCTCCATTATCTTCTGGTACTTTTTTTTTTTTTTTTTTTAATTATTGGCTGATACCCAAGTAGGTAAAATATTTCAGCTCCATCCCATCTCTAGGTTCAAAGAAAAAAAAAAGAAAGAAACAGTGTAAGGTTGATCACACACTTGTTATTAAGTCAAAGCCGGATTCAAGTGTTTGTGTGAGGTAGAATTATCTCATTCTTTTTGTCTGTGTCTTTCTGTGATCTACCAGTCAAGTATGTGATTGGATTTCAGCTCAACAAAACCTTAAATTACACACCTATTGTGCCTGAGCTAAGCCTAGTTTCACAGCACTGGAGAAGGCTCCTCACTGCTCTTTTGGCACTGTTCGATCTGGCTTCTGCTATCATCTGCAGGTTGATGAATGAGTAATAGGATTAGAAAGTCTCATCTCTGAAATGCTGTAATTGTCACATTGGGTGAATTGACAAAAGGCTGGGGTGATGGAGAGGTGCTCCGTAACGTGGAGTCCTACGCTCAACCTGCCCTCGCCAGCCAACGCGAAGAGAGGAGGAGGAATAAAAAGAATCCCTCCAGCTCTCCATTTGCTCAACATGCACAGATATCCCCATGCTCTAAATTAACCTTTTATGCATGAGTTTGTTGGAAGGCAGAGTGCTCTGCCTCTTAAGGGATCTTATCTCGCTGCAGGGAAGATGATATACTTGTTGATTCTTTGGTTAGTGCAGGAGATTAAAAAGTCTAGGAGGGCTGGAAGCGAGGAGCAGACTTACCCGTTCTCCCCAGGAATCTTACATTCAAAAGACCAGGGTAGAGATTTTCCCCCAGGCAAGCAGAAAAGCGCGGTGCAAGCCAGGTGCACCCGCAGGTCCTGCCTTGCCATTGAGGAGGGTCAGTGGCACACCAGCTCAGAAACCAAAGCCACACGTTTCTCTCCATGAGCCCACCTGTGCTAGCCAGGGTGTGCTGGAGCACAGCTGAAGTTATCCGTGGCTCCTGTCCCAAGCCCAATTTCAGCAGGGCAGATTTGCAAGCCCAACCCGGATGTGTTGGCAAGGTCTGCCAGGGACCTACCTGCCTAAAGAGCTACACGAGCACAGCACTGCAAAGCCCAGCAGCAGAAAGCGAGCAGAACAGATAAGTAAAACCTTCCTATTGTTTCTTCTGTTTGCTTTTATTTTAATTTCCACTGCCTGCAAGCACTAGCAGCACCTCTGGTTTCAAATAGAAGAATGGAAATTAAAAAACCATAGTGGGGCAGTTCTCTGCTCTGAAGTACCACCGGCACTGCCTTGTGAGAAACGGCTTCACGCAGCGCATACAAATTAACAGAACTTTATTCCTGCCTACCTTTTATTTAAAAAGACTATCAAAAGCCAACATCGCTTCTGCTAAAGGAATGTGTCCCCAAATGCTCTGCAGATGCAGCCTGTGAGGTCAACATTCGCCATCCCCTCTCTCTGTCAGTGTGAGTTTCATTTTAATTACAAGTGCATGTTTTGCACGTTGTAAAACTACCCCTGGCTCTGGCCACTGTAAGAAAAGGAACATTTAGCTCAGGAAACAGTAGCTGACCCTGTCTGCTCTTTTTCTTCCTTGGCATCAGCTTAGACTATTAACACCTTATGTGTGTTGCCTGTATGTCCCACATATGTGTGCTCTGCATCCATTTCATGCAATACCTGTCCTCAGTGCATACTAAAAGCTTTCTACTGGGAATTCACTGCTTTGTTTGACTCCTCTTCTTGGCATCTTGCTTAGCTATTGAATTCGTCTGCTTGACAGAGAAACCTTTCTATGTGCTAGAAGCTTTGTCCTTGGAAAGCTGTGACATTAGGCTTAAACACATAGAGGCCTTTTTCACCTCTCACTTCACTCCTTAATTATTCATTCCCAACAGAGGAAATCAGGAGGAACCTGGCAGCCAATGTAAACATTTTGTAGGCGAAAGCAATTTTTTCGCTCCCCAAGAGCATAGCATGACCATGATAGCTAAGTTCCTTACTTCAAAACCTACTGGATTTGTATGAAAAAAAGCAAAACAATTTTTTTTTAGGGGGCAGAGGATGGATGCAGAGCAAAGCACAGCCCATTTGACAGTGACTATTTTGCTCTGAGTGCCCTTTGCCAATTGATTTCAGAGAAAAGAGCCAAGCCTCTGACATACGTCCTATTGATAATTTTAATTTTCTTTGCCCCAGCATAGAGCAGCATCCTACAAGCCCAGCTAGTACCTGGCAGCACGGGATAAGCGCATCCAGTGGCTGTGGCTTGGGACATTTCCCACCTAGAGCTGCAGCTAAAAGCCCCTTTGCAGCTGAGCCCCACCTCACCACGGGAGCACTTTCCCCCGTTTCACACACACGACCTGAAGCGGCCAACTCTTGGAGCACCCCGTTATTAACAAAGGGCAATAGATGCCCTGTGCAAACAGTTTGTAGAACCAGGGCTACGGCCAATATTTTCCCAGTCTCGCTGTTAACCTGAACTGAAGCACAAGGCATTGGCCCGCTCCCAGGAACCGTCAGTGGGAAGCACATACAGCAACGGGCCACCCACTTACTATTTTCTTAGAGAAAGTTTGCCAGGAGTGATATGTAGCTTGCACCACCTTCCTGAAACATTTCCACACTCCCCAAGCCTGCACAGGTCGGCGCTTACCACCGCCTCTCATTTCAACCTGCCCTGCTCCACCTCCCGCTCCTTCCACGCAGCCCAATCTTCTCCTCCGAGTGCTTCCTTCTCTTCATCACCTTTTCCTGGCTTCGTGCCTTTTTTCATGCTGTTCCTAATGCCTGGGACAACCTCTGATTAATGTTCAGCAAACAGCCTCCTCCACAGATCAGACCGCGCCCAAGCCTGCTCTGTCTTCTCTTGTTCGGCATTATTCTGACTCGTGCCTTCCACCTTCCCAAAGCGAAGGCTCCGACTGACAACGAGCAGCACCATTTGTTTCTGCAGGGAGACCCAAAATTTTGGGACCAGGCTGCTTGCTGTGCGGGCACCACCACAGCTTCTCACCGAGCAGGCAGTGGGGCAGTTTATCTAGAAATCAGCTCCTATCGCCCCAAAAACCAAAGGGTGAAACCCAGCATCTTCCCAGCACGTTTAGCTGTTCCCTTGCCCTTTTCAAAGCAGAGAAACATGGGCACGGCTGCTCGCAGTGCATCCTGCGAGGGGGCAGGGGTGGCTCCATGCCACCTGTCCGTCCCCTCCTGCTTTGGGCTAAGGTTGGGATGCAGAAACAGCAGAAAGCAAAATATGATGCTGAACATAGCCTGATTGTGGGAGGTTACCACGATAGCCTGGTTGGGTACAAAGTGCCACATGTGTGCTGCAGTCCTGGGAAAAGTCCATTTCCAGGATTCATAGCTACTGGTAAGGCAACATCGAAAACAAACTGAGAAGCGAAGGACAATTTATTTCAGTCTTTGATTACTAACAAATGCCAAATACCGTATTGTTTTTGGCTCTTTTAGCCTACTTGATTTATTCGACCTTTTTCTTTTGGCAAAGAACAACTTCACTCTTTGAGGAAAGGTAAGCTAAAATGGAAAGCAGTTGGGTGACTTCTTGCCGTATTAAATGTGGTCTTCTCGAGACCAGCAAGACTCCCGGCGTTACGCTGTTTCTGTATTAAAATCTAATTCTGAAAGTTTGACAAAGCGCACGTTTAACACAGGTCAGCAGTATATTGACAGGATGTTAATTTTAAATTGTGTCAGCATTTCCTGTCTTGAGTGTTAATGTCAATTAGCACCTTGCTGCATAACCTCCAAGTCCTCCCTTATTACGGGAAGGTAGCAAAGCACGCAGCAGAAGCACTTCTATTCAAAACACCACTCGCTATCAGCCAAACAAAGAGCTGTCATAACAAAACCGGCGAGGTGAAAGTGCCTAAGCTGCTATGGATTTGAGGTTAGAAGCCTTAGTCTTTTTCCTTATTCCTGATATTAAAAGTGTAAGCGTGTCAACTTGGAGCGAAAGGCTAATTACTTTGAGGCTCTTTGAAAAGTGTGTTACCATTCAGAATCTCTAAGCCTGACATAAAGCCCTTGGCTTTAGATCGCACAGCGTATAGCTCACTGTAGGTCATCCGTGAGTATCCTTAACGTGCTCTGAAACGTGCAGCCTTACTCTGGGAAAGGTGCACGTTCCTGCAGCCCTGCTTCCTGCAGTATTTCACACACACATCCCGCTGCCCAGCGGCTCAGCTCATTCCCAGGCACCCAGTGAACAAGCCTGGCCAATTCGGACACATTTCAAAGCACTGTGCAAGGATTGCTCTACAAACTCCACACAATTCTCACCTACCCCCTGATCTGACAGCAGCTCGCAGTATGGACGTGTACACAAAGCTCTAGACAGATCCATATCCAGGCCGGGTACCTTTTCTTGCTCTTTGCTGTTACATTCGGCAACCCAGAGATACCCAGGGTACAGGCCCGACTTCCTCAAGTCGAGCAGAAGCTCTGCCATGAGCTCGCTGCCTGTCTTGCTCGGAATACAGATGTGCTCCCAGAATGACAGCACAAACCTCAGGACATTTAGTCTAAATTCTGAAGGAAGCTAGCTGGTAGCGCAGTCTTTTGTGAGAAGGAAATTTTAGTGGGAAACAGAAAATGCTACAGTCCTTCCAATCAGCTTTAATTCCAGGTCTTGTCACCTGTTCAGTTAAAATATTCAGATCAGGATTTTCATCAATTCACTGTAAAGCCTAGTGCTGGATGTCTGGAAGCTCTTCTTGAAGTCCATGGGTGCTCACATTTGGAACAATGGTCACTTATTTTTAAATCTGATTTTGTAAAATTTGTAATTATTAATTATAGCTAGCTGGTCCTTCCAAATAAATATCTTGGAAAGTGCTTTGACAGCCCCTCACCAACGTTACAGGGGAACAAGAATAATACAGAAGCGACTCGATGATCCTTATGGGTCCCTTACAACTTGGGATATTTTGTGATCATACAAAACCATATAGGATTAAAGTCAATGATTTCTATGCAAAGCAAAGGCTTGGCAGGCATGGCATTAACAATCTGCAGTGCACTACACACTATTGCACCAAAAGCTTGTTGTTTCACATCGAATTGGATGTGGTTTGCCATCGAGGGAGGGCGGGGCTCCCTGTGGGTGTGATTATTGCCCCATGTCCCAGATGACCACGGTCAGCAGCAGCAGCGGATCAGCTCCAAGCTAAAATCAGCTCCAAGCACAAACCATTCTTGTACTCGCCCTCATAAATCGCCTCCGTTCCTACCTTTGTTTCTTTAGAGCAGGGACTCAAGGTGTGGCCAGGCCCCATGGGGTAAATCCGCTGCCCTTGAGCCGTGGTGCAGGGATGACACAGGCATTATGCACAGCCCTTGCGCTGGGCGCTTACGCTCTGCCAGATTCTAAACAAATTGGCCAAACAAATTAATGCCACACACCCTAAATTGGCTGAACAAATTAATGCAACACGCCCTTTGCACAAGGGTGCCTTTGAAGGCCAAGGATGGTGCGTGTTGCAGCGAGGTGCTTTATACCGAGGAGGGTGTTCCAGACAAATCTCTCCTGAGAGAACAGAAACAGCACATTATAGTTTCAAGTTAGAGCAGGGCTTTCACCCGAGAGCTTTTCAGACACCAATACTGTGTGTTGACATTTAATTACTAAACTCTTAAAACAAATAATTTGTATGAGCAAATGCTTCTCAATCATTTCATAATAACCCAACTAGTGTTTCTTGGCAGTTAGAACAAAACCAGAAGCATGTTGAAATCGCGCACACAATGCCTTGTTCTGACACGGGAAGAGGTGCCAGAGAGAGCAGTGTGAACCCTCCAGGCTGTGGGAGCTGATGGGAGTCAGGAACCCAGCGCTGCAGTTTTGTTCCCAGGGGCTGGCAGCAAATCAGCCCCGGCAGGTTCACTGGGAGGTTGGAGTTTACTGAATTTCCTTCTCCAAACAACCCTCCCTCCTTCAGCTCACGGTCCTTTCCTCCACCGAGCCCCAAAGCTCCCAGCAGAGGATTAAGGGAGGGGGCATTCTCAGGGCTCGCTGGGTGTGAGGTGGCTGGGAAGGCAGGAGCCTGGCAGGCAGGCAGCAGGTAGATGCCTGTGGCTGCTGCGTGAGCACCTAAATGGATGGAGCATTTCCTTCCACCTTTGTGTGATCTACTGCAACATTTTGCGCCTCTCCACTACCAGGCAGCTCAGCTCAAAGCCAGTCCTAGCCAACAGGTAGCAGCCACAGCTTCACCTTTCTTCTTCCTCTGTTAGAGGGTCTGCCTCGGTGCAGCACAAGGCACTGCTCCCCGGAACAGGTCTTCTTCAAGTCCTCCTTGTTCTCATGCTATCACATCCTCATTTTCTCTTCACGCTCTTCAGGACAATGGCTGAGACTTGTCAAGAGATTTTTCATAAAGAAGCTGCAAAATATTCTGCCTGCTTACCTGTGTAATCCCTCTATATCTGGGACTTTTGTGGAGTGAGGTTAGAAGGACATTAATGGAAACAAATCACGTTCCGATGAGAATTAAAACACCTAAGTATAATAGCTTTGCAAGTACAGATCACAAGTTTGGCTTGCTGTGTTACCCAGGACCTACCCTCATGGATATCTTATTGGGCAGTCTGCCAGCTAGAAGAGCTTTCTCCACCACACAAGTGGGTTTTTACCTTTATTTTTTGATTTTAGTTAAGTCTGAAGTTCCTGAATTTAATCTGAAACAGTATTTGAGTCATGACACTGAGATCTACAAGTGCTGCCCCCTCCCAATTCCCTTTCCCTCCTTGCACTTCCACCTACCTACTCAGGTTTCTCCTTTTCTTCCTACTTTTTCTCACTCTGACTCCTTACAACTTCCTCTCCTGCCACACAGCACTCCCACCACTCCCCAGGCATCTTCTTGCACGTGCACATATCCACTGACACCCCCCCTCCATCACAGCAGCGTGTCCCATCAGCAGCTGCTGGAAGCACACTGCTTTCAGTGGTGCAGGACCAGGGCTGGGTTTGATGTGTGAGCTCTCCACATGAAGGTAAAGCAGGGAGTGCTGTTTTTGTGGAAACTCTAGCTAAAATGCCTCTTGTCCACTAACGCTTTATTAATGGTCCCAAGTTTGCATCAGTGGTCTCAAACTTGCAGTGCCTTCAGCTAGGGGACCTCTGAGGTGCTAGGCCTGTCCCAGCACACTGCCCTCCTCCCTAATTAGGAGCCACCTATTGTGTTCCAGTGTTCTCTCTGAAAATTGCCGCTGCAACCTTGCTATCAGCTCAGTATCTTACCATTAGCGAGCAGGGCAAACGCGTGGTGTCCTTGACATGTCAGCTAGAAACGTCTGCCCCCCTTTCTCTCTGGGGAGCGAGCCTATAAGCTCTGTAATGCATTTAACCTCTACCACCTCGGGGAGTAAGAGTCTCCACAAGCAGTTTGCTGCTGCCCCACCCCTGAGCTAACTCATTTACCTTATTTTTTCTTACAATGTTCAATAAATCACGCTCCACCCTTTAAAAATTATTATGGTTAATATATGACTTGCTAAAGAGATGCTTAGAATTCACATAACTATGTTATAGCTTTAATCTCATAACACAGAACATTAATAAATGTGGCAAGGCTCTCTGAATTAATAGCCTGACTTGTATTCACATATTTAGACATGCTTGTATTTGTATACTTCTCTTACCGTAATTACAACATACAGGCCTGATTCTGATCTCCATGTCAAAGAAGAAAAGAAAAAAACAAAAACAAACAACAACAAAAAAAGCAAGAAATCAACATTGCAGAGCATCAAAAGAAATACAATACTTTGCTAAAATTACTGATTTCTATTGCAAAGCAATGAATAGCTGGCTTTCGCAACGCACCTACAAGCAAGAATTTGATTCAAGTTTGTTTAGTTTTCACTTGAAGAGCCTGATTCTTAAAGACAAGTGTATTCTTTCTGCAGTCCTCAAAGGTTTATTAAATTTGATAAAGGCCATATCCTTTGCTTCTTGATAGTTGGTTCCATAATGAATCCTGCTGCTCAAATGCAAACGCTTCAAGTAAGACCAATCGCTTGAGCAAAAGCTGGAGATGTGCAAGAGACAGCTGCTGGGCAAATACCTGGCAATTCCTCATAACTTTAATTCCCATCTTTACACCTCTTAGCTTTTCACCTTTTTTTGGTTTTGCTTTACCAAATATTCAAGGAGCAAACCAGGAGTGTTCACTCTAGCGTGAAAAATGAGGAGGACCCATAGGGAAAACATGGGAAGACTGCAAACCCAACAACTCACACCAGAAAATGCTCTTATTATCGACAGGGATTTCTACATAAAAACTAAAAAATATGAAGTGTCATGAGATTTTCCTTAATTGAATTGTGTCTGAGAGAGATGACAGTTGTTGCTGTTTGGAAACCACAATTTGAAAATGAACGTGTTTAAAAGCAAAACAAGGCACAAGATTAAAAAGCCAGCCCAATAATCTTGTAGTTCCCTGAATTATTCACAGCATCAAGTAATTTTCCTAAATACATTGAGGAATGTAAAAGCCTGTGATTCTTGACAGTGGAAGCCGCAGTCCTACCACAGCTCAGGCCACGTCTCCTTTATTAAAGCCAACCCCGGAGCCCATGAAGTGCACGCTGGTGGCAGTGCCCAGGCGCACCAAGCCCTTTGCAGCACCAAACCTCCATTTCAAGTGTTCAGTGCCAACTTCTCGCTGCGGAATATCTCACACATTTCTGAGAAGCATCTCCAGCTGGGGAGCTAACTTGGGTCATGACAAGAAACAATGAGAAATATTTCCAGGTCTACCTACGTGAAGGTAAAATTTTTAGGAAAAAAAATGAATTTATCGTGATTTTCACTGCATCCTTCTGGATTTTGTTGGTTTAACTTAAAGGAAGTTGGAAGCCCCATGGACAATTTAACTTACTTGAGAACCTCAATTAACATTTATACAAAGGAGGATTCTGTTAGGCTCATGCTAGCGTACAAAAGCCTAAAACATGAAAGGTCCAGAGTCAGAAGACATGCAGAAGGATTCTCAGCTATAACCTTTGGAAAACTGATAACCAAGTTCTTGATTATTATTTTTGTGTGTGTGTGCGTGTGTGTATGCATCTGACTTTTGCATGCAACTCTGAACGTACATTTTTAACTGAACTGTGGTATTTATAAATTAAATCAGCTCCACCCAACTTACACAATATTGTATATTAACTGCTAGCTGATTTGGAAACACCAGTAAATGAATAAACTACATTTGAAAGGAAAAAGAGATGATGTGCTCTGAAGCCATTATTGACAGTCCAAGGATAAGGATCTGCATCAGATCCTACTTAAAGCATTTGGCCTCAGGAGGGAGGGTTTAGCAGCTGAAACTCATCCTATTCCATCAGATAGATTAGTCCGGAGTGTACAATTCTTTTAAAGCCACTGTGAGAGTGTATTAGCTAGAACCTGTTGCTGGGAAATATCCATGGATATCCAAAAGTAACCGTGTCCATGCTAGTAACCAGCTGCAGAGCTTGGCGCACCCTCCGACCACACATTTGCTGTCTTTAAGCAGACCACAATCACACCAAAAGCGATGGATCAATTCTTCCAAATGCAGACTACAAAGGTGAGAGCGTAACCATGCTTCAGCCCCAGGGAGGCTTTATCGGTGTAGAGGGGGTGATCAGCATCCTCCTCAAGAACAAAGGGAAGAACTAGAGATTTGGAAGCACTGGTAAAAACAGCATAAAAAGCAAATGCTGTGTAAAAATAGTAACTTCGCAGTGAAGTATAAACACTTCAGCTGGCAGTGAGATATGCACCTGGGTATATTTGTCAGTCACAAGGAGATGGCAAGCAAGCTTGGTGATGTGGCTGTAAGAGAAGAGAAAATCACAGGACACGAGGCAAAACATGTCAGCCCCAGGAAGACAGGGCAATGGGCTGGAGCACTGGGCACAGACCCCACACTGAGGGCAGCAGAATGGAGGCAAATTCAACCTGAAACAGGCACAGAGAAAGGAGAGAGGAGCTTCAGGAACATATTGCATAACAGGAGGCTAAAAATGTGCTCAGCTAGGAAAAGAAGGCTGTTGCCTAAATACGTAAATGGGCATATTTAGTAAGTACGTACTGAATATGGTGTGCAAGCACTAAGTATACAGCAATTATCCCTTCCTGTCAAGGGAAAAAGAGGAATAAGTGATCTGGGGCTATGAAAGCTGAGAACGACAACTTCCTGGAACAGCTAAGAGGAAAAGCAAATGCCATATAATCATGGGACCTTAATTACAAAAATAATGGTATAACGTGGCTGGATGAAGCTGGCTGCTTCCAAACCTGCACAGTCCTTACAACTTCAGGAAAGACTGATGGACTAAGATGGATGGAAGTGGAGCTTGTAGGCCTGGCTTGGAAAGAGTGGCGAGACAAGAAAGATAACCTGTAAGTAGAGTTTCTGCTTTCTCCCAAGCTGGTGGGTTTAGTCATATAACCCCCAAAACAAGAGCACCAAGATTTTGGGGAATAACAGCCTTTTAGAGTGTCACAGCTAAAGCTCTGACATCTTCCAGTTTCAATGTCCTTACTGAGGAAGGACAAAGTATTCTGCCTATCCACCTTCATTTTCAGAAAAGGAAAAAAAAAAAAAAAAAGAAAAGAAAAAAAAAAGAAAAAAGAGCCCCCTCCAATGTTGAGCTGGTCAGTAAATGAACCCTACGGTCCCAATCTTTTTCAACTGCTATGATGCAGAAGAAGGTGAAGTGCTATTAAGCTAGTTTACAACACCGAGCAAAAGTGATTTTTTGCTTAATAAGGAAATATCTAGTAATTGGTCATAAGGCAAATGGCATTAACGAGCGGGCCATTTGGCTCTAAATGAACAGATCATAACCCGGAGGGTTTCATCCACATCAGTCTTTGCTCTTTAAGAGGTTTTCATTTCAGGAGTGAATCAGTGCTAAAATTATAAACTAATGATGACAGAACACATTGGGAGTAAATTTGGAAGCCAATCAACTACTAAAGACAAAACCTTTTTGCACTTTATACTCAGCTTCTGGACGTCTCAGGGCATCCCAGTTCAGTTTCTATGGTGTGCCCAGGAACATTCCTTGGATATTGTGGGCAAGAGGAGGGCTGAGACTCAGGAGATGAAATCTGTACAGTCAGGGCTAAAGGGAGGAAATGGCAATTCTGCGGACTAAAAGTAGCACAGAAGATGAGAATTGAGGAAAGGAGAGGTCTCCATGTGGAATTACTTTGCTAGTGATGGCCAGCATCCAGGTGAAACAAAGATCCAAAGAACTCCTATTTTGAAAACAAAACATATTTAAAAATACTTTTAAAGGTCAATTTGCAGCAGTTGAAGTTATTCAGTTCTGACAAAGTTTAATCTCAGTGAAAAATGTGTCTACCGTGCCTGTGACTGGATGGGGTTTGCACTGGTGGAGCTCTGATGTCTCTGGAGGTCTGAAAAAGCCAGGGATTTGAACCATCAAATTAGTGAATTCAAACAAACCTTGCATGCTTAAAAACTCCTGTAGGTAGATAAACCATTCCTCAAGCAGTGCTTCTAATTCAGATCGCACCCCCTTCAATTCCTGCATTCTGTTTATGTTGAATTATTTGTCTACCAGCTGCATAGGTAATTTAGGCCTAAATAATCTGATATATTAAGTAAACAATAAGAAAGCAACCCTAACATTTTAAGCTCACGTAGCTCTTTGAGAGTTTCAATTTTGCTCTTAAACGCCACTGGAAGGTGGAGGGAAGGACAATATTTCTGTGTGGCATGCTGCTCATCTAAACTCTTCCCTGCCAGCTCTGTTCAGCCTGCACAGTGTAAGCCACAACTCTTTAATTATCATGTGTTCTGCCAAAGGTGCAGTCAGGGGTGTTTATAAGGAAACGAAGATGGTAAGCCAAATTTCATTTGCAGATCAGACATGCCTGCTAGCAAACGAAGCCAAGGTTTTAGGTGCAGATGAGATCAGTAGTTCTGTCCTCCAGGGAAGGTGGCTGCACCTCAAAAATTAATGAGTAATTTTTCAAATTGATGTCGTAAGTTAAACTAGTCATTTTCACAATTAAGTGCTTTACCAAGCATTTAGGAAACAGTAGTTTCTCATTGGAAAACCAGTTCTGAGGTCCAACTGGAGAAGATACAAAGCAAACCCAAGGTTATATCAACTCTACTCAGGCACTGCATGAATACCATTGGGAAGGGAAGTAAGGACATCTCCTCGCAGGGCAGGGAGAGGATGTTCCATGTTACAAAGGCACTGGAGTCCAAACTGGGTAGTTTTCCTGACCACAGTAAATCACTTTGCTTGCCTGTTACAAAGCCAACCTTTAAATTACAAACCTTACTAATAATTATTTTCCTTCTGAGTCCTGCATTGGTTTACTATAATAACCAATACTCCCCTGATCCACTGATGGGGAAACAATGAGGCAACGCACAGGATTGCCTTGACGGTAACCACAGGGCCTGCAAATGCAAGCTAGCTCCCTTATCTCCTGGCCCACCTTCAAGACAGTCTCCTCTTTCCCTCCCTTCTGTGATGGGGCCACCTCTGTCATCCTTTCCTAGGCAGAATTTGTCCAGAGCCCGCTGCCAGGCCAGCTATGGTTTCTTTGCAATGCATCACACGTGTCAGCACAGGTGCCAAGGAAACGCAGCATCTCTTTTGGCAACGGAGGCAGCACACAAAGACTTGATGAACTGAACTCACAACATGCTGTGTGAGTTTGGGTAAGGTATTATTTCTAGCCCAGGTTTCCTGTGCACCACCACGTGTCAGTTCTAACTTACAGGCTGACCCTGGGATGCTAACGCGAAGCTGTCTTTAAGGACAGGGGGAACTTTGCCTGTGAGAGTTGCAGTTTTGCAGACAAACAATGTCCTGATGCATCTCCTGCAGCCGGAGGAGAAATGGTGTGTCCATGCTGGAAGCCAGCTGAAGCCAAACTATTCCTCCACCAGCACAAATACTGGCTTTGTTGTTACTGCTTCCTGTGCTGTTTATAACAGGAAAGCTTTTGTAGTGTTTTGTTTGGATTTTCTTTTGCCTTTTGTTCATCTATATAGCAAAGAAAACACAAAGTTTAAGCTGACCCGATTTGGAGCAGACCAAAGTTTCATGTTAAAAAAAAAAACACAGAAAACAAATACAGCCCTTGCAGACAGAAATGAAAGGCCAGCTATTCCTGTTATGCTGAAGACATTCACTTTTATTACATTACATATGACACAAGTCCTAGCTGTCAAAATCCTCAGGAGCACCTAAACAGATAATAAACAATCAGTGAAAGACTTATGGCTACATGTTTTTCATAGTATTGGAAATCACCTGGGAACCATATTTTAATGGAAAATACAGCTTGACGGAGACAAGCTTCATAGATTTATGAAGAAACTGCAGCACAAATCAAGTGGAGGGTTTAGCTTTCCAAAATGGTATGGAAGCACTAGAAAATAGCACCTAAAAAAAAAGAAAAAAAAAGAAAAAAGAAAAAAGAAAGGACGAAGAAGGACAAGCAAAGAGGAAAGAAAGAAGTGCCCTTCTAATGATTTATGCTGCAGAGAAGGAATATGCCTACTTGTGATCCTGTTACCCTCACTGCTCCTTGTGATTGTTATTCTTCCCCTAAGAGAAGCGGTCATGTTACACACTGACAGAAAGTTACACCTCTTCAATGTGATTTGTCCACTTAAAACAACATTTATCATGTTGCCAGTTTATAAATCATTTAGGCCAACGAGATTAAGGCTATAGGAAGCCAGCACCCCTAACTGATCCTCATGCCAGATAATTCACAGACCTGCATTTGTTTACACTGAACCTTATCAGCCAAAATAGTAGAGCCCAGTGCCAGCTAAATGCCGGTTCCTTCATCGGCGTGAGCACAGGACAAGGTGCAGCACTGACACGTTGGAGGCCAGCCTCCTGCCCCAAGCACAGCCCTACTGACAGCACCCTGCCAGCCCCTGAAGCCAAACGCCTCTTCCTCTGCACACCAGAGGAGCTGAAGATTCAAGGCTGACCCACGTATTTTATCTACCTCACATATGATCAAATGGAAAACTTCAATTTTTATTGTTTAACCCCTGTAAATACTTTGTCCCCCAGCCAAATCACAGACACAAACCACCCCGCCATCTTCGCTCTGTGCTGAGCATTGATTCCACTAAGCTGAAGTTGTCAAAGTTAAGGTTGGCCTTTTGTCCAAATTAAACTCTTAAAAGGATGAGAAGAGGCTGAAATCCCATCTCGGACACACGATCCAGCCCGCACCACTGTCTATAGTTACTGAGAGGCGGCAGGTGCCAGGCCCCAGCTCAGCGAGCTGCACGGACCTGCACACAGCAAGACAGCCCGTGCACCCCAGCCAAAATACAGGGTTTTAATTTAACTTGGGATAAAGAGCCCAGGCCCACACTTCTTATATTGCAAGGAAATGAAAAAACAGCTAGGCACTAAGGGCGAGAGCTTTGGATCCAGAGGATTTCAAACTAATTGACAAGCAATTAATAACCTTAGACCTGATGATCTTTACATGTGGGAGATAGCACAAGGGAAGAGGAACTACAGGGAAAACCTTTGTCATTTAATGTCCTTTGCCTTAGATGTGGTGTTTGAAATCCACACAGAAAGTTGTATTAGTCTGTGTAAGACATTGTCCGGACAGAGCTCTTCTGCAGAATCTTGTAATCTGAAGCATTTTATTATTATTATTATTATTATTATTATTATTATTATTATTATTATTATTATTTTAATGGGAAACTCTTATACAGTGAATTATTCTTAATCCAAACTAGAGATGACAAATTACAGGATCAAAAATTGCTTTAGAAGATACTGGATGAAGACTTAGCCCATCAGAGCTACCTATCCTTCACCACACAGCACCACAGGCCTTGCTTCAGTTTTCAGTTCGGGGCGCATGGACCAAGGCACCAGATTAAAACCCATGGTGGGTCCTTCAGTGACAACAGTGCACAACTGCTTTTGACAGTTCTGGAACATGAAGCTCTATGTTGTCACAACTGCATGCACAACTGGGGCCTGCACCACTTTGAACCACTGCCATTGCTCTTCCTTCCACATCTCGGTGATTCTCACCCCAGTTACTTTGCTGTCTTCCCTTTGGCCTCCTGTAGGATCTTCTAGGTACGAGTTGTAGAATTCAGTACTGTGGTCTTGGTGCCACCTTCTAAAATGCCCAGCACTTCATGATAACACATTCAAGGAGTTTTTCAAAAGGTATGATGATTGCTTCCTGAGGAAGTGGCTGTCCAAAAATACTTGTCTACCTCTGACAGCCTGTCCTGGAGAAACTAAAATTTAAGACTCTGAAAGGTTAAAAAGAAATTGGAAGTACACAGCTGATTCTTCAGAAACAGCCACTGGTTTAGGGACAACCAGCACAAGATGCCCTGGGCCTTTTTTTTTCCCAGAAGCATTAAATATAATGCTCTGGCTTTACCCTTTAACTATTAAAGAATACTGAATATTGACATGGCTATCAGGATATTTAATGTTTGGGTTTAACCTGAAATGAGGGCTATCTGTAGAAAATGAACAGCAAAGTAGTAACAAGCTAGATAAACTTACTTCTCTGCAGACTGCAGAGTACAGAAAGGAACCCAAACAGCTTTAAAAGAAAGCTTCCCATCAGCAAGAGTAACTCCTGTTTGAAGAGCGCTGGTCTGAGAGCTGTAACGCCCTAACCATTCAGCAAGGGCCCTGCTGGATCACAATGGAAGGAGAAATGACCAGTCATCAAAAACCACGTGCATAAAGCGTTTGTTGTTTTAACAGTTTCTCTAGCATCCGCTAAAACAAAGGTGAAATGTTTTTTAGGATGGACAGATGCCTGGTCACCATCTACTGCTGCTGACAGAGCCCTGGAGAAAACCTCTGGCAGAATGAACTCAAGCAGACAGGCCAGGGCCTGATCTGGCACAAATGGAAACCCATATCCAGGGGTGAGCGTACACCCGATATGACGCCTGAAAGGAGATACTGTAGACAAAGGTGAGGACAGAAGTACAGCTCCTCTCTAACCACGACCCTGAGCACTCACAATCCAGGCAACATCAACAGGAGCCCCTGGAGACCTGTTCCTCCAAAATCTGCTTTTATCACCCCCCAAAAACATAAACATTTTATAGATTCAGAGCCGTTGCCTGTAATTACTACTCTGGTCCTGCAGAGCATGAATCTGCTGTACAGGCTGCACAAGTACAGTGAGACAAGAAGAACAAGTGCCTGGGCAGCATTTGACAAAATGATCTCACATAGCTGGAAAACCCCTCTCTACGAAAGGCTTTCTGCTAGATGTACCCAAAAAAGCATGCTAAACAAGGCTGTAAAAATGTAGGTGTTTGAGCCACAAATTAACTGATTGACAGCTACTGTCATCTTATAGAAACAGCTTGCATTTCTTACAGTGTAGAAGAAAATAAAACTGCTCTAACAAGTCTTATATCAAAAGCAAAACTTCTAAGCTGAGAGCCCTTTGAATTTAAAGCATCATTAAAGATCCTCTTGAGCACTGAAGATCTAATGGCACTTTTGACCAGAGCTACAGCACATCGTAGTTTCCAGGATGTGAACTCCATTCTCTCTGCTGAACTCCCCATCACTCTCAGTAACTGTACTGTACTTCCTTACTTTCCTTACCCAGAACACTGCTTGTAGTCAGTGCCTCTGATCCTGCGTGGTACAGCCCAGCCCAGAGGGGCTGCCCTTTGGTGGCGTATAAGGCAGAATAATCTGTCCAAATTTGGATCTTTGGATGCAGCTTTGAAGCACACAGTAGGCATTACAGAAGTTTCAAAAACATAAAGGACAAAGAGAAAATAGAGGGATAATATCATCAGAGCAAAAACGTAATAGAAAATCACTGGATTTCCTTTTAACAAGTGAATTATATAATGAGTTCATTAAATAGATGAACTACCCAATATATATATTATATAGATGAACTACCCCATATATATAAAATGTATATATAACATACATGTATAATATATATAACGTATATATACACACACACTATAGGAACAACTCCTAGCAGCTGCTAGGTGACCTCCCAGGACTTCACCATTTCCAACTACACTACTTTTAAGAGCTTGGCACTGAAACACCACACAAAGTGACACTTTTTTCCACTTTCTCATAACTAAGTTAGACAAACTATTTTGCAACAGAATTAAAATTAAACAGACCTCACAGAATGAGAGAAAGGTTTTGCTTTGTTTCATTTTATTTCACCGGGAAGTGGCTGCTGCTTGGTTTAACAATAGACAAGCCTTCTCAGGTGATGGGAGGAATGAAAAATGTGAGCAGTTAAGAACTCCTGATCATTGAGGAGATATTTGAGACAGAGAGCTCGATTAACTGCTTGCTAAGAGACAGAGGAGAATATTGTTGCTTTTTGCCACTGTTTCAGCACAGCAAAGATACACAGAAGATGCCAATCTTGCATCTGGATCTGAATTTCAATGACCACACCTGGGTGGGGGTTGACATTTAATTTAGATTTTTTTCTTTGTAATTGGTTAATACTAATATCCACTGTAATCCTCAGACTACTTTTACTGAATTTACATTTCACTGAATATCCTATCACACAGCTTTTAACTACTGCAATGTTGCTCCTCTGCCTAAACAAATGCATGGCAAAAATACCACTATTATCAATTTATAGCTATCTGTACACATCTACAGAGAACAAATGAATTTGTGCTTAACACATCTAGAATCAAGTGCACCAGATCAGACAGTATGACTTATGACAAAAGGACATAAAGAAAACTCTCCTGACCTTGCTCTCCTCTAAGCAGAAGAGCCTGCTCATCTCCACAGCACAGCAGGGATGAGCAAATTACTCAGGACCAAAACTCACCTGGAGCTTTAAGTCAGTGCCTGCACCAAACACATGCATGAAATTCTGCCAGATTGGAAACACCAGTGGCAGATCCTATTGCAATCACATCTAGAAGCAGGAAAGCTCAGTAAAACTCAGCTCTTGATTCATATCTGTCCTCAAATCCTGAAGTCAACCCTGAGCTTCTGGGTTGGATGCATGACTTCTCCAAAAAGATCAGCTTGAGATAAAAGCTAATGTTTTCCCTCTGTGCCATAGAAGAGGATTACGGATCTGTCACCTGAAACCATGCCTCTTTGGGACAATCTCTCTCAGAGGATGCCGTTAAAAGTGTCCCCTTAGCAAGACGTTATGCTTGCCATAAGATTTCTATTGCTATTTTCATCAGCCTTTGGTGTAGCATCTCCAACCTGTGAAACACATGGATGGGACAGAGAGGAGAGCTGGAAGATAAGGTAACACTCAAGGGAAAAGGTTTACAAGATGATTCTTATTTGGCTGCTATGCAGTATAGACCAGTCACATGAAAAAGAACAAATTTGAAGCCTGTTTCTAAGTGGAAAACAATTATTTAAACAACCTGAATGTAAAGGGGAATGAACGGCTCTCCTGCCAGTTAAATCAGTCCTTCAACCTCTTCAGTTACATGACCTTCCTAAATGTGAAAATGTTCTATGTATTTTCAGCTTCTTGGAGATCTGAGCGCTGACCATGGACCACTGATCAGACAGAGGGCAGAAATAAGTCATGGAGAAGGGAAAAAGCTCTTGCAATAATTAATTTTATTTCAGTGTAAATGAAGGTTTCTAGAAATTGGGGTGAGGGAACAAAACAAAGAACTGGTTAAATACTAAAGTCTTTAATGAATTTGCAAGTGGTCTAAAACCCACCAAATCAGAAAAGGATGCACTTTTTGATCGCCCTGAAACTCAACAGTGATTGTCTTAAGGGGAAGGGTGTTGGTTCATTATAAAGACTTCAATTATCACCAAAATCTGAAAATGCTTGGAGACCAGGTTTTGAGCCCAGATCCAACTTTTACCTTAACTGAAAACAAATAACATTTCAATGTTTCACCGAAAAACAGCCTCTGAACAGTACAGTGCAAATGACGTTTGCCTGATAAACCAGCAGTGAAAGGATAGACCAAACACCTTCTCCTCAGAAGCCATAAACAGTGTTTTCTGAATTCAACATCTCTTTTGGTCTAGCCTTTGTAGCAGACTCGATGCTTCAAAATCTTTCCTGCACACAGCTGTGTAACAAATGCCACCAAGACAGCTTCCTCACTGGGGATTGTCTTTAGCCACAAAAATCTATTAAGGTGAAAATCAGTTAAAATGTAATGCATTGTGAAGTGAATTAAAATATTCTTACTGGTTTGTTGCAAATGCAAATTCAAAGTTAGTCCACTCAAGTTCACTATTTGCTATTCATCAACCCCAAATTACAGGACACTGAGCCAGCTAGGGATCAATGTACGTGTATATTTTCCCTTCAGTTTTGTACCTCTGCTACGCAGTGACGGAGAGAGAAAGAATCAGGATCAGGAGGAGGGCTAAAAGGAGAACATTGCAAGGGAACAAGAAAGTCCTCTCCTATTATTTTTACTCATAGTGTCCCAGCACAGTCCTATCCTCTGAAGTTAGAGGCACACATACATAATCCGGGAAGTCTTCCAGATTTCTTTTTAAGGAAATGAAGCTCTCAACACTGGCTCCATTAAGAAGGGTATTTTTGGTTTTCCACAGTGCCATCAGCAGCGCCGAGTAGGGCTCTGAATACATGCCTGGAGGTTGTGCAGCACGCAGCTCTGTCCATGCAGAGCTAGAAAAGCTGTCATCGCCATACCAAGTTCCCCAACAACTGGGCTACGTCACACGCCTGCGCATGGCTCTACGACAAAACCCATCCCAGTGCTGGCCACTTACAGCACGAATCCAGTTCAGGGTGTGAGCTTTCCAAATAAATACTTCCAGCTCTTTGGGCTGTGAAAATAGTCTTCAAAATGCATGAAGACATCTTCACTGGTAACTCCAAAACCTAAAGGACGCCCAGGACTTCCCAATGCCTGCTCCTCTTAGCAGAAGCATTGAGCTGAGGTGCTAATGCCACTGCCTGAAATTGTGTTGCCTCCCCAAAGTTTCAGAGTTCCTGTTAGTCCTTCTCGAGTACCCAATCTTCAGTGCTCCCTGCTGTAGCTGCTATGAGGTATTTCCACAAACTGAGAATAAAAATACTAAGTATATTTAAAATAAAATCCATAGGGATTGTATCAAACAAATTAGACTAAGTGGAGTCTATGTGCTTGTTTATTTTCCCTTCAGATGGTACTCTTGTTATGCAGTGGCAAGAAAGAATCAAGATCATTAGGAGGGCTAAAATAAGAATATTGCAGAACAAGAAAGCCTCATCTCTAAAATAAGAATATTGCAGGAGAACAAGAAAAGCTCATCTGATGAATTGTTTCATTGACTTATGTGGAGTTATACTGATTTACACAGCTAATGACTGCTCCATTCTGCTGAACTACCAAGGACTATCAAGCTGAACGCAATGTCATAATATGACAATATTCAGTACTTAACAGCTTTTTAATGTCAGATTTGCAAATGTCTCCATTTCAGAATATGAAGAAGACATCATTGAATTTCCACATTGTCACAGAATCCTGAAATCTTGCCATTTCTTCACAGTGGATTGTTTGGGATTGAAATATTTCTCATGAATAAATTAAGTAATATAAAAATTGACAGCTCAACTATAACATCTGCTCATCCATAAAAGAGTCACTCCACCCAGCTGAGTGGGCGAAGTAAACTTTACAAGGTTGAATTAATGTAGGTACTGATGGAAATACAACCCTTTTTAATCAGCATAATTTCAAAATAAATTCTTAAGTAATAAAAAAGTAAAGCGCACTATAACAAGTGGAGTGAGATGATCTGGATTAATTAGCCACAGCTGTACTGTTAGTGGGAATGCCCTAAAAGTCCTAGTGTTCTCTCCCACAACACGATGAAACCTACATCAAGTTGCTTAAAAATCTTGCTTATGAAGCAACCAGTTTTTGAGCCACTAGTCAAGTGTGTCTGAAATGATTTGAAAAAGTTCAGCCCAAATACTGAGTCACTCCATTATTCAGGACAAAGCTTTCACAAACAACACATCAGGGAAGAAAAAAAAAAAAAAAAAAAGAGAGAGAGAGCAAACCAAGTATTTGAACAAATTTTCTGGAGAGTCTGGAAGGAGAAAGCTCAGCCCATTACTGTCATCCGACAAACGCCAACTCAGCAAAGTCACATCTCAGCTGAACTTTAAACACAAATTTTCTTTCAAGACATCAGGTACCCGAAAGCAAAACATCCTCTCTTCACTGATATGTAAAAGGAGAGGGAAATCTGGTGAGAACTCAGAATTTCAAACATACAGGTGTTGTAGGAAAATATGAGCACTATGTAACTGCAAGGCCCAGTTTAAGAACAAAGCCACTTCAAAAAATATTAAAAATACAGGATGAGGGTAGTTCATCGTGCACCTCCCTCCTTCAAAGGAGTGTTCTGTGAGTCTGTGTTCACCTCATGGTGGTAGGCATGAGATATAAATGCCGTTCTGCCCCTAGTGCACACACACCTTGATACCATTTCCCTGTCATAACCACATCAGAGCTGCCAATGTCCATGCATACCCATGTTACACCGGGGCTATTCTGCAGCAGCAGGATGGCAACGCAGAGTGGTTTGACCTCCGTATGTAATTTTACTATCTTCGCAGAACTGCATTCTCCTCTTGCCGATATGCTCAGTGATTATTTCTTGTCTTTATCTTTTGTGCTTGTTTGCTTATTTAGGTGGTAGCAGCGTGCTGACCGTGACAAATAGCTTGGAGGATTCCAAGTGGTTGAGTATTTCCTCCTTCAGTGGCTTCATAACAACTCATTATCAGTAGCTTCTCCATTCCCATGCCTTAAGCACACCCCCATTTGCTTTGGGGTTTTTCTTCTGCTGATAGGTGTGCACCCCTCACCCAAACGCCAGGGCTCCTCCAGTCCCTTGATGGATCTGCTCAGGATCTCTGCTCTGAGATCAGCTGCCAGGTCCTGGTAAGGGCAGCTCTTTTCCTTCATTTACAGCCAGCTCTTTGTGAGATGCTTTAAGAATGAAGCTCGGAACAGACCACTCTGTGAGTTCAGACGGGAAAAGACCCCTGTCTTCAAACGTCCTTGGGGGTTGCTAACAAGTCTATGTGTTGCTGCCAAGGAATTCCTGTCTTTTGGCTCTCCTAGGCATAAGTTCTCACCCAAGGAAGTCCCCCTGCCTCTCTGATTGGCAGGGAAAAAAAAAAAACACAAACCCATGTCCACAGGGCTGCTGCCTTCAGAGAGGAGCGTGCAAGGAGGGGGGCAGGTACTTTGGTTTAGTTTAAAACAACTGACCTTAGTGATGACACCGAAGCAGCTACACAAATTATGTTTAACACTGCAGCTTCATGTGTATGCAGAAGCCAACCTGAAGTTAATATAGTGTATTTTCAGAGCTACTACACAGCGCATGTTTAGAACTCCAAATGGAATCCATTCCCTTCACTCAGCATGTGAGATAAATCTGCTAAATTAGAAATTTGTTTATATTCTGAGCAGGTAACACCAAAACAACATACCTACTGCAGTTCAAGCAATGCATTCCTAAAGTGGCCTACAGTGCATCTGCACTCCAGTGCCGTATTTACATTTGTAGCTCCTGTGTATTCTGCACGTAGCAGTTGTTCTCTAAAGCCTGTTGGTAAACAAAGAATACAATTTCTACCGTGATTAGACTTGTTTAGATCATCTTATTAAATTCAGAAATCGCAATTCATCTGCAAACATCCCTGTTTCCCAAAATCTCTGTCTGCTAGGGTCTTGGAGATAGGCAGAGTCTGAACAGGGAAACCAACTCCTGATGTGAACAAAGCCTGCTTTGAGCACAATTAGGTTTTCACTGTAGGCACATTAAGCACCTACCAAAGCGGGGCCCTCACCCGTGGCTGAGGCTTCCAGACCCCACTATAAACGCTAAGCAATCGCAATAGAACGAGGTCTCAATTAATATCACTGAACTGCTGGCTTGGTCAGCATCCAAGGTTACAGGGAGATGCTGAGGCACATCAGCGAGTGCATGCAGATTATGGGAGAGATGTAACCTTGTGCTGCGGAGAGCACCTCAGCTGTGTTTCATACCTATTCTTCACAGTCCTTACAAGGGATAGTTCCAGCTCAGGAACAAACCCAGCCTTGCTCCAAGGGTATTGTATGTAAAGATTAACAGTGTCAAACGGTGACAGCACTATCGTAAATTCCAAGCACACAAAAACTAAGATGTTAAATCCTATCTCTATAACTTCTGTTTCTCTCAATGCGAAATTCAGAAGGTGTTGAATGGAAGTGATCACAGAAAGTAGTAGCTTGATTGATAAAGTCCCTATCTGGTCATTTACGATCTGGCTGAAGGAGAAGCAGCTTTTGCCAGACAGAAAAGCAATTAATCTGCAAACAAGCCGAGGAACAGCAGGGCTGTGCATTGGAGTCTCAGGCTGCTGGGAGCTCATGAGAGGAGATAAGACTGCAGCCTGCTATTTATTGTACATTTTAATTAAGTGCTTGTTAACGGCAGTTATCTTAACAGTCATAAAATTACTGTTGTAATGCATTTTGTTTGAGGAAAAAAAAAAATGGAGGGAGCCGAAGGACTTTATGAAAGCAGTCACAGATTGCTTTCACTTTAAATCAAAGAATAAATTCTGAAGAGGAGGGATGTTGCAATGATCTAAGCCGAGCCACTAATGGTTATTTAATGTGGCCATCAGTGTTTGTAAGTCCCTAGCATACGGAACGTACACAATAGCCTCCAAACCCTCTTTAACACTTATTTGAGATGACAGGAAAAATGAAACCGTTTGTGCTTTCAATGGAAAAGCAATCATTGGTACATTATATTCTGCTTGCCCTATCATGCTAATGCATGGTAAAAATGTCACCAAATGTATTTAAGGACCTGATGGAGTGTTGCTGTTTGATTCCTGTTACCGGGCTGATTAATAAAAATCTTCAATTTGTATGTAAATGCAGTGGGGTTTCATATCATCCGCATACCTGCACCTGGAGAAAATAATAAACTGAAGTTTAATGCAGCAATTATAAGCATTTATGGAACTCTTTAAAGAGGCTGCCTGCCTCCCCTGACCATCAAGATGAGATATTCACAGAGGAATATTACTGATGCTCAGACAAGCAGGGCTGCAGATGGTCCCCAGTGCAAATGCTGCCAATGCAGATTAACTCACTGACTCATACTCACTTTGGTACAACAATGTAAGCTACTTATTGTTAGACAAAAGTGTCATATTTTTCCCTACATCAGAAATAAAATCAAATTGAACCGTTCTTTGGAGTGGAGGGAAGGGTGGTAATTAACATTTCAAATGAGGTGTGTTTGCATCATTTACACTTTTCCTGACATCATTTAATTCCCCTGTGCATATGTTCCCATGACAACATCATCACCACAGATAAAAATTGCATCGGTACAACAGAAACTCTTCAAGATATATGACAACAGCTGTTTGTTTGTTTTTTTAAAAAATCCCTCTAATGATCTTCAGACTTTTAACCAGTGACCCCCTAATGGCTGATCCTTAATAAAACAAAGTACGCAGCTATTTGCATCTTCGCAGATGGATATTGGAAAGGGTTTGTGGTTTGGGTACTAATGGAATAATAAGTACCATGTATTGGATATGGTCATGTGGAGGAATACATTACAACACAGATAGATATCAGCTTTGATGTATGCCCATGCACAAGCTCTGCTCACAGAGCGATCCATGATTAAGTGCATGTGACATAGATGTTCTGAGTTTGTTGTAAGCATTTGCTAATCTGCATTTGCAAATTTCAGCGAATGTGCTCAAAATGAAAAACAAACATATTCAACTCGAATCCCCGGGAGACACTACACTGGATAAATTATTGTTCCATTGTTTCAACACTGTATTTTTATTGGAGAGCAATTCCTAACTACTAGCAGAGTACCAACGGCTTTCCACAACTGTGATGCTCTTCAGATTACAGCCAGAGAATGAAATCAGGGAGCTACCAAAAGCGCGACAATAATTAGTCTCTTATTTAATAGTCTCAGACAAGGCTTTAACTTATCCCATCCACAACTGAGTGCTCTGTTGACACTGAAGAGCTGTTTTTATTCTGCTTCCCATGGTGCACGATCGAGCCAGCCTCCCCAAAGAAGTTTAGTGGAGGATGGCCCTTGTTTAAGCCAGCCTCCAGCTTGTCACCAAACAATAGTTCAGGCCCAGCTGTGGCAGCATTTGGCTCGCACACCGCACGCACTGCCTGAAAAGCTGTTTTCCTCTTCAGAGGTGCAAGCAAAATGCACACCCTGCTCAGATAGCTCGGTCCTTTAACCAAAAAGCACGCCAAGGGCCAGGTTTGGGCATGCTCTCCAACAACTGCTCCAGAAGCAGCTCCCCAGCACTGCGCTGACAGACTGAACACATCCTTTCCAAGAAAGCCTCTGCTCCAGATGTAGCTCTAAACCCAAAGTCGAAGCAATTCTGTAACTGTTGAGAGGAAAGCAGCTGCATTAGAGGTCTCCAGACCCAAAGAGAAGTCAGAACCCATTCTGGGGGATTTGGCAATTACCAGCCAAACGCTGCTTTGTTTATCATCCTAAAGAGCAAGCAGGGATGCAGACACTCAGCAGCACAGGAACACCACGCTGCAGAGAAGAGCTGCGCTACCAAGATGATGCCTCGCAGAAGCACCAACCACTGTACTCACTGGTAGGCGATGGGCCAAATAATGGCAGAAAACAACCTGAGCTATGTTGAGAGCAGCCCCAGTTTTTTTGACGTGTTCACAGAGATTACCTGCTTTTAGCCTGAGTTCCACCCAAGCTGGTAAAATGTTGATCTGCTGCTACACCTGTGGCTGGGGAGCTTATGAGGGTTCAGCTCCTGCCCCATTTTGACGTGTCTTGATAGATGCAAGTGCTGCTGTTCCCACACGCTACCGCCCACCCAGCCCAGACCTGCAGCGTCAGGGGGCAGAAGCTGAGGCATCGTGGTTGCCAAACAGACACTGACTGTGACGACGCATTGCATCAGCGCTTGTTCTGAACCCCAGACAGCCCAAGGGGAGCTCTGGCACTTGGGGTTCAGAAGCCCAGGTGCAGCTGCCCCAGCAGAAAGGCAGGAGAGCTGCTGGTACTGCAGAACCCGCGAGCTGTGCAGGAGCACAACCACCAACAGTCCTCTTTGTGGGTTATCAACACAACTGGCAGCTCAGTTCAGCTGATAGAGCCGTTATTGCTGGTCATAACACCAGACACTGAAAGCACGCCAGCCAGTTTTCAGATCCCGAGCTGGCTCCGCAGCAATTACTAAAAAAAATAAAAAAATAAGTATGCACCATCAAGGGAGTCACTGAAGGATAAATATGGATTCCCACAATGACAGTTAAATAGAAACACTTCTGACTGCATTTGAGGTAAGACATAAAACTGCTAAAGTCAAGAATTAATTTTCAATTGCAAACAGGATTATAGAATTTTTAAAATCTCAGAGGAATTCAAAAGTCAAAGGTATTGTAGATCATCCTGCCTTTCTCTCTCCCTCACTTCAGACCACAATCATGGTTCTGATGTGGAAATTTCCTTATAAAGACAACAGATTTTTATATATATATATTTTTGGTAGCTCTGCCATCACATTAGTATAGTGAACCTACGTACATTACTTAAATTTTGTACCTTGCCCTTCAGAAATAAGGGGAAAACGGGAACTTAAAACATGAAGAACCCTGCTTCTTAGAAGAGCAAATGCAAAATGACATTTGCAAATAATCATCTACCAGGAACACTATATTCTCTGGAAAATGCTTGTTTTAATGCATGGCTGTGAATGAGACAAAAAGCTAAACAGTGTTTCCAGGAAGAAAACGCTTTTTCTTTTTTTTTAAAGTAATCTTGCATGGATATCATACTATTTTGAAGACAGATTCCCATTTACCATCCTCCAATATTGTTGACCTTTACTTCGATTAGCAAAACGTTAAACCTCATTTATTAATAACATGCATGGAGAATGCTTCGTTACCATTTACACATATATGAATTCTGCTCCAAGATATCCACATGAACAGAATTGACACTAAGGACTTGTAAACCCCAGTACCAACCAAGCTATATGCACAATGTTGTGCCAATAGCAAGGACTGAAAATACTGAACATTCGTTCAGAGATTCTGAACAATATTTTGTCATTACGTGTCATCAGAGCTTCAAAAACCCTGCAGTCAGTATCTATGCAGCTTGCTCAAGCTAAAATCACATCATAGTGACCTTACTACTTCACATTTTGATTTTTCATTCTTCCTTAGGAAGCTCCTAAGAAGCCTGACCAGCCATGCACAGGTTTGTACCAGAAAACATGCTTTGGAAGTGCAGTATGGGGTAGAAGGCACAACTGCTTTACAGTTACTGTGCCATAGCTCTAGCTTCAGTATGGCCACACTGAATGGCCTGGGAGAATCCCTGACCTTGGCCTGTTAAACAGAATCACACCTTTCACACCAACCTTACAAGCGTGTGAAGAAGTTTGGTCAGTCACATAAAGTGACCTGAAAACCTCAGAAGAAGGGGACTGGGTACTTGTGCTGCTCCCTCACTCCTTTGCAACTCCCTGTGAAGTGACTGACTAGATTTAGACTGACCCACAGATCTCTAAAACCCTGTATCTATACCAATACATGTACACACATATCACTTGTTTTCTAACTCTAAATTTAAGAATTTCATTATTAAGTCTGAAGCATGTAGGTTCTGAGCCCGAGGTTTGTAGAGCACGTTTAGAACAGCACCTGAAATACTTGATGACAATGTGAAAGGAGCTGGATGGCTATGTGGTGCTGGCATCTCATGCCTGCCTTTGGCCACCTCACCAGCTCATTACACAGGGAAGTTACAGAGAGCTTAGTGCCACTCAGATGGTGGGAACCGGGAGAAAACCAACTAAAACATTTTGACGGGCACCTTCACATACAGCATGTACTATGAAATGAGCCGTGGTGTCCTGAAGTTTGGTCTCCTATGGCAAAGCTGCTCAGTGAATACATACTTGGTTCAGAAACAAGTCCTCAAATGTATTTAGGAATGCTTTGAATACTTAAAAACCCAACAGCTAAGATAGCACTGGAAACCTGCAGACCTGATGTACTTTCAAACAGTAAATCCTTTTTGAAGCCATCACTGGTATCTTCTACTTTCCTCTTCACAGCTCATTACAGCTCAGGCCAGCTTCACACATTTGCATGCTCATCTAATTATATTTGTTAGAGCATGGATGTTTGTAACCCAGTGTAGTACAAGCTGTAGTGTTGATATAGTAACAGCAGTGCAAACATGCCCTACTTCTGTACGACATAGGGCTGGCCTGCACGGTAATGTGATTGTATAATAATCTGCAGCATTCAGGTATACTATTAACTCCACGCTAATTACTGCATGTTCAGATGAGGTGAGTGAGGTAGCTTACTCTTATGCAAAACAATAAACCACTTCACACAGGTGCACTTACGTTGCTTGCTAAGGCTATGTCTAGAGGCCTGGGCAGTAAGGCAAATGAAACACGCTTGGGATATGGCTGGGCACCAAGGGCAGCCTGGCCATAAGCAGGGGGCTTCAGAGCAAGTGGCTGACAGAGGTAAAAAGCCCACTGAGGATCCTCCTGCACGCTCCCAGAATTGCTGAATTTGAGTCTAAGTGTAGCCTGAGTGCATGAGGAGCAGGGTGAATACCAAAGATGCTCAGCAGTTGCTCCTCCATGTGGGTAAGCATTGCTTCACTCACATGGATGGGAAATATCAGCACATTCATATCAACTTAATTATCAGCACAGTTAGAAGTTGCAAAACTTGTGTTTAGACAAGGCTTTAAAACTTTTTCCTTCGCTGTTTGGAAAGTTGGTTTTACTGTTCCTCTACCGTATTTTCAATGGTTTCATATGTCATTCCTTGTTGAAGCCCAGGGCTCTGTATGGTCTAGTGGAAGGGAATGGGTCTTATTACTCTGAATTTTACTTTAGTTTAAAATGGCCACTGTAAAGATAAATTGCCTGAAAAAAAAAGAGACCTTCAAATCATTAGAAATACTTCCTAACCTTGCCATAAAGATTTCTTTTACCACTGTGACCTTAATGAGAATGTTTCCCTTAAGAATTGTGGAGAGTTTTATGAGAAAGTAACAACAAAACAGTGAGAAACCTTAGCAACATTGAAAAAAATCAATAAGAGAAAAAAAATAAAATCATCTCTCAGGAAAAAGGCCAATACCAACTTTTAAGATGACCAAACTCTAATATCCTCTCATTTGTAAGTTTAATTTGTTTTCTGTACTATTTTTATCTCACTGAACTGTTATTATGTGAAGTACAGAAAAAAACATCTTTTACTTAGGAGAATTCTTGACCAGCTTTCTCCTAAATATGATATTCTTGGGAAAACAGGATATCACTTAATAGATGGAAAGAACAGTCCACAGCCACAATACACAAAATCTGATCTACAGCTCCAGCTAATCCACTGCTTGGCATATGCCTAGTTTTCTGCATGTGTGACGTGTTCCCTAAAAGCCACCGATTCCCATTAAACACCTCAACAGGCCCAGGAGCGAAGCATCAGTCTGAGCACCCTGCCAAAGCTATGCCCAACATACCACAATATAACCTCAGCCCACCTCCAAAACCACCACAGGTGAATTGAGCATCCTAAGGATTAGCAATAACCCCCATGACAGTGAGAAGCAGTTGCAGCCGTATAAAGAACATTTTGGAGAAAATCTGACCTTGCTGATATCCACAGATCTTCAGTGCTGTGTTCCAGCAGGAGCAGGAGTTGTCCCAGGCCATGGAGACAGCCTTCCAACTGCAACGCCAGCCTTGCCTGCCTCTCTGCTGCTAAGAAGATGGCCGCAGACCCTGCGAGAGGAACAAAAAAAACCCTCTGTCTTGGTACATTTTTCTGCTGCATCTTCATGGTTTGCACATCCATATTTCAGCATTTATTATTATAAAATAATTAGTCTGAATCATCAGCAAAAATCTCAACATTACAAATAAAATTTTGTAAAATTACCTATTTAGTGGAAAAGCATTTTTATTCTCAAAAAACAAATTCTCCAGTACAAAAAATGTCAAGCCTTCAGTCGACTGACAGTTCCGAGGAGGAAAAGGGAAAGACATCCACAGACCTTTCACTAGTTAGCTCCTTGATTTATTACACAATTGCAGTATTTTGAAAGCCATTCTGAAAAAAAAGCCTCATTCAGTTACATGTTTTGAAATTTGATGACCGAGCAGCTATATAGCATTTCTTTTTTAAAAAAGCCAATGACATTTCTGTCTTGAGAAGCAACTCCACTTATATATATGTGTTTTAAAGAACAAGTTGTTCTTGAAGCAGCAGGGAAGTAAAGCTGTCCAAACAACAGAAGAAACATCAACAACTCTGGAGATTGAAAGTCCCCCACCTAGATTTTATTCTGAGCCTTGATTCGCAGTAATACCTTCCAAGGGATGGAAAGAAACCTCCTCCTCTATAGCCACAAGCTTCCCGCAGAGGAATCCAAAGAATCACACACTGCAGTGATTCTTCCAATGACCACCATCGTGTCTACATCACAGATATGATGTGGCATTAAACAGTGATCTCTTCCAAGCTGGGCTGCGTTAGTGAAAGAAAGCAATCCTACAATGAGACCCAAACTTTATCAGACCTTAAACATGTCCAAGAAATCTCAGCAAGAACAGAACTTTGACTGCTTTCCTGTTTTCTAGAACTGCCATGTCAGGTTCAATACCATATATTTTTAATATATATATGGGTAATGGAAACCAAAGAACTGAATAAACCAAAAATCTTTCTGAACAGTCCTTTCAGGATACACACAAATAGTCAGATGTACACTACTTCTCAGGTCTTTGAAGAAAAGTACTCCATGTGCAGAAAGGTACTTCTGGAAGTTCAATGCAATGACCAGTATTTATTCAGAGATCCTAAACTACAGAACTAGAATCCAGAACTATTTGAAGAGCACATTTCACCAACCACTGAAGTCAGGTATCTCAGGCACAGAAGACAGCAACCATTCAATGTGACATCACAATGCCACGTACAAGTTGAGGATACGTAAAAACCAAACAGGAAAAAAGTGAAACAGCTCTAACTTAAACTAATTGCTCCAGGTCTGGCCAACGGCACTGAACTTGTATTCCCTCTGCTGCTGGACGTACCTACATGTCTGTAACATAACAGCCACAGCCTCGACGTTACGCCTCATTGAGAGTTATCATCTTCCCCATCCGGTGTCCCTCCCCGTCCTCATCACTAGCTATTACATTGATTCAGAAAATGACTCCAAAGGAAAAATACCACTCGCTAATTACTACGGAGTGGAGTTCATTCAGCACTTCAAGTTTCCTTGGAGGCTTCTTACCCAAACATTAACCCTCAACCAAACCAACCTCAGCTGTTTCAACATTTTTTTTTTTTTTTTTTTTTTAAAAAGCGTGTATATAAAAGAAAAGCCAGGCCAGTTGCAGTCAGACTTCTTGGCAATTTAACATTTTTAACCAAAGTAATTTATAAATTATGCAAGTGGAATATTTATTTATGTGAAGAATTTTGTGGGTTTTTTTGAAAGGTGGGGTTGGAACTGCTTTTATTTGGTAAGTGACTGAGAAATCTCTGAATGTTGTCTTGTATAAACTTCACAGCAGCAGTGACATTACAGAACAATTTTGCTTTTGTTGAGGGAATATGTACATTTTAATTAGATATTTTAATTACTACCCGGTTGCTTATATATAGCTATGTGAACTGAAAATGGTTTGGGCTTTACTTTTTGATCTGTCCTAATATAAAAGGCGGTGTAATTTAAGCACAACAAAACTGGAGTGTTCTTCTCTCCGCAGCACGAGGGGAAAGACACGCAGCAGGAGCTGAACGAGGACTTGAAAGGAGCCGTGCTGGCCGCCTATCAGGGTCCCCCCATTTGCACACCAAAGGTAGGAGACATCTGGGGCAGAGCCCGTGCAGTGCCTTCTCGCCGGCCTCGGCAGCGCCTGCGCCGGGGGAATTCTGCCCCAGCAGAAACGGGGCTTCCAGCCCTTTCATGCTGCTCCAGCCTGTTTACCTACCATGGAGGGGTCAGAGCACAGGAAGAAATCTTAACCCGACGTTTGAGGCAGAGAGCGCTGCGAAGCCAAGGACCTGGCCACATGTGGGATTCGGTCACCAGCACGGCTCCTGCAGCCAGCGCTAATGCAAGCCCCAAAAGTAGGGCAAAAAACCTCAGCTGAGCTGCTCCTGCCTGCACCCTACCTGGAGACTGAGGTCGTGGTGAAGAAGAGCTCCAAGATGTTGCAACAGGCATCACAGAAATGCTAAGTATTTTTGGGTTATATTTAGAAGGTTACTGAATGGCAAGACGTTATACTTCTGCCGTGCACATTACATTTTCTACACAGGCATAAATAACGCAGTCAGATAAGCATGGTCACTCGTGAACCTACACACAGTCACCACGTTACTCTTCACTTGTCTGGATATTCTGGGGGGAGGCATCCCCCGCCCAGTTGAGCACCGAGCTGCCCCGCAGCGGGGCTGCGCTTGGCCACCCTCCAGCTCTGGACACACCAGAGAGCAGAGGCAAGTCGACAGAGGAGGAGAACACAAAGATGAGGGCAGCGAGAGGAAGGAAACTATCAGATGTCACAGTCCCAACAAGCCCTTGCTTTCGGTAGGATCAGCTAGAGGGTTTGTAATACTCTTCTAACACCATGCCTAACACATGATAGTAGCAAGGCTGCTACAACCCAGTAAAGGTAGTAAAAGAAGGGCTACAGAACAGACCCCTCACAAGCACAACAAGGTCTAATTCACTCTAAAGCTCAGAGCAGGTACTGAACAGCACTTCTGTAAACTGCTGCTTTGCATAGACCAAAAGCATGAATTGTGCCCAGATATGTAAGACTTAGGGGGGAAAAGAACTATTTTAAACCACACCATATTAACAGGAGATCCGGCCAAATATTACAGCATTTGAATTTCTTTTAAAAAGTGAATATTTTGATAAAATGTATCTGCTGTAAAACCAGTTTTCAAATTCCCAGTACATTTTTTAATGGAATCCCAGGTTAGGTGTATCAGGTAACGTGCCTCACTGAGACAAAGCGTTTCTGTTTTCCAGCCAACTAATAATCAGGTTGCATGTGGTGGCCCTTAATGGCAAAGAACAATTGCTATTAAAGGAACATAGCAATTAAATTGCTGGGGCTATATTGCCACATCCTCCAACTTAGCTTTAGGAGTGGGCTTTTTATGATGCAACCTCCACCAAGATTTCTTCACAGAGATTCTCTTGCAATGTGTCAAAGGCAAAGGTTTGCTCTCCACCTCTGTTCAGAAGCTGCTCGTAAACCCAGAGGAACTTTCAGACTGCAGGAGGCCAAAGCTCTCTATGCAGAGGCCCGATTGCCACCACCAGCCAGTTATCCTTGTCATGATCGTCGCTGCCTTCACTCACCGAGATATGAGGTCCCTACAAAAATTAACGTGATTTGTAGTGCCACCTCTCTATTGGAAATTTCTCCAGCAGGAAGGGGTGTGTTATTCACATTGCAGCTCTGAGCTATACTCACAAATACATTAGAGGCTCCTGCAGCCAGTAATCTGGGGGTATCGCAGCTGAAGAACTCCAGCTGTGGTCCTGAAGGCAGGGGTTGAGATCTTGTAGTTGATGCCCAGATCTCAGAAGCATGATCTGGCTCCTGGACATGATAGGCTTCCCGTACAGAGCAGCGTTACCATAATCCCTCTCTTGTCATGAAGTATTCAATTTTCTTTTTCATTCTTAGAAAATAAAATGCTAAATTACCCAGTTTAGTAGGTCAATGTCAAAACTTACGATGAAAAAGGATCTTCCTAAGAGAGTTTCTTAAAACCTGTATAATCAGGTTGGTAATGCTGCCCACAGGGAAAACCCATTAGCAGAAATCTCCAGCACATTTCAGAAAGCTGAACCTAAGTGGATTGTGGGTGTGCCTACCCGTTTGTTAAACTGCGAGCAGTCCACCTCATCCAGAAGCGTTGCTACATCGCAGTGTGATGGTTTCCCCTGCATGCTCCTGCTCCTGGGGCAGGGACGGGCTCGCGCAGCCACTGGGCAGACTTCGCGGTGACGACGAAGCAGCCGACACCTTCCTCGCACAACTGGAAGAAATTCTGCAGCCGGTCTAAAGGGTTAAGCTCTACCCCTGAACTTCAATACTCTGCAATTCTATGCACTCTCTTTTTAGAGTACTCTTCCTTCCTTCCTACCCGCTAACACAATAGGGAAAGCTTTGTTATCATTAATCATCTTCGGAGCCCTGGGGACTCGGAGCATGGACGCTGCCGCAGCCTCACCAAGCAAACCCACGCAGACACGCACTGAAGTTTCTGACAGAGTTCACTCCTGCAGATTTTCATTAGTGACCGGATTTACGAGCTGGGGACGTGGTTAATGGTTCATCTAAAAACTCAGAGGAACTCTATCTTTAATAATTATCACCAGAATCAATATTTTCAATTAAAGGATTTGAGCCTTTTTCTCCCCCCATGCCATGAAGGTCCGTAATCTGCATGGGGGGAAAAAATGGATTTTTTAGGCTAAAAATCAAATAATCTCTGGCAGTGCACAGAAGCACCATATTAGGAAAGGTGAGATGAGCAAGCTGAACAAAGATGGAAATGCATCCACAGTGGTACATTTTTGAGAGAGAATGATTGTGCCCTAACAGAGAACTATTTAGGCAAACTAAACACTTTAAGCAGCAGGTACTGCAGGAGTTTAGCAACAGTTGTTTGACTAAGTCACCTTGCCAGCCTCCTAACAAACGGCCCCCCAAAAGCAGCCTGTCTTGTAATTTCTGGAGACTTAGAAGGAAAAGGATATCCTGTAGAAATTATAGAAAAGCAACAGGGCTGAGAAAACATTTGTAAATAAGTCATCAACATTCCAATTACATCTCTGACTCCTTGATCTAAATGTCTTGGGTTTTTTCCATGCATTCTGATACATACAACTCATTTAAAAATATATACTCAGTACAGAAAAACAAAGACAACAAAACAATCCTGGTTTCTCGAACAGGATTTTTACCTGCAGGTGCAAATTCTGCACCTATTAATAACTGTTTCCTCAATTTAATGCCTGTTCTTCATAAAAAATACAGCACTAACATTAATTTATCCAATTGCCTATCTGAAGCTGCAAGATGAGAGGTTGAGTGGTAGAGAAACCAGCTTTAAAAACTCTTCAGACATCTACAAATTCCCCCAAAACAATCCAGTAACATAATTCTGTAACTAAAAATAAATCAACAGCTTCTGATTGAGGGTCCTGTGTCAGCATCCCCAGTGCCATACACATCACACACTGGTTCTGTGTCTGAAGCTATGTGAACACCAAAGAGTTGTGCAAGTGCACGACAAGTTAAATGTCCCCACTGACCTGCAAAATGTTTATTTTTAGGTGTAATTGTAGTAACTACACATGCAGTTTAGGTCCATAGCATTGATTTTACGTGCCTACCCCCATGCTACTACAATATTGATAATTTGAATTCAATTTATTCTCCTTGTTTATACAGCTAACAAGATGTGTGTGTACACAGCGTGCTGTGAGCTAAGACCACGTCTTGTTCCAAAGGAATTGCAGTCTAAAAAAAGCTGAGCACTGGAGAACAAGCTGGTCCTCACTGAGAAACAGACAGGAGGAAAAACTAAGACAAGAGATGACAGGAACAGTGAAGCAGAGGGACTGGGCAGCGTGCAATGGAGGTACCTGGGCTCACGCCATGAAAGAGTTCATGGCATAGATGAAGACCTGGGACTTAGACACTTCTGGAGGTAAATGGAAATGCCCTGCAAAGCAGTGCCTCAAACCCAGGGACTGTGGGCACTTTTCCCATCAGGTTTACATTTATAAGAAGGGATTTTCAGTGTTTTCATACTTTAAGAAGGGCAACACAAAGATAAATAGAGGTAAGGAGGAAGAGGTGGCAACCAAATAGCAACAATAGCGGCCAAAACCATGGACATATCTAGGAAAGATGGGATCTGGCAGGCTTGGGTAAGAGACCCAAATAGGATGCAGATGGAAACACTAAATAAGTAACCAGTTACCTCCGTTCTACCCCAGGCAATGTCTGCTGCCTCACCTTGAGGGTGCCCACCGAGGGAAAGGGGCTGCGGGGCCACACCAGTGGCCGTGCCTGTCAGAGGTCAGCCCGTCTCCAGCCCGTCTCCAGCCCATCTCCAGCCCGTGCACTGGAGGCAGGTGGTCTCATCAAGCACAGCACCCTCACCTGGGCACAGGGTATCTGCCTGCCCCCACCTGTGGGGACTGTTCTCCCAGGTGCTTTATCCCATCATTTCAGACTTCTTTTTTCCCTCATTTTGATCAATATTCACCACAGCACATTATCCCTTCCTTTAAATTGCTGTTGCTTTCTTTAAGAGCATAAGCTTTACACTAACTGTATTTTAATTGCTGTTTACACATCCCTCAAGCATGCATAATCATGAATTGTTCAACAAAGGCCAGGACATTTTATAAATAAAATCTCACTTGCTATTGAGAATGACAATACTAGCTGGCAGCATCTGGATGCATTTTCAAAGTGAAGATTTTACTTTTACAAGACAAGACTGAAACCACAGATAGAATAAGCTGGTGTGAAACCTGCAGAAAGCTTTTTTTCCCCTCCTGTTCATCGAATAGCAGCGTAAGTCGGTGAGTGGGAGGAAAGTTAAAGCTTACACACAGCCCAGCATGCCAGCCCGTGCCCTACTGAGATGCTTGACTGTCTACCGCTTCTGAGCAGCTGGAAAAACGTCAAACTGTCATCACTGATTAAAATGGGATTTTATAGAAAGCATCACACGTGTTGTCAGAATCCTAGACTTCCTTCTACACAATGGAAGCACAATTTTGACTCGCTCTTCCTCTTGCCACCACGGGATTTACCATTAATGTCCCCGAGAGAACAAGCGAGAAATGTCGCTTCGCCCATACGCACCCTGAGGTGCCACACCTCGTGGGACCCACACGCCCCTTTCCCATGCGCGTGAACCCCAAAACACCTCCACATGAGCACACCTGTATAGCTGGGTTCTCCACTGACATTTCAGCTGGGAGGCCACAGAGAAAATCAGCTTGTCAGGGTGCTAAGCGGACCACTTAAATACCCTCAGGCAGGGCTGGGGTTGGCCTGAAGGCGGGACAAGGTGGAGGCAGAGAAGTGGTTGAGGGTGGCTATGTGTGTGTGAGGACTGATGGCGATCAGTGGGGCTGGCACCAGGTGCCCCCCCTGTGGAGAGGCCACCCCAAGCCCTATGTGGGGTCAGGCCATGCAGTGCGGGGCCTGGCCCTGGGACATGCTGCCCCCAGGCCTGGCAGCACCAGGCCCCTCAGGAACTGGGTCCTCCTGCAGTGTCCCCAGAGCCAGGCCCACATCTGACGTGTCCCCAGCCTGCCCGTGGCCACACAGTTTAGCAGCAAACACCAATAAACTCAGCTGGGAGCTCAGGCTGAAGGCTCCACCATTCTGTGTGTGTCGGTGGCCACTAGGCCAAGGCACAAAGGGAGGGCCTGCCCGGGTGCCTTCTCCTAAATCCT
>NC_140136.1:15502819-15882126 GCF_964035555.1 Netta rufina
AGCCGGGTGCGTGAAATATATTGGCATCAAATTAGGGAATTGCGCTCGCAGATTGTAAATCACCCAAACGGTCAAACCACAGATATGAATCACGAATTCCTGTAAAGATTAATGTTTCCTAAGATTCACAGCAATTATGCATTTTTTGGACAAAAGCCTTCTCCCAACCTCTCATTCCCGAGCGCTGTGATTATTATTATTTTTTTTTAATTTTTTGTTTTCTGAAGTCTTTCCAGGTTTCGGTGGGGTTTCTAATGAACGATTTACCAAAGGAAAGGTTTTATTAACACCTCTGAAAACTCCAAAGTTTAAAGGGAGGGAGAGAGGGAGCGGATAGGAAGTTAGGTAACACAATATACTGACCTACTGGCACCGGTCCGAACGCAAACCAGCAAAGCACCACAATGGTGGGAAAAACTCGGCGAAATGGAAGGGAAAAAATACCTCCCGGGGCCGGCTTTGCCCGAGCGGGGCCGGGGCTGCTTCCCAGAGCTGCCCCCGCAGGCTTCAGCAGCCCCTGATGGCCCTTTTACCTTGGTTTACCCCCTTGTGGCACACGGAGCGGGCTGAGGTGCCTAAAAGGGGAGGAAGAGGACAGGGCTGGAGCAGAAAGGGGACGCTATGGGGAGGAAATAGGCTGGCGGGAGGTGTGCGGGACTTCAGGTCTCTCAGGCACTATTTTTCCCTTCTCGCCTCTGTGCAGAACTGGAGATAATAGTTGGGGCTGCAGGTAACGGAGCCTGTTCTTATTCAATTTCCCTAAATGGCCTGGAGAGCACTTAAAAGCCCGGAGAGCTTCTGGCCAGCATTTTCTTATTAACTAATTTCACTTCGATCCTATTAAAGTGTATGCTTTATAACCTTCAAATGAACCTCTCTCTCCCTCTCCCTCCCTCCCCATCTTCCCTCTCTCTCCTCAAACAAAGCCATTACCTCCTAATGACAGGGCAGAGCACTTGCAGTGCCTGCCCCGGCCTCCCTGCCGGCCTGCCGGCCCCCAGCCTGGCTCCGCGCCCCCCGAGCGCGCCGCGGCCCGGCGGAGGTGCGCTCCCGGCCGCTTTGGGGGAAATCTCCGCAGTAATGGCTTTTAAATGGATACATATATTTACCATTTCAAACGGGCTCCGCTGTTTCCTGGTAACGCTCACCACAAATGGTAATAATAAAAGATGAAGTATTTTTTCTCACCTTAGGTCATTAGATTTACAGACAAGGTACTAAATCATCTGAGCTCCCCAAACCTTTAAGGGAAGGCGCGCACACACACTCCCGTCCCTTTCTCCTCTCCTCCCCCTTCTCGAGAAACCTGCAAAGGGAACGGAGACAAAACAGTCGCCGAGGCTCGAGGAATGTCTCCACGGAGCAGTTTACTACTTCTACTACTACGACCAATAAAAAAGTTGACGTTGGTTGCAGAGCGCAGACTGTCAGTGGCCTCTTCCCAAAGCCCTAACATGAAGGGTCATTAATTGTGTTTTCTTTCCAAATCATATGTCACTGCAATTAACAGATTCTGATCAAGAGACTCCTTTCAGATTGATTCCATATGTGATAAGGAATGTGCAGCTTGTTATCTATCTGTCGCCTTGGAATTATGGAAAAGCTTCAAACGTGTAATTTGAAGAGTCTTTTACCCGGCTCTTTGATCTTTCCCTCTATTTTCCTTAACTCTTTTTGCACCGCAGCCCCTCTCCCAATTCCACTCGTTTGCTGCCCCCCTCCCCGCCGCTCCCACCCGTGCCCGCCCGCGGGGGCTTCCCCCGGCCCCCTGGGAGCCCCCCCGGCCCCAGCCCCGCCGCTCGCAGCCCGCAGCCTCCGCAGCCCGTCCCCGGCTCCCCTCCGTCTCCGTGCCCCGGGGAGCGGGGCCAGCGGCACCCAGCGCCCGGAGCCGAGCCCCGGGGCCAGGCCGAGGGCTAGCGGGGTGGGGGGGGCCACGGCTGGGGCTGGTGCCGCAGCCCCGGAGCCGGCCCCGGCCTCGGGGAAGCCCCGCTCCGGGGCTGGTTTGAGCTCGGCGCCCGGCGGAGCGCTCCGGGAAGGGAGGGCGGCGAGGCCGGGGGGAGGGAGGGAGGGAAGGAGGGGAGGGAAGGAGGGGAGGCGGGCGGGGGTGTGTGTGTTTGGGGTAATAAATCAGGAGCCGCTCTCCCGGCTTTGACAGGTCCCGGCCAGAAGACACGTGTCTGTCCGGCCGAGGAGCGCTCCGCCGCCGCGGCTCCCCCCGGGGGCGGCCCCGCTCGCCCCCCGCCCCGCGGCCGTCGGGCCCCGCACGGCTCCTCCCGGCTCCTCCCGGCCTCCCCGGAGGACGAGCCGGCCCCGGCCTCCCCGCCGCGGCTCCTTTCGCTTCGAGCCCGGCACAGCGGCTCCCGCTCGGCTTCCCTCTCCCGGCCGCTCGCTCCCCGCCCGGGGGGACGCGGCTCTGCCCCCCCGCACCCAGCCCGGCCCCGGAGCCCCCCGCGGGCCGTGCCCGAGCCGTGCGGGACCCTCCTCGCCGTGGACACCGCTGCGAGCACCCCCGGCCCGGTACGGCAGCGGGAGGACCGTCCGCTCCCCTCCCTCTCTCGCCCACCGTTTGCTGCTTTTTTCCGCTTCTTCTCTCCCCTTTTGAACCTCTCAGCCGAGCCCCGTGGCTCCGCACGCTGCTGCTCCAACCCATTCGCTCCGGAGACGTTTCCTGCCCGTTCCTTTCCCATTAATAACCCATCCCTCATCCTCGCCCTGACCTGCATCCATTCGCACCCATAAATTTCTCGCCTGCCGTGCCTCCCTCCCGGCTGGCCTCTGCTCCGTCTCCCCGGCGGGGCCCGCGCCCCACATCACCCCACAACACCCTAACATCATCCCACAGCACCCCACAACTCCCGAACATCACCCCACAACTCCCCAAATCACCCCGATCGCCCCGCATCCCCCCTGCGCCCTGCCCGCCGCCCCGGCAGGGTCGGGCTGCGAGCGATCGCGCCGGGGATTCAAAACCTCTCCGGGTGCCACCAGGCAGCGGGCGAGGAAACCAAACGCTCCTGCGAGCCGCTCAACGCCGGGCAGCCCCGAAAGGACGGGGCCGAGGCGTGCGGGGCCGCCGGTGTCCCCCAGCCCGCTGTGGGGGGGTCCTGAGCGCCGCCACCCCGCGGCGGGGGGCTCGCCCCATTGCCCACCTCGTCCCCATTCCCCCCAGTAGGAGAGAGTTTGGGAAAGCTGCCGCCTGGCTCCGCCGAGCCCGTCACAGCGCCCGAGCCGAGCGAGCGGGGAAGTTGAAGCAAAATCAGGACGTGGTGCGGTCCCCGAAACGGGCTCGCCGCCCGTTTTCCTTCTGAATTAAAAAGAAATAAACATGTAACCGAATTTGGTGCTGTTATCTCCATTGCATTATGCTATCAAAACCCATTACGGGAGCAGCGTTGGCTAGAAGAAAATAAATTCCTCCAACCCAGACTTGTTTTTGCACTAGATTAGCAGATAAGAAATGCTATAAAGATGAACTTAATACGATTAGAGATGTTTCCTACAGATTTTCATATATTGATTCAGGGAATTTTAATTCTGGAGCTTGCTTTGCTATAATCCGCATTTATTACAAGCTGATATAGTTTTATTATAGCAAGCTATCAAGGTCGATTCCTTTAACTGCGTAATCTGACATGAATTTCATTTTTAAAGAAATGTAGTTATAAAAATCCATACTGTGGGCACAGTGGTTATATTGTACCTAAATCACATTGGAAAGGCAATAAATCCGCAGAGCGCTTCGGAGCAGAGGGGAACACGGCTAAACCGCCCTCCCAACTCCTCAAAGCCCTAAAAAAACTTTTTTTTTTTTTTTTTTTTTTTTTTTTTAGGATTTAGTTTTAAAGAAACGCCGAGCTTTCCCCGGGGCGGATAAGCTCCCGCTCCCCACCAGCTCAGCCCCACAGGTTGCGGGAGCTTTTTCCCCTCGCCCCAGCCCCTGGCCAGCCGCGCAGGGACGGCTCGGGACACATTTGCGCCCTGCCGGGACGCGCTGCGCTCGCAGCAGCCTCGCAGCGCGGCATCGCCAGGCTGGGAGAGGCGGGGGGCGAGAGCGAAGGGTAATTTAAAATGTGTTGATCGTAAAAAAAAAAAAAAAAAAAAAAAAAAAAAAGGGTTTATCCAGTAATTAAAACGTGGCCGGGCTCCCTCCCAATAGCTCCTTACAGCACCGCGCCGCTGCTCCCTTTGCAAATGTTGCACGTACCAGGTACTTCCTTCTAAGCCTTGTAGTGCTTCAGAACAGAGGGAATAAGCAAAATGATCATAAATTTCCTAATTAGAGATTTCGCACCAAGACAAAAAGGTGTTAATGAGTTTAATTCCAGTGCCTGTCATTGTCCCTTTTTTCACACCACTTATTTACTAATGGCCCAGAGGGCTGCTCCCGTCTCTCCTTTGTTAAGATTTTAATTTGCCTTCTTTTCTGCCTTTGATGTAAAATTGTGACCTACAACTCTTTGAAGTCCCTTATTAGGAGGAAAATTAACTTAGCTTTTCCACTGTATCTGCCCACTGTTAGCCCAGACAAAATGTAGAGAACTCCTTAAAGATTCAGTACATCAGGAAAAAATTCAAGGTAGCCCAGGAAATGCAAATTTCTTTCAAAATCCGAGAGTCTTTAAATCTGTGCTAGGAGAGGTAACCCTCGCCAGGGCCGGGGGGGGAGGTTGGGGGGGCGATGCAGGAATATCTTAATAAAGGAAACAAAATGAGCCCGGGCAAGGGAAGGATGTAAATTGGAAAACCTGAAAAGGGGTGGGTGGTGGTGGGAAGAGCCTTTATTTTTAAATGTCACAACTTTTTCCTGTCCCTCTCGTGTGCCACTCACAGCTGACACCCTGGCTTCCCATGCTCCGGGGGAGGGGGGGGGGGGGTCCACGAAAGAAATTATATCTAAATCTATCTCTATATAATTAGAATACCGCGAGGCAGGGTTAAACCTTTGTAAAACACACAACTGATTGGCGATTGCTAAAACGAGATTTGAAAGCAACTCAAATAAAAGATCGCGACGTCAGTAAACAGATTTAGAAAAAAAAAAAAAAAAAAAGAGAGAGAGAGAAGCCAGTGACAAACCCGGCGAGAGCGAGCTCTGGGCATGAGAGAGAGAGAGAGAGAGAGGCAGAGGGAGAGAGAGAGACTTAAAAGAAATAGGAGGGGCTTGCGAGAGACTAGAAATGTCAATCAGAGCCCGGAGTCCCAATAATCTCAGGCAATCTGTTAGGACCTGACCCGGGTCCACTCAGATCAATAGGAAAAGTGCGAGAAGAAAGAAGCGCTCGGCTCGCTTACCGCGGCGGCCGGAGCAGGAGGGACCCCGCGGCACCCCCGGCCGCCCCCCCGATGCCTGCCGGAGCCCGCGGCCGCCGCTGAAAGTGCGGCCGGGCGGCGAGGGCGAGCGCCGCGGCTCCCCGCTCCGCTGCTCCTTTCTCCCCTTTCTCTCCCTTTTTCCTTTCTTCCCCCCCCCCTTCCTTCCCCCCCCTCCTCCCCCTGCCCCCGCTGCCCCCCGCCATGGCTTTCCCGCAGCTGGGCTACCAGTACATCAGGCCCATTTACCCCGCCGAGCGCCCGGGGAGCGGCGGCGGCGGCGGCTCCCGGGGCGGCGCGGAGCTGGCCCCGTCCGGGCCCCTCTCCAACGTGCTCTCCTCCATGTACGGCTCGCCCTACGCCGCCGCCGCCGCCGCCCAGGGCTACGGAGCCTTCCTGCCCTACGCCGCCGAGCTGCCCATCTTCCCCCAGCTGGTAAGAAGCCCCCCCGGGGGCGTGGGGAGGGGGGTCCCCGGGGTGCCGGGAGGGTGGAAAGGGGAGCGCCGGGGATGCGCCCCGAGAAAATTCCGCGCTTAGGGTTTGACGGCTGCGGGGGGCTCCGGAGGGACCGCAGACAGCCGGGGGGGCCGCCGAGGGGGTGCCGAGCGGGGTGTCCCGTCCCCCCCCCCCCAAAAAAAAAAAACCCAAACCCCAAACCCCGACCCCGAGGTACGGAGGGAGCGGGGCCGATCCGGCGCGGTGCGGAGCGTGGGCGCCGCCTGAGCCCGGCCGCCCCTTCCCGTGTCGCTGCAGGGCGCCCAGTACGAGCTGAAGGAGAGCCCGGGGGTGCAGCACGCCGCCTTCCCCCCCCACCACCCCGCCTTCTACCCCTACGGACAGTACCAGTTCGGGGACCCGTCGAGGCCCAAGAACGCCACCCGGGAGAGCACCAGCACCCTCAAGGCCTGGCTCAACGAGCACCGCAAGAACCCCTACCCCACCAAGGGCGAGAAGATCATGCTGGCCATCATCACCAAGATGACCCTCACCCAGGTCTCCACCTGGTTCGCCAACGCGCGGCGGAGGCTGAAGAAGGAGAACAAGATGACCTGGGCCCCCCGCAGCAGGACCGACGAGGAGGGCAACTCCTACGGCAGCGACCACGAGGGGGAAGAGGACAAGAGGGAGGACGAGGAGGAGATCGACCTGGAGAACATCGACACCGAGAACATCGAGAGCACCAAGGACGAGCTGGAGGACGAGCTGCAGGACGCCGACCTCCTGCACTCCGACTCCAAGACGGACTCGGAGGGCTCCGAGGGCTTCGAGGACCTGCCCGCCCCCGAGGAGCGCTACCTCGAGGCCGCCGACGGGGAGCCGCACCGCCTCCGCCACCACCACCTCCGCCACCACCACCACCACCACCATCACCACCACCACCACAAGTGCGATCTCCCCGCCGCCCCCCCGCCGCCCGCGGGCCTGGAGCCCCTGCAGCCTCCCCTCCGGCCTCCCCTGCAGCCTCCGCCGCGCCTCCACTCGCCCCCATCCTCCGCCTCGTCCTCCGCCGCCTCCTCCCCGACGGACGGCGCTTTGGCCGGCACCGTGCCCAAGCCCAAAATCTGGTCCCTGGCCGAGACGGCCACCAGCCCGGACAACCCCCGCAAGTCCCCCGGGGGGGGCTCCCCGCCGGCCGCCGCCCCCCAGCCGCTGCCGCTGCCCCCCCCGCCGCCCCCGCCGCACAGACTCGTCCCCTCCTGCCCCTTGGGCAAATTCCCCAACTGGACCAACCGCGCCTTCCCGAGCCACCACCACCACCACCACCACCACCCGCCCCCGGCCCCGCACCCCCTGGCCTTACTGAACACTCCCCACCTGCTGGGGCTGGGGGCCGCCCCCGCCGCCCCCCCGGGCGCCGCCGCTTTCCCGCGAGCCGCGGACCAGGCGCAGAGCGCGGAGCCCCCCGGAGCAGGTGACCGCTGAGCGGGGACGCGCGGGGGACGCGCGGGGACGCGCGGATGCGGAGCGGATGCGGAGCGGGGGCTGCGCGGAGCGGGCGAAGGGCGCCGGCCGTCGGGGGGCTCCGCGGGGCTGCGGGGGGGGCTCCGCGGCGGCCCCGCGGGGGCTTCGCGGCGGCCCGGGGCCGGCCCCGAGGTTTGCTCGCGGCTCGGAGTGTATTTTTTCATTTTTTGCCCCCCCCCCCCCCCCGCTTTTGACGGTCGGAGCTCTGTCGGGTTCGCGAGGCGCTGCGGTGCGAGCTGGAGGCTAGTGGCTGAACGCAGGGCTGGAGGGAGGGGGGGATAAATCGGGGGCTAAAAAGGAACGCTTTTTTTTTTTTTTTCTTCTCTTTTTAGATCGATCTAGTGCCTTGGAAGTAGAGAAAAAGTTAATAAAGACAGCTTTCCAGCCAGTGCAGAGGCGGTAAGAGATTGCTTCCTCAGTCTCCTAAGGATATATGGAGGGAGTTGTAAATGGTTAGCCCGGGTCTCCGCTTCTTTGGTGCCCTTTCAGGGCGGCTTCTTGTTCTTCCCCCGAGTGCGCGGTGGGTTGTTCTGATTTTTCCCCTTTTCCCCCTTTTTTTCTTTTTCTTTTCCGCTGTTCCTTCGGGCCTCTGCGGCTCCCCGGCGCGGAGCGGAGCCGCGCTGGGTTCGCGCAGCGCCGGCCGGGCACGGAGGGAGCGCGGCGAGAGGCGGCCGGGGAGCGAAGCTCGGCCCGGGGGGCACAATAAGGCAGGGAAACGGCAGGTCCGAGAGGAGAGCAGGGAAGGGACAATTTCGAGAGAAACGCAGGGAAACGGCAACGCCGAGAGCCGGCAGGAAAACTTCAGGGCTGAGCCCCGCTGGCCGCAGCTCGGCGCAGCGCTCGCCGAAGCCCATCGCGCTTCTCGGGAAGCCCCACGGGGGTTCAGAGCCAGCTCCTTTTGCCGTGCCCCCCCCTAAAACTTTTCACATTTAGCAATCTATTTTTTAAAATAGCCTCAACGACAAAACTAGAGCTACTCACCTTTAAAAACAGCGTGGCAGCCCAGCCTCTCTCGCAGTATTAAATATCTTTTTTTTTTTTCTGTGTCATTTTGTTTTTCCAGGCCCCAGAACCAGCTCGATGCCGCTATGGTTCTATCGGCGTTGTCATCATCATAGTTAATTTTTTATTGTGGTTGTAATGATTGTAAAAAGAAATCTCTGTATAGTTACGACTTGTAAGCATGTCCGTATATTAAAACTAAAAGGGAAAGAAAAAAAAAAAACGCAAAAAATCCCAACCCCGCTTCTGTACTATCATCGGGATTAGCTGAGTTTGTGAGGTTTTTTGGAAGTCCGGTGAGAACTAGGTGTTTCCATTTTTTTTTTCGTTCGTTTGTTTTTGTACATACGGTTACAAAAAGAAAAAAAACAAAAGCTGTACATACGTGTGAACCAAATTGTACCAGAAAGTATCTATTTTTGGCTAATAAATAAACCGTTGCCACTTTGCCTACACTCTCGCTTGCCGCCTCTGCGGTGCTTTTCCCCGAGGCTGCTGCGGGGCGGGCACCCCCGGGGCCGAACCGAGCCGGGCAGGGCCGAGCCGAGCCCAACCGAGCCGGGCTGAGCCCAGCCGGGCCGAGCCGAGCCCCGCCGAGCCGGGCTGAGCCCCGCCGAGCCCGGCCGCTCCCCGTGGCTCCAGCCTGGAGCCGCAGCTCCCCCTGGCGGGGGCGGCCGCCGGCGGTGGCCCCTTTCCCCCGAGCCCCCCGGCTGGGGGTTTTGTTGCCCCGTCCGACCCCACAGCTGGGTCCGGGGGGGGGTTTGGGGTGCGTGCCCCCAGCCCTCCCCTCCGCCCGGCCCTGGGAATGGGGTAAAGGCGGGGGGGGGCAGAGGAATAAATAAATACCTGGCGCTTTTCTCGGCTTGCTGCCGGAGCCGGCGGGGGGGGAGGGAGCCGGGAGCGAGGAAGCAGGAGTTAAAATGAAGTTAAAGTACAAACAGCAGCACATAGCTGACATGCTTCAAGTTTAGACAGTACAAGATATGCAAATGTGCGGGGCTGCGCAGTATTGACATTTTGAGGCCATAGTGATAGGAATGTATTATTTATAGGATCGGGTTGCGCTAGGCCGATAAACTACATTTTCAACCTAGGCGTTTGTAAGCGATGATATTTATATATATATATCCATATATATATCTATGTAGGTTCACACTCCATAGCCGTGTGTCTGTGTGTCTGCTCGCCCTGTGTACGCGTTTCGAGACCTGGCAGTTACCGTGCTCCCCGGCGGGCCGTGCGGAGCAGTGGGGGACCCCTGACGGATTTGCAGCCCCTGCTCCCCCCCCCCGTCCCCTTCCTTTTCACATACGTTCTGCCTGGCCCCGGCCAGCCCTGGAAACGGCGTTTGCCTCCTCGCAGCGCTGTCTTTCTGCCAGGAACTGTTCCCCTTCTTGCACTCCAACAGGCTCCTGAAACGAGGGGAAACTCTGTGGGTGGGTGGTTAGCAAACGGATTGTTTCTCATGTAAATTTTACCCAGTCTCTCTGCACTCTGTAGCCCTGCTTTTTCCTTAGCCAATTCTGGCTGAGGGGAGAAAAAAAAAAAAAAAAAAAAAAAGATTAATGGCATGTAAAATGGGAGGGGTTGGGGGGAGAGAAAGCTAGAGGCGAATTTCCACATCCCCTTCCTCTGGACATCCTGGTGGGTTTTCCATAGAAACTTTCACACAGTGGCCAGACAGACGCTTAAAAGGGGATGGAAGAAAATAATGAGACCGCGATGGGAAAACAATCGCATCCCCAGCTTTCCACCTCCACTAAAGGCTGCTCTGCCTCGGCGGCACAGCCGCTCGGCTCCCCGGCCCCACTGCCCCAGCTCGCGGGATGCTCGGGCGGCGGCGCTGGGCAAGGCGCCCCGTCGGCTTCTGGAAGTGCAAACTCGGCTCCCCCGAGGGAGAGAGCAGCCTTTGTGCCTGCCCAGCTTCCCTAACGGGGAGAAAATTCCCATTAATTTTGTGAGGAAACGTTTTGTTACGCGTGTTTCAACAAAACATTAAAAATCCTGCTCCTATTTTTTTTTTTAGAACTCACTCGCACAGCTTGACAGCCTCGCTGGAGCTGCAGCCAGGCCTGCCCGCCACAGCTCCGAGAGGCCTCCTGCTCCGTCCCTCCCTCCCTCCCTCTCTCTTGGCTGCTCTTTTCCTGTCTAATCAATTATCTCCCTAGCTAGTCCTTCTCAAAGGTGAGAGCTCATTATGCATATTCATAAATCACAGCTCCCAGCCCTGACACTGATTGATGTAATCATCTCCCGCTCGCTCCTTCCTGCGCTGGAGGAAGCGCGGCGAGGAGGAGGCAGGAGGAGCGGGGGGCTTGGAGCTGTCGGCCCCCTTGTGCCGGGGCTCGCTGCCCGCTCCCGGCCCGGCACAGGCCACGGAGAAGCCAGGAGGGAGCCTTGTGAGCCGAGACCTGGCCGGGAGGTGCCTTGAGCGGAGCTAGCTCTCACGCAGATGAAATTAGAGGAGCAAGGAAAGGATCCCCCCCGCTACACGCGTACGGTTTTCACCACCAGGAATCAGAACGTGCACGGAAATAACCCCCCCAAATCCTTCACGTCAGCTTTTATTTTCCTTGGAGAGTTAAAGCTGAAAAGACGCGCTCTGGTACAGATCCTGACCGTGAGAGTTTAGGTATTTGACATCGTAAACAGCTTCACCGCTATACCCGCGACTCTTCGCAGTAGCTGCGCTGTAGAAATGCAATGAAAAAAGTTGCAAATGCCAAAAGTTACTGCTGCGAGGGCTGGAGGGCAAAAGGGCTCCTCCAGCCCAGCCCACCGGCTTTGGAGATAGGAGAGGGTATCTCATCCCTGAGCTGGTGCCCAAAGCGTGCTTGAGCACGGCAGCCCTGGAGATGCCGTGCAGATTGTGTGGTTTACCTGCACGGTTACGAGTTGCACTCCTAAAATACCTCTTTTTATCACTTTGATCAGAACTATCAGCGTACTAAAGTAGTAATACAAAAATATATGCCCTGGAAATCATAACGAGATACAAATCAAAGGGAGTCCTAATCAACTACTTTTGAGAGTGTTATCTTCCTTGTTAACAAATGGTAATAAGAAAATTAAGGCTTATAGCTTGCTTGCATTTTATCTACGAGAACCAATAAAGATATCAGATGCTCTTTGTTTTATATGTTTGAATGTAAAGCGGAATAATGAAGAACATGTACCTTCTAAGGACGCGTTTGCTTCGTGGCTATTAACCCTTTCCAAGGCCAGTGAAATTCGGAATTGCAGGAGGAGGAAGAGGCTGTGCTGCTCCCAGCTTTCTGCAGCCAGCCTTTGCCGCAGTCGAGACAACATCTTTTTTTATTAAATGCTGAAATTGGAACAAAGCAACAATGGCTGCTTGCTAACTATGCATGTCCAACAGGCCTCTTTACTATTCAGCAAATGGAAGATATTAAACAACATTTTGCTTAAAGGTACACTGAGGCCATTTCCATTAGGACATGGTGTCATTCATTTATTCACATGTTAAGTGGATGTCCTTGTGGCTAATGAGTAATAATCAACAGTGACTCCACTTTATTCCTTTGCTCCCAGCAATGTTAAATACTCTGATGGAGTCTCTTTGCTGACACACTAGAGAATATGGTTAAAAAGTGCTAAAGGACATTTTCAGCGTAGAGCAGCCACATACACACATGCTGTAAATAGCACTTTTATTGCAGCCCATTCTAGTGGGCTTTGTTCCTGGTTAAGGCACGGCACGTGGAAAACGCTGATATTTATTTGAAGATAGTTTGTGCCTCAAGAGCCAAGAACTCTCTCGGTCTGAGAGGTCCTTGGCTACTGCTGGGAGATGAGCTCTTGTCCACCTGGTTTAGGAAAATCAAACGTACCCTACAGTCCCTTCCCTCAGTTCTGTATAGGGCTTCACAGGGATGTGTAGTGGAGGAGTGATTTAGGACAAAACCTTTCCCACAAAATATCTTTTTATTATTATTATTATTTTTTAATAAAATAAAGTAACTCTCCTACCAGCTAATTAGTCCATTTTATTACATCAACCTCGGCAGCTAAGTAGGTTAACAAACTATATTAATATATATTTTTTCCTTTACATGATTGCTTACACCGGAGTCTGCAGCTTGGTTGTCTCCCGTGTCAATGCCTAAAGTTTGAAAGGTATAAATGAATCATTCTTGGTCATGATTAAGCTTAAGTTAGAAATAAAATATGTCAATCAATCTGGTTGGAAATGTTCCTGCTGTCTAAGTTGGTTATGCAAAACACTCTAAGGTGTATAGGCATGCTCAATTAGGTCAAGGGATCTGATGGCACTCCTACCCACAAATGTGTGTCACTTGGATTCCTCATTATTTTTAGCAGTGGTGAAAATGCATGTCAGTAGGCCAGCTAGCCAGGCTAGAATAAAATTACTTACTGGGAGCGCATGAAAACGGGGTTTTAATACATTAATATTATACCTATTTTCAAGCAAAACAGTGGAAGAAAATACGTCTCGCTCTCTGCCTAGAAAATACATGACTCACTATTGAATTCCTCAGCCATCATTACCATAACTCACACTGGACTGTGCGGTACTCAAGGCACCTTCGCAGTAAAATTTAAGTGCCTAAAAACATAGATGTAATGTGAAATTAGATACAAGGAGTAAAACATCAATTTGCTCTGTTACAGTCTAACTGGCTTCCAAGAGAGGCAAAGCACAAGCTTCACGAGAAGATTAGATCGTCCCTATTCCAAAATTATTTAATGAAAATGGGCACTGGAAATGGCTATCGACCAGCAGTGCTTGTGCCTGAGTTCTCAAATGGAGACTTTCGCGAGCGATTCCCAGAGAAGACAATGTCAGAAATTCACGCCTGATAGACAGGTTCCCTCTGGTGTACTAAATCAAACCCTAATGCTAATAGAAATGTTTTCATATAATTTCAGAAAAAAAAAAGGCCAGGATGAGCAAGTTTTAGCACTCATGCCTGCCTTCCTGGCATCCAGCAGAGTCCCTGAGATTACCTGTGTGGCTAAGGGAGCGGGGCTCAATCCTCTGGTCTTACACTTCTCATGCTGGCACTCCGAGGCACACCACGGAGACCCTGGGCACGAGGAAAGGGAAGAGAAACCGGCTAGAAACACCACCGTGCTCCGGTCTCTTTCTGCAAAAAATAAACTAAATGCAGGAACTGGCAAATTAACAGAAAAACGTCGCTTCCAAGAGCCAGAGGCAGAACTGGTACTACAGGTAAGGCTGGGGTTCCTTACGCGTGACTGTTCAGCGTGGTTTCAGGATGGCAGTGTCCCTTTAAGAACAGCACCACGCAGCCAATATTTTCTTTACTGCCAATGAAATTAATATATTCACTTCGGGAAGAATTCCCATTCTTTTCTTAGGATATCAAAATGGAGCCATCATCAGTCAGTTAGTTAAATAGGAGAAGCTGGAGAGTAAGTAAATGGAAGAGCTTTCAAATGCAGGGCTAAAAATGCCCAATGAATGTGTAGGGGGCTTCAATAAAAAGATTTTGACTTGTGTTTTCACCCCTTTCCCACTTTACTCATTGTTTACTGACACTGCTATGGACACAGCATTCAGGCGCTGCCCGCCCAAGCCCTGGGATGTAAAAATGTCATCTCTATTGTGCTGCCGGCCCGGCTTTGATGCTGCCGCGGCCCTTTGTGCGCGCCTCTAAATCCCTTTATAAGGCTGTCCTGATTGTCCGTACTGCACATCGCCACAAAAGCTCGTCTTATTGAGAAAATAAAAAAGTCAGAGAGGGGCCAAATGACGGGAGATTGGGCCTTCGCTGTAAAAGGCCTACTATTCACATCCAGCGGGCAGGTTTCTCTCTAAGGAATCGCAAAGTTTGGACGGCGGCCGCACCGGCTAACCAGGGCTCCTAGTGAAAAGGCAGCCCCCGTTTTAGGCACCTTCTTCTTCAATTTTATTTAGAATTACTAGGATCGTTTTTGTAAAGATCGGATTCTACTGAAAGCAAGTGTTAAATCCCAGAAGCCGCCGTAGAGCCCGTTTTCCCTTTCCTAAAGGAAAACGACCACGTAGTACTTGTGCACGTTTCGTCTGGGACGTTCAGATGAACGGAGCGCAGGCAAATTCAAGGAATGCTGCAAAAAGCACTTGTCATTATAGCAAAACAAGGCACAAACACGTCCCACCTGCCCCCCAGGACCACACGGCTTTGGAGGGGAGAACCTGAGCCTGTGGATTTACGCTGTTGGTCCGGCAGCCCTCGTGCAGTTGTTCTCCTGCCTAATGCTATTCTGATTTGTCCTGAATGTTAGTGGGCAGAGGGAGACAAAGGCTGGATAAGGTCTTATTCTTTAGGCATGGGCTATCGGCATGGGAGGACGGTGATTTCATGGCTTTTGTTACCGAGGTTAGGGACCGAATTCTCTCACTGAATTAGAATGGTAACAAGTGGGACTGGGGATCTCTGGGGCTTTTGTAGTGCACTCATCTGAGAGATTGCGCTTTTCTCAGCCCTTCAGATTTATTTTGCCAAAGTTACAGGGCAATTATGGAAATGCGCCCTTTGAAGCTCGGCCGATTTCTCTTTATTTTCTCTCCCCCCCACCCCGCCCTGCCAAAGCAAAGCCTCCCTCGCCTCCTTTCTTCAGCCGGGCGGCTGTCGCTGACGGTGGGGATTCGAGCGGCGACTCTGCTATTCTTTTGAACAGCGAGAAAAACTTTTAATAAATATATGCTAAAAAACAGACTTTGAAGCTTTTTGGGAGGGAAGTGTAAAATAACAGTGAGGTAACGACCTCCTGGAAGAGGCTGTGTGTACGTGGCGTGCTGCAAGACGGGAGCCTTGCTATGAAAAGAGCCTCAGTGCAGCGGAGCGCAGCCGATGGCCACAGCGTTTGGCCCTGCCATTGCCCTGCTGCACCGTGCTGTGCCGTGCCATGCCGTGCCATGCCGTGCCGTGCCGTGCCATGCCATGCCGTGCCGTGCCATGCCATGCCGTGCCATGCCGTGCCATGCCATGCCGTGCCGTGCTGTGCCATGCCATGCCGTGCTGTGCCATGCCATGCCATGCCATGCAGCCCTTGGCAGGGCTCAGCTGCAGAGGGGCCGTGCTCCCTGCCCCTCGCGCCCCGCAGCCAGAGGCCCAGAGCAAACAGAGCTGTACTCTCGCACCCCTGTACATTATTTATCGGCGTCGTTCGGAATCTCAGTGCTGCGTGTGAACTAATAAGGCAGACTTTTCGCTTTGCTTGATGGCCTAATGTTAAAGAAACGTGTCAGAAAACAGATGGTCAGACCTGGAGCAAGGCTGGCTGTGACCAGGCTGCTTTTTGCCCCAAAATTCAGTTCTGCATCTCTCAGTTGAGTCCATGATTGGTTTCTTTATTTGTAGCAGACTCTTTTGCTCCTGTAAGATACACTGTTTTTTTTTTTATTTTTTTTTTCCTGGGCCATTCAACAAACTCTATGGGCCAGATTCAGACTTGATGTAAGTAAGTGGAAGAAGATGCTGTTGGTCTCCCTGAAGCTTATATACACCTAACACAGGGCCTGCACCTGGCCTGAAGTGTGGACCTTCTTATCAGCAACAAAATGTGGTAGGAATAGCAATGTTTGTCTTGAGGTTTGTAACTGCAGTGCAGTATCCTTTTCTGCTCTCTATAGAGCTTATGAGAGATCCTAGGACTGCATCTATGGCAGTGTGGAGTATGAGACTGGTGTTTTCTGGAAGTTAGAGCTTACCAATTTTGCAGCAGAAAGCTCTTCCTAATCAAGTATCTACTCAAAAGCATGGAAACACAGCTCAGACCTCTACAGAAGTGTGCTCGCAATAAATGAATACTAATAACCCTATCGCTTCCTTTTGCTTCTTTGAGCAGAGGAGTTGTTCCAATGGATTTCTCAGGACAGATGCAGAAGGTCAAATGCTGCATCTATGGCATTCGGCACTGGTATAGAGTTTCGCAAACAAATTTTATGGGAATGGGCTCAGTGGAGTTGCAGGTAGATACCACAGGAAGAGAACCAACATTTATCCTCTTCACCTTCCTCCCCTAACTCCCTTTCATACATCTATGCTTCTTTTCCAACCTCACAAAGACCCTTCTACTCCTTGCACATTTCCCCAGTACATCATCACCTTGATTTTTTTGGAACTCACCCCACTGTTGGGAACTACAAGGTCAGGGTAAAACCAGCAGCTGCGAAATTTGCCAGATCTGGATCCATCACCTAAAAGTCCTCCAGGAGCTCTGCACTACCTGATTCACTTCAAAGTGCAGCTGGGCATGGTGTGGTGCTCTTGTTTTGTTTGCAGTAAGGAGAGGAGGTCCTGGGGAACACAGATCTAGGTTTAGGCCTCAGTACAGAACCTTCAAACAGATTCTGGGGCTGATATACCACTCTGCTCCAAGAACCTTCCTGACCTAACAAATGTTAAGTGAAGAAGAGGCAAACATGCTAATAATCTCAAGAAGTTGTCCCAGTTGTAAATGTAAAGTGGTGGGGAGTTGTCTCCTCTGAAAAATGGCAGTATTCCTCCTGACATGCAGACACGCCTTCAGTCTACCACCAAGTACCTCAAAGACAAGTGGAACCCCTGCCCGCAGCAGAGAGCAGTTTCAGGTGTCCATGTTTCAGCCTGTAGCTATAAATAATTGCTACGTGCAGCTCCCTGACATGGTGTGACATGGTGTGTGGGTTCCTCAGCGAGACCGGCTTTCTTCTAGTTTAGGTTTATGCCCCAATAATTAAAAAGACTTTGAATCTTACTTGCTAACAGCTTGCCAAGCACAGAGTTCACCAGCTTCCTCAGGTGAAGACCCTTGAGTGGTTGTGCTTCTCCTCTGCAGCAGCTCCAGCCCAGCGGTGGTTTTGGGGTGCGTGTTTCATCGATCTGGCCTCAAGGCTGCAGAGACGTGATCACCATGGCGAAGTCTGTACCTGCAAGCAAAAGCCACAGATTAGGAATACGTTAGATATTTAGATATTCCAGATGTCTGCTCTTACAAAGAATAATTCTGGCTCATCTGGGCTAAGTTTTAACCTCTGGGCCTTATAGTTACTCTGTAGTGCAAGCAAAACTACAGGTCAGCGTTGTGACAGTGTCTAGAAGGTTTGGAAATAGACGGATAGCCATTATGAACTATAATTATAAACACATTTATGGTACAAAAGATGGTATCTCCCTACTACTTGTACAAATGGACTTTAGGTGTAGGTCCCTACCATCTGACTGTCAGTGGGAAGTGCCTATCTCATAAGGTTCTGACCTGGTTATCTCCTAGCCCCGAGCAATTAATCACCAGCATTTAATACCAAGCAGCAGTGCAGAGGAGCAGCCCTTCCCCTTTTCTCCCACTAGCAGCCCTACAGCTTCCCTCAACGTGGCACCACTACTTTCCTTTGGAAGACAAACTGGCACAGAACAAGCCTCCCTCTGAGGGCAACCCACCATTACCACCACTTCCATTCTCTTAAAAAATAAATAAAAGAAGAAAACCCAACCCAAACCCACCCAAAACTGAGCAGCTTGTGCAGGAAGGCCACCAAACACCAAGGGCTCAGTTACCAGCTGTGCTGCACACCCAGGTAGAGGAGCAGAGGAGTGCAGAAGGATCCCCCTTGGCCCTCCCCATGGTTATCATCATTGCCAGCACCTGGGGGTGTGGGAGAGGGCAGTGTGAGAAGGGCTGGACCGGGAGCAGCAAGCGGGCAGGGCTGGGACATCCCCCACTGCTTCAGTTTCAGGCGAGAGGAACGGCTTTGTCTTCAGTGGGCTGCACAAAGTCGGAGTAAGGTAGCGAAGGATCAGGCCCCCTCGCCTCTTTGTAGTATTGGAGCTTTGTTTTGAAGTGCAATCAAAATACAGGTGGCGGAGGAGATAATGCACTGTGCCGCTCCTCTGGGACACGCGGGGAGATGCTAAAGAATTCCAAAATAGGGAGCGTGGGCTTCTCCTAGCAGTGATCACAAACGTTAGTTCAAGAAAACACCCAGAAGTAGTAAATATGCAAATTTGTTATGAAAGGAGAACCTACAAGTACCTGCTACGTTAGAGAATTTCTTTAAGGATATTTGATCCTCATGCAGCATTTATCAGATTCTGGGTTTATTCTGGGCATTCAGTTTAAAAAAAAAAGGGGAGGGGGATCCCTTTTAAACCTCTTTTCTTTCTCCTCTGCTCCAGCACTTGTACTCGAGCTATCTCACTTCTGCTAAGATACGAGAAGTGTGTTTACAGTGTAATATAAATTTGGGCTGGAGAATACCAATTTCACATAAATTAGATGGCAGAGCACTGTTCCGCTATTTTGTTGTCTAAATTATATGGAAATTGGTCTTATGCAAGGAGTAAGTCCTCACAGAACAGGGCCCTTAGGCTTTTGGTTTAATTATCATAAGCTTCCATTTAATTAAACTTATTAAATGGTTTGGTGTAAGAGCAGACTATCATTTTGCAGGAGCTTTCTGGAAGAGAAAAAAATATTTACACCCTAGCTGCTTGGGGACGAAATAAAACTTCTCTTTAGAGATGTTTCCTTAGGTATAGGGCTGAGGGTCACCCTTGCCATGCTCCCCAGCAGTGCAGCAGCAGGGTGCCTTCAGACTTAGGGTGCCCAGAGGTATTTCAGCCTCTTCCTTCCTACAGGGAAAGTACATTCAGATTCTTCTTGCAGCTGGCATGTCAGTTTATGGGCTAGAAATCATAGGACAACATCGATACAAGGAGAATTAGATGTGAACCAACCTTATGTACCTGGAACTGAAAGAGGTCCTAAACCACCAGAATAAGGATGTTCTCTGACGGTCAAACACACCCAAAACAACCAAACCCAAATAACCCCAAACCAAAAAGCCACCAACCCCAAACAAGTCCATGCTGGCTTTCAAATCAGCTTGGTAAGCATTGGGTTTTACAAGACAGAGCCTGCGTTAACAGGAGATGGGGCTCGATGCCCCGGGAAGCCTCCTCCAGCCTGTTACTCGCAGGCAACCCCTTCCACAGCAGGATGGAGCTAACGGGCTTCAGCCCAGACACACTGGCCACCTTGCCCATGCTATGCATCAGTTCTACCAGAAAAGGCCTCACCCGAGACTTACCCCTTATAAAAATCCTCTTTTGGATGAATTTGACTCTTGGTGACTTCCTACAAACCCCGCAGGGGCCAAGCCCTCAGCACACTCGCTGACTTTGCCAGCTTCACAGAATAAACACCTCTTATTTTGTTCTGTAACTCAACAACTCTGTCTGGGATGGAAAACCATCTTATTGATACTATTAAAGGAAATCCAGTGTTGTGGAAGAGCGCCATGTCTCAGTGCTTGTGGTGCTGGGTACTGACTCCTTTAGGAAAGGATAATTAGAAGAATAATTAGCTGAACACGTGAAATTGAGATGCTTCTTCAGGGACACGTGAGAAGCTGATTAATAAGAGGAATGAGGGCCAGTGTGTGTCAGGGACCTAATAAATATATTTAAGGACAAATAGGTAGAAAAAGAAAGTACACATTACTAATGTTGATAGAAAGCCTTAACTGCCTAATGAATTTCAGAAATTGGTTGAGAATAGTTAATCTGTGTGATAACATGACCCTCGGGGTTAGTTAGATCTGTGAATTCTTATCCTCCAGGGACTTAGCAAGTTTCCAGAGATTCACACCAAATTCGTACGAGGAAAAGGTGTTCACAGTTGGGAGATTTCATGCAGATTTTGCTTCTGAATGCTCACGTTACACAGAACCCAATATTCCGAGATAACAGAGAGCGAAACTCAGCACTAGCCCCACTGTTAATTACAATTTTCACTTTCTAACAAACAATCACACACATTTGGATTTATTATGGGATCACATATAACTCTAGATGAAAGGAAATGTTTTACCATAACAATAGTTGATTCTTAGTTGCTTCTCTATGCTAGATTAAACTCTGTATACACGCTGAAAAGCAAATGCATCATCTGGTATTTTCCTCATTGGAACCGGCATTTCTTACACACCCTTTACAAAAATTTCATGGGAAACACGCGGAAAAGCCCACCTAACTTTTATAGACCAGAGCTATGAAGTGCTTTGTAACTGCAGTCTCATCAGTGCTTCGGGAACCCTGCCAGCGGGAAGGCAACCCAAATATTTCAGAGGGCTCCATGGCAAATGCAGCGGGGCCAGGGGCAGAGCTGTCCCTTCACCAGCAGGGCACCAGCAGGGTCCCTGCCTGTCTGTGGTTGTTGGCGAGGCTGTGTCCCCTCAGAGGCAGTTTTTACGCCCCCTCAGAAGACTACTAGACTGGGATTTCCAAAAGAATTGGGGGCAGTGAGGCACCCAAATCCCACCAAAATCTCCTTTGAAAACTCTCAGCTGTAGCTGCTAGCGACACGCTGCAGCAGCAGTTTTGTTCTTTTGAAGACTGGGATGGGTTTTCTTCTTCTTAATACGGATGTAGAGGTGCAGAAGGGGGCAAAACCAGAAAGACCCTGAGCCTACGGATTGAAAGGAGGTGTGCGTCCCCGTCTGCGTGTAGGGTCTCTGGCTTGTGAGCTGCACTCAACGCCCAACCTGCGCTTTTGTCCAGACCCTAAGTCAGGGCTTGTGTTCCTGCACAGCAACCTTCAGAGGTCTTAAAAGAGGTAAGTGAGACCAGAGAGTGAGGATCCTGGAAATAAAAAGCAGATACACGTTTTGTGCATGTATCTCTGACTGCATACCTCCGGCTCGCCCTTGGAAAAACAGCCAGATTTGTTTGTGACATTAATATAAATGGTGCTGAAGGTATACTTTTCAGCTGATATTGCAAAAGTGAGTGCTCACCACATACTTGTGCATAGGAGGTCCTGCTGAAAATACTTATATATAATTTAACAAAAAAGAAGCTTTTGTACTAAGAAATTATGGCTTAAAGCTTTCTTATTTGGGAAAATTCCAGCCTTTGTGCTCATATCCCAGTTATTACAGTAAAGACTTCCAAATGGGAGATATTTTAGAAGAAAACAGTACCAGAGTGATAAGGGTACTGTGCTTATTTTTCTTCAAGCAGTGGTATGCTTTTAGTTTGAGAAGGAATTTTAAAAGGTTCTAGATGAGATGGTACAAATCAAACATATTCTTATAATATTTATATAAAATATGTCAAGAAAAAGGAATAACAGGGGCTATTAAAAACACTGCCTGAGAAACAGAGCAATAGCAGGGCCAGAATACATCTTACTGGTCATAGCTGTACAGGGCTGAAAACGTACGAACAGGTCTGTAGCACAGGACAATAAAGACAAAAATCCTTGAAACGATTTTAGAAACAAGCCTTTTAGCAAACACGAACACCACCTCATTGGTTCTCCTTCTAACTGCCCATTAAATAGGGGTTTGGGGGGAAGATGTACACCTAGAGGACGTGTGTGGGCTGCCAGTGCTATAAATATGAGCACCAACCAAACCAAGGTGATGTCTCCCGGTATGGAATTAGTGTTTGCTACTACAGCACCCCTTCCTTCAGTGATATTAACATACAAATAACATTAACGGGAAGACAATTTATTAGCAATGACAGAAAGGCAAGGAAGATTGGTGAGTAAGATCCAAGGGTATGAGGGGAAAGATCAAAAAACATCAGAGTCTATCATGTGTCTGTGCCTGGATACCTACAAGAGAAAGTGAAGCTTCAAAAAGATGAGAAGAAAGCTGGTGATGGGGTGACAGAAGCAGCTCCTCTCCAGGCCAGTGACAGAGCAGTAATTATAGACAACGATGACATGTGATGGAGAGCTCTACCCCACAACCTTCCAGGAGAGGCAAAACGCGTATTGGCATACTGGGATACGAGGGATAGGGAATGAAAGGAAAGGTGAAGCGCAACTTCTGCCGCAGCAACACCATCATGCTTTCCCTAGCAGCAACGAGGAGAACCTCCAGGAGGAAAAGCAAACGGTTCTGCGGTTCTGCGGCTTGGGGCCGGCTGTATTTTTGTTCCGCGGAGAGGCTGAGGGGTGGCTGGGTGTGAGAACAATGAAGTCAAGAGCCTGTTGCAAACCATATGGCGGCGGTGCCTCGGAGCTGCCTCTAGCCACAGGGTCAGTCTGGTTGGAATCAAAGCCCCATCGCGTCCCCGGGTTTTACTGCCTCAGCACAAGCAGAGGTTGTTTTCATTTTGTTCAAAGCGGAAGTCAAACGAAATAAAGAGATTCCACATTTCACTTGTAATAAAACACCAAAAAGGTACCAGTTAAAAAAAAAATGCAGCTTCAGTAAATAACAGCATGTTTCCAGGACTTGCACCCTTTTAGTCCAAGGAACGAGCAATTAATTTATTGGATAACTTCTAACTCATAATCTTAATTGCTATCTCCAGTCAAGTCCAACCGGCAGCAACCAAGCCACTGCAAAACTATTTGATATTATTTGCCATTAAAACATTTCTCATTCATTTGGCTCTAGCTATCACAATTTCATTTACCTGCATTATCTTGTCCAGAATAATCACTCACACGAACCTCCCAGTCAAAACCGCCCGACTTTTTGTTTACAGCATGCTGGCACCCACGGCCCCACTCAGGGCCTGGCTGCTGCTGTAGGATGGCACCTCCCCTATCCTCAAGGATGACTTAGGAAGATGCTGAGCACTGGGACACAGCCGTGCTGTGCTGCAAGCTCGGAGCTCGGGGGCTGCACCGTGCAGGTGACCGGCCGGGGCACAGCTCCGATGCTGCTCTTGTGCATGGTGCTGAGAGCTGGGGCCACGTGTGAGCATGAGATGTAACCAGAGATCCCCTCTGTCAGCTCTGCACAGTAACCCAGAGAGTGCTGTCGGGGTCTGAAAGGAAATAAATGCAGAAATTTATCCTGTCTGCATGCACACATGCCCACATGTGCGCTCCCTCTCTCACACACACACTATGAGGACCAATAAAAGATCAAAAGCAAATAAATGAAGCAAATTAACGAAAATGAAGTGGAAGACTGTAATCACACCCAACCATGCCAAAAAAAAAGGCAAAAAAAAGCTCTGAACTAATTAGTATGTAATACACTACTTCAGACAGATGTTCAAATAGGAACAAAAGGAAATAAGCAGGAAGACCATACAATGCTGGCTTGAGAACTTTCAGGAATATGAAAAAAATACATGGAGGATAATTTCCCATTTAGCCTGGAGCAGAAATATGGCCAGATTCGGATCCATTGAAGACACTTTTTGCATCGCCCTCAGTAAACCCAAGGACAGCTGAGCAACACGTTCCCGGCTGAAGCCCAGGCTCGGGGCTGCGGGACACCGGCTCAGGCAGCCGCCGGCTCGGCTTTCACAGCAGTTTTCATTCTGTCCTCTGTAACTATTATTGCCCACAACTTTTTCACCGTGAAAATCACAAGTGTTTTCTTCGACATGCTCGGGTTTTGGAACACGTGAAGCCAGTTGTGATCACAACCAGATGAAGGGACCTCTGCCAGGCCGTGAGCTGTGTGGCGTCGGGGAGGGCCGCAGCAGCGAGCGTGGCGCTGAGCTCCTTCGGCGCACGACCTCCTGCTCCCACCAGCCTCCCAGATTCCCAGCCTGCCCTCATTTACTCACTCAGAAATAATTAAATCTATCACGGTACGGAGGCAGGCGGCACAGCCACCAGTAAGTCGTGGCGGTTTCGCATCCTTGTTTCCTGGCATTGGGACCCTTCAGTGCTATCGCAGCTGTGTGGCTGCTTTCAGTCTGATGCTTTACGCCGAGCTGTGTGGGGTGCAGACGGATGCCAGTAACTCTGGGAAATTCTCACTGATTTTGCCATTTCAGAATTGCATTCTCAGATATTAGAAATGAGCGTTGTAAGACGTAAAACACACAATAGGTTCATAAAACAAGCATTGTTTTGATCTCCCTGATGGTGCCTGATACTGTTAAGAGCAGGAGGATGACTAATAACGTGGCCTTTGGAGTGGGATCTGTTGTTAAAACATCAAGCACAACGCCTTGCCAGAAAAAGTCACATTTTGGAAAATTCATTGCCTTTTTTCAGTCTCAGTAAAAGGGCCACAGGAGCCAGCTGCGTGTTGACTCCCATGTCCTCCTTTGGTCTGGCTCATCCCCGACCCGTGGCATCGCCAGGTCTCTGCTGCACATTTGGTGTGTGCTGTCTCTGCCCGCCTCCTGCACAAGCAGCCTCTGGTCTGCTGCCCTCTACACGTCAGGTCTCAAGCAGGCGGTCATCCTTCAGCCAGCAGATGCTTAAACAGCTGGAACCTCCCCCTCAAAAAGGCATCCAACAATTATCTTTTTGTACCTAGCTGTTTTCGGATTGTCTCATTTCTGATGTGGTTTCACTGGCTGACTTCAGGCAACCATCTGCAATACCTCATCTGAAGGTCAGCAACCTTTACATGTTCATCCTGCTGCAGGTCCGTGTTTGTTACACAGACCATCCTTAAAGACAAATAAATCTTGAGTGGTTTCATTTTTTTTTTTTTTATAGACTATCCTTTATTTCCCCTTACTGCCTCGCACTCCTGTGTTGTCCCACGGGGAAAGGCTTTCTCATTAGCACAAAAATCTGCATCACCCCCCTAGTTGCTGCTTAGTTTAAGTCCTGCTCAGCTCTTCCCTCCTGTAGGGCCACGTTGCCCCAGACATGCTGATGTGCAGCCTGAATTATTTACTAGCACTGGGGAGGGCACTCCTGGCTCAACAAGCCCTTCGTTTCCCAGGGGGGCAGGGCATCAGTGAGCCTTAGGTTACTGCTAGATCGCCAGCTTGTCTTCTACCTGAGCTCTTGGCCACCACAGTTCTCCCTGCCCCTTCTCAGGAAGGCTCTAGAAGGTGCCAGGATACACCGAAGCCCTCTGCCCGTCGTTGCCTGTGACCCTGAAGCCGCCACTCACTGCGCTGCTGGGCAGAGCCAGGCAGGGTTTTAGAGCTGGCCGAATGACTGACTGCTTGTCCAAACAACAAAAGCAGTTCTAAACTCATTCTGACAGATTAAACAGAATGCCTTTTGGAAGCAAATAAAGCAGCTGAAGACTTTCCCAGCAAATTATATGAATTTATCCACAATCCATTCAGGTGCAAGACGAAGCGTGCTGTGCTACCCGCACTGATGAGTTTCTGAAGAAATCCACGCCCTGGGTGGCGGAGTCTGCACGTGGTGAAAAATCAGGCCATGAAACTGAAACCTCATTCCTCTATATCTCAGTTACATCTGTTAGCAGGAGAAAGAGAGAACTGCTTCTCAGTAATTTCATGTCCCACTAGAAGTCCAGGCCTTACTTCTCTACTGCTGTGCCTCAGAATTGCTCATTACACCAGCAGATCAACCAGGAGCAGAATTCTGCAATTGCTCTGTCACAAACGAGAGGGAGAGGCACCAGAGATTTGGACCGCTGCAAATTGTTATCAAGGAAAGAGAAGAAACTAACCCTTGCTGAGCGGTATATGCTGCTGCAGCAGGATTGCCTCTTGTTCCTGACCTACCTTGTTCATAAAGTTACACATTTACTCTTGAAGTCAGTGGAGCTATCAGGGATTTGAACTTCACGTAATTAGGAAAAAGCATCAGGTCATGAAAATGCAGAGCATGTCCCACCGAGCGAGGCAAACGGGACTTGGCGGTCTTGGCTGGAAGCAACAACACAGAACCAGAGAAAGTGTACTCAGCAATAAACTGCAAAAACTGCTGCTGGTTGTGATTCCCATTTGACAGGCATTACAGAGCTATTGTACGTCGCGTAATTAATTTCATCTTTCTTGTTCCCTTTTACTGCCTGCCCAGCTCCTTTCCCATCGATACACACGCTCTTCTCCGAGCTGGCACTCCAGCCTCCATCCCGAGGGAGGCCTCTGCTGCCTCTGTAGGGCTGTTCTTAGCATTTCTCATCCATTAGGCCCAAATACAAACAAGACAACTCATTAAAATTAGTAAACACTTATTATTAAAACAGAAAGCATGGAATAATTAAAATATTGAATATTGAAAGCATTGTGTCTTCCCCCCACTTCACGCAGTGCACCAGGGTAACACTGACATGCTCTCACAGTGAATATGCTTACAGAGACTCAGCCTCTGGTCTAGCAGCAACAGCACGGAGTGGAAGCTAAAATCTGCTCAACAGAATTGCAGTGGATAGAGAAAGATGCCCACGAACCTCCTTTTACCCTTGAATTGTATATATTCTTTCCCAATAATATTAATTCCTTTAGGAAACAAAAATCCACTTAATTGATTATATCTTATTTGCATGATTCAACAACAAAGCCTGGAATTGTTTTTTTAATATGCCAAAATATTTTTGTAATTGCTCCTAAAAATCGGCAATTTTCTGATGCTGTATTAGATAATAAGATAATACCCCTTACCAGCTGAATATACAGCCAGGGCCAAACAGCCCTGGAACAGTATTTATTTTAATTAAAAACAAGTTCTTTGTAAAAGTTTTAGTCTTCACAAACAATTTAAACTGAACGTGCACCTCCGAGTTTACCTTTCTTCTGATGTCAAGAAAGTACTTGCAGCAACACTGTCATTAGCCAGCTACGTCTGTGATATTAGGGCCATATGATGGCAATTAGAGGCAGAGCCTCCAAAAATCCTGCACTATACCCAGGCATTGCTGTAGCTATTTTAAGCAGATTTATACTTAGGGCATCAAAGAATGTCACAGAGAGAAGAAAATATGGTAACTGTTGCTTTAAATTATAGCTATCATTACTTCAAAAGGATATTCAATCAGAAACCACTGCAGACTTAAACTATTTATGTCTTCTGACACTGAAAGGAAAGGAGGCAGTTTCAGCCTGTCATCTCTTAATTCTTCGTTTTTTTTTTTTTTAGTAAAAGAAAAGTACTGCCTGGTCTGTAAGAAAGAAGTTGTAAGTCCAGAAGGAATGAGTCAGAACAGGTCTCCTGCTTGGTTTTGCCCTTTCTGTGCCTGTCAGCCCCATTAAGTGCTGCAAGTTCCTTGCCAGTTATTTTACAGAGCCACTGGAAGAACAAACCCAAACCGTGCAGTGACACCGCGCCAGGCACTCAGCACCGCCTGGCAGCGTCTGCCCAGCAGCACAGGCACAGCTCCGTGGCTCACACCACAGCTCTTCCCTACGAAGCAGAAAGAAGAAGTGAAACCACAGTTGCTCACAGAGTGAATTTGGACAAAATTTTCAGCTAAAGATTAAATTAGCCGGGGGATTAGTGACCTCTGCTAGCAGCAAGAGCACACCTCTACTAGTAACGCCTTTAAAAGTGAGGATCTTCCATTTCAGCACAACATTTGTTTAGAGTTTGGCCATAGGACTGTCTGCAAAAAATAGCAGAAATTTCAGAAGTTAAACTTAAAGGAAAAAAATAAAAAGCCATTTTCTTTATATGCACCTTCAACCCTTTTCTCTCCTGGTGTACTTGGGGTGCTGAGCAAACAGTGGCAAAGAAGTGTCAAATAAAAAAGAAGAAACACCTAAAAATAAATTAAAATGAGATAAAATGAAATGAAGAGAGAGGAGAAAAGCACATGTTCTCCATGCAAAAAGCCTCCCTTGTGAAATGAGCACCTCTATGCCCAGGTGCATGGAAGAAGAAAGAAGCCCAGGTCCGAAACGAGGAGGGCACGGGGTGCAGGTGAGCTGCAGGCAGCGTCGCGGTCCCGGGTTTGGGAGCAGGGGAGCTGCACGGGGCAGACGTAGCCAGCTGCCAGCTATGCTCCCTGCATCCCTGCGTTACAACAGTCTGAGTTTCAACACTCTCATTACACAGACACGTTTGTGAGGCAAGTGCAAATGTGCCCGAACCAAGACTTGGGGCTCTGCTGCAGCTTCCAGGCCGTGGGAGCATTTCTGAATACACAAGACCTGAAATTGAGAAAAATGTCCAACAGAGCAAAGCGAACATCTCAGTAAAATGCACATGGCCACTCTTTTTGTTGCTGGCATTTTAGATGTATTTTGAAACGTGCACAGAACATTTTTCAGCTTGCTGTTGTGCATGTTTTGTTAGCCTTTCCTTGGTAGGGTGTGTTTAGGAAAAAAGAACCCCCCTTTATGTGTGTCTGCTCTCCTTTCTAATCACGCAGGACCAAGTGGCCAGCAGACAGTTTGTGCTGTTCGGAGCTTTGTACCGATCATCACGGGGTAAAATCAAGTTACCCGGCCCTCACCGAGCTGAAGGAGCAGCACAGGACTCACCTCCACTCTCAGCAATGTTCCGGGCGGCAGTTTGCTCAGGCACAGAGTCCAGCACAGCACCTCCCCAGCGAGATTCACGTGCTTTTGGGTCAGAAACGTCACCCCAGCCATTTGTTGTTGCTGCATGAGCAGGAGAGAGCATGAAGACTGGGCAGCAAGAGGGAATAGGAATAATAATAATAATAGTAATAATTATAATAGGAATAATAAACACTGAGCACCTAAAGAAAATTAAAGGCATAATGAGGAGACAAAAATACATTTAATGGAGAAGACGTAGCTGAAGAATAAACATGTGAATGACGCTGAAAACATGAAGAGAAGATCAAAACCCTCCGAGATGCTCTGCTCCATGGGGCACGGTGTCTCCCCACGGCGCCCACCGAACCTCCCAGGTGTCACCACCCTCATCCCATGGCAGCCGCTGTCCCCGGAGGCAGAGACGCGGCGGGACCGTGGGCACTGCTGGTCCTCGTGGCAAGGGGCGTAGGAGAGAGGTTGCTGACAGTCCGCCGCGTGTCTGTGTGTTGCAGGCACCTACCACTGGAAGCTAATGGATCGGAATGTAGCAATAACTGATCTAATTAGCCTAGGCTGTAATTTAGGAGGGTTCGTTATGTCACAGACATTATGACTCCTGGGTATTACTAAAGGACTCATTTGTAGTACCTGAAATGAATTTCTCCGAACACGTCACGTCACCCACACAACCGGGGTGCAGCTTTAAGACGATCTGACATATTTAAAATCTCTGACTTGGAGAAGGATTAAGTTTCTAGACAGTAATAAACAAATCAGCAAATAGCACAGATTTACTTCTCGCCACGAGAAAAAAAATGATTTAATGGCTATTTCAGGTTGAAATGGCAAGTAAACTCTGTGACAGAACTACAAAGGAAACTAATAAATCATTGCAGAGGAAATATATCCAGTGATTAACCACACACACAGACCTGACAACGACTTTGCATTTCCACGTACAATATCTGTTTACTTCATCCGAGATGGAAAAAGTTTAATGGCTCCTTCGGAGAAGTCAGTTATTTATTATTTCTGCTCTAAAAGCTCCCGTGGGCCTTCTGCAGAGGAAAGCAAGCTAGCACTTCACGTGAAACGACGAAATACTTAACGAGGCAAACGCATAAAGGTGCAGGAGCAGGTTTCGGTAGGAGAAACTGAGTTATTATTAAAGCTGAAATTGGAAATCTGAATACGTAACACACACAACCTCTGGTAGTGGAGTGAGTCTCCTTCAGGGGACTCTCGCGATGTTTCCTAGTTCTTTGCTTTTATGACCTAAAAAGTTCAGCCTCACACAGATACAAATGTGCTCGTGCTTTTTAGTTACACAGCATCTGATATAAAAAAAAAAAAAGAGATTTCTCCTGGAGAGCACTGCTGTGCGTGCTTAACATCAGCCCGTCCTTGGAGCCCCCTGCCTGAGTTTCTTCAATCAATAGCAAAGCCTCTCTTAATTTCATTTGCTCACCAGCCACGCTCAAGGGGAAAACACTGCCACGACGCTGCCATCAGTGACTTCTCAAGTGTCCCGTTCTGAGCACCCCCATCTCCGGAGCTGATCTACAATTAACAGGAACTAATTGATATTTACTTTTATATCATTGGCTTCGGTCCTGACTTCTTTGGGGGAGTCAGAACTCGCGTATGGCTTGTTTCTCGGCTTCCTTTTAAAAAGCTGGTTTTTACAAAACTAATTCTAAAAGTCCTGGCCTGTAAAGTACAACACCAGAATGCAATCCTGTATGCCGAATCTAGCACTGCTCAATCAGCAACGGGCACGCCAAGTTGTCGAGCTCTGTGTGACACCAGGAGGAAAACGCTGCCGCAGATGAGCAGCTCTTGCTTCACTGTTACATATTTCAGGGCCTTGGAGCACCCCTGGACTGAAACCATAACCTTGAAACATGATTTTGAAAAAAATCTTTCCCTGAGAAAGCTCCACGCCTAACTGGGTGACCTGCTCCCATTCCTTCCTAATACAGAGGGGGGCTCAGTATCTCCTAAATGGTTTTTAAAAATCTCAGGCATAAATTTAATTTCCAGAAACAAATTAGATTCCTCTTCCCTTACAAAACCTCCCTTAATGCTGTTACCACGAGTATCCTTTTTGGCTGCCAAGGTATCAAACGTGTTTCTAAGTGGGTACTGAACCAGCTACAGAGACTGACTGTATTTAGTCCTTAATTAAATGCTGACAGATTTTCTTCAGTAGCATTATGCTCAGAAATAATAATAACAAAAAACGTAATTAAATGATGTTCCTACGCTGGCAACAATCAGCAGTCTTGCATGCAAGGTGTGGTAGCAGAGTAAGCCAAGGATTACTTCTCAGGTTTAGTTTCCATATTAAAGTCCTGAGAGCTGATGAGCAACCTTATTCTGTATGCGTGAAACATAAACCAAGCAATTGCCCTAAGGATGCAGTGGATTTATAAAAGTCCATTAATCTGATTAATAATTGGACTGCTGACAAGTTAAGTGTCTCAGTGCTGTTAAAACTAAGTATATTTTAAACGTATCTGACTTCCTCCCATTATCTGTCATCTCACTGAAGGAGGAGGCAAATAACAGGTTGTTATCACTAGACGCGCGGAAGCCCCCGTAGCACGCTACCTCGGCAGAGGAAAGCCCCAAAAGGAGGAGCTGGTGAAATGCACCCCGTTTTGGAACACGGTGAGAAACCACGCCAGCAGAAAGTGAGGTTGGTCGTTAAAGCTCCTGTTGTAAGTGGCTGTATTTCCAGTGCTGGTGAACCTCCACAATTTGCACACGTATATCTGAATTATTCCTTCTTGTGGATGTGTTCTACATGATGAGTTGGCAGAAACCAACAGATCCAGACTGTGATCTTAGCTTCGCTGCCCACCTGCCCTGTGCCCTGGATAAATCATTCCCCTGTCCTGTTTCTTTTCTCGCTTTTTCCTGTCTTGCCTCCTTAGAGCAACAGTTCTTCGTATGAGGAGCCAACGTGCACTTACTTTTAGTCCAACACGTCAAGGCCCTGATCTCTGATGAAGTCTGTAGGTACTCTTGAAAATTATAAAAACAGCGGCGAGGAACAGGCGGTACTGACACTGACGGTCCTGTCCATCCCAGGAAAGCACCGGCACAGTTACGCAGAACACACCTCCTCATGGATTTTGGCCACGAGTGAGGGGCTGGTCGTGACTCAGTGGGGTGCAGGTGAGAAAATACACCTCCGCAGTCGTTACTGCTCCCTGCTGAAGGTCTAATTTATCTTAAATAACAGAGTTATTTCTTCATATTGAAAGCACCTACGACCACAAACTTAAGTAAACTGAAGAGCCAAAGGAAATTGTATCACCAACCCAGGCTGAAGGGAGGTGAGCTGTTGTCTTCAATTCCCTCCCCTAGCACTGGACCAAACACAAAGAGCAAACTGCTGCTCACACCACAGCTACTTCTTAAGACAGTCTCAGGATGTGAATTTGACTATCCCTGCTGTGATACTTTGGGCCTCAAACCCAGGAGATTTCAATCCTGACCTGACTTCGGATCCCCGTTAGGCAGGCAGGCTCCCAGGAAGGGCGCAGCTCCACAAGGGCTCTCTCCTTAGCACCTCCTAAATTTTCTGTTCTCAGCGTGCTGGCTCCTGTGAGCCCTGCTCCCAGTTCCCCCAGATTGGCTGACTTGGCTGAATCCCACCATGAGGATGTGCTCAGGCACAGGCTTGGTGAAGGTGACACAGCAGAGTGCAAGGAAGACAATCCTACCCTCTGGCGTGGGGCTGGCCAACCTGTGACACTTGAGCTTCATCATGTTAATAAACAGCTTAAGTACAGCTCCCATGACTAACCTACATCATGTCTGGCACCAGGGCTGTGCTGGTGGAGAACCTGGATAACTCCGACCTTCAGCCGTAGGAAGCTGGAAGCCAGCAGGACCTGCCCCAAATGGCACTGCAGGACTGCACCGCAACGGGGCTGCCTGCTCCATCCAGCCCCATCAGGTGCTGCAGAACTGAAACATCCCTGGCAGCTTCCCCCACCTCACACCTGAGAACTCCCATCTGTGTCTCGGAGGTATGTAGGTGCCCAGTGCCTCCGAGCTACAGGAAGATTTTGGTGTGTAACCTGTAATTTTTTGGTGTGTAAAGTGGGAGGGATGGACCACTTCCTCACCGTCACCTCCGTCCTCCTCAGCAGTACATGTGCCTCCTTCAACGCAAGAGCTTCCTTTCCTGGAAACTTCAGCTGTGACAGCTGCCCCGAGATACCTGGGTGAAGGAATGTGCACGCTGCCTTGCTGGGATGGACTCATTATAAAAATCTGTGCCACTTTTGAGTTGATCCACGTAAAAAGGAAAGGTGGTGGCTGCTTTTTGTAAACAGGCTTTATTAAAGACATTACCGTGGGCTGAAAAATGCTGAATAAAGCTAAGACAGTATGAAGAGATGTAAGAAACTAAGTTTTCCTTTCCTCCCTTTAACCTTCCTCCCTTTTTTCAAAGTAAGCTTGACCTAGACTGTGACTCCTAGAAGCTACCTGCTGGGCGCACATCAGAAATCTATCAGTAACTAGAGAAGGAGAAATACATCTCAGACCATGGAAAAGAAACCCAAATGAAAGCCTTGCCATTAAGAATATTAATGTCAGGACTGTCTGAGTTCAGACACTTACAGACTGGAAGGCTCAGTTGCTACTCAGAGTTTGTGTAAGCAGGAGTATCAGCAATTCATCCTGCGAAAAGCAGCACTTCAGCCGGCAGAGCGCGGAGAGAGGAGCGGGAGAGAAGCAGAGGGCTTTTGGCTCAGATTACAAGTCAAAGGCTAGGAAACAAAACAAAAAAAAATAAAAAAAAAATGAAACAGAAGGGAAACAACAACAACAACGCAATGTGACAGGGATGTGTACGATGATCTCTGGAAGCCTCCGATAAGATCACAGCCCTCAGGACTGGTGGAGCCTGGAGCTAGCGGACCCCTGCTTTGGGGAGAAACTAGAAGTGTGCAGGAAAACAGTTCAGTTCTCATACTAAAAAGGAAGGCGAGGTATGTTGCTGAACACATTCCTCCTGAAGAAACCTTTGAAAATATAAAGGCATGAAGACATCTGAGTTCCTCCTGTATCCCTGAGCGAGTGCTGCCCTCTCCCCTCTCCAGTGAGAGCAGGAGCAGGTTTGGGTTAGCACTGTCAAATTTTCTGGTACAAGTCACTGTGCAGACGGCATTGTCCTGCTGCAGTCACTTCAGGTGTGCTTGTTTGTTTTTTTAAAACAAACTTGTGCATAAGCTTTATGACGATCACGTACTGAACGAGGTCCTCCTAAACTCCCGCTGCCACTATCCTACCCCCAGCTCCCCCTCGGTCTGGGGAGTGAGCCTGCTCTCAGGGAGAGGAACATCTGGCAGATAATTGAATAAAAAGGCAGTTCTGTCCTAAGAAAAGATCCAGAAACTCCTCAAAGTGCACAGCCGGCTTTGTTCTTTCTGTTGATTTTCGACGGAAGGTGTGAAATATGACAACTGAATGGCAGCAAAATCAAAGTTCTTTATGGTCCTTTCTGTTGGGCCAACTTCTCCGAACAAGCCCCTGTTTATCTGCTCTGATGTTTGGACTGGTGCAGTGCAAGGCAAAAGCAGGACGGGAAAAGCCTGCTTTTTGGGATGCAATTTAAGCACACGTCAAACCGTGCCCTGGTTGCTGCTGAATCCTGAGCTCTTCGGAAAATCCAGCCCTTCAACTGGGTGCTGAACAAAGACAAGCCACGCTCCTGGTTAGCTGAACAGCCTGCTACTAAAAATCACCAGTTTGGCGTGTTTGAAGAGAGGAAAGCACACCACAGTCAAATGCTGAGTGGGTGGAAAGAGCAGGGTGCAGCGGGCCTGTGAATCACTTCCTCCCCTAAGGCCTCGCTGTCGGTAGGAGCACAGGTGTGTTTCTAAACCCACATGTTGGCCACCACAACATGTTAACAAGAGCTGGGCAGAGCAGTAGTGATTTTAACAGGCCTTTGCTGGTCAAGATAAACCCTAAGCTCCCCCCTCTGGGTTATCGCAGTCAGCTAATGTGTTAAAATTGTGGCTGCCTAGTCCAAGACAGGATTTTAACAGGAGTTAAAAATAAAGTCCTTTTTGTATGGGCATGGCTTAAGAGAGAAGAGTCCAAATCCCTTCTTCCAGCAAGAAGAATAGAAAGAAGCAGCAGAAAAAGAGGATTAGAGGCAGCACATGTGCTCTGCCCTCCCCATTTCCTTCCCGAGGTTTTGTTTTGGTCTGCCCCACTCCATGGAGCCACCAGATGCTGCTCCCCTTAATTTCTACGTTACCTTTCGAATCAGGCCCAGGTTCAGCAGAGAGCTGGAGCCTAGGCCCTGACGGGGCCCGAGCACGGCTTGCTGCTGCCAGGTGCCCGCTGGCCCACGAGCAGCGCTGTGCACAGCAAAAACCTCTCCATGCAGTGGTTTCCATTAGTTCAGAACCTGCCATCTTTTAAAAAGCGTTAGAAACAGAGGGTGCTCTCACATCCATCCAGCTCTGATGCTGGGAACGCACCAGAGAAGCTTACTGGCGTCTCCGAGGGTGTAAGCTCAGGCAGAACTTGCCCCAGACACAGGAGAGCAAAGTTTCTGCCCGTTGCAGTGCGACCGCATCCACGCTCGCAGTGAGTTTGGAGCTGGGTGCCTGGCACCAGTCACACAGAGCCAGTTGTACGCACGCCTCTCCAGAGGCAACACAAGTCTGAGCTGAAACATGGTAGGAAATAAAATGTCATTTAACTGGAGAGAGGAAAGAGCCATGTGAAAGTAAGAATTCAAGGGGCACTCCTTTCTGCTGTCATTTGTCATGTATGACACAGGAATGTTGACATCATCCTCTGATAAATGACACTGGCACCTGCATCAGAGAGATATTCTTCGGCAAAATAGAAGTTTGAAAATCCAGCAGCAGGGCACTACTGGTAGGTTCCAGGAGCTTGCGAGAAAGGAAAGATAGATGATGGTAATTTTCTCCCAAAGAGAAACATAAGACTTTTTAAGAACCATTCTCTTTTGCTTCCCCTTCTGCTCCCTCTGGGCTTTGGGAAATGATTCTGTTTTCTAAATCTAATAGTGGCTTAGACACCAGCTATACGTTATCCAAGAGCTAACCTGTGGCATTCGTGCCACCGGCCAGCGTGAGGGGATCATTGTCACGCAGAGAGCTGCAGGAGGCACACCCGGGACAGGCAGCTGCGAACAGGCAGCCTCACCCTCCCTGTCCCGGGCCAGAGGTGTGAATGAAGAGCAGAAATCCTCCCAGAGCCTCACCTCTGCATCCACAGCTTGCAATGAAGACACTCTGTCTCTAAGGAAGAGCAGTCACTTGTCTCCAACACACTCCTGCCAGGTATTTGGATGGCTGCATGCTTGGCTTGTGGCAGAGGACGGTTCTCTGTGACTTCTGCACAGCCACCCCAGGCCTGCCACAGCACGGCTCGACTGCAGCAGGCATGGGCGCCTAAAGGAAATTTTTTACCATGTCTTCTTAAGACAGATATTTCGCAGGGTTCACGTTCTGAAAAGCTGGAGAGCAGTGGATTAACGGTATTTGTGAGGGAAAATCTTGCTCCTCTTAAAAAAGAAAAGCAAATAGATGTTTGTCAGATTTTCCACTTGGTTGGCTCACAGAATTCATATGCAGATTTTTTTTTTTTTTTTAATTCTATAATTTATTTATCCCAGAAGAGAAAAAAAAAGAAGCAAAACTATTTGATTTGGAATAAAAGGTTGGGAAGGCGAGTACGTGAGCTCTGTGACCAAGGTAGCCTGGTTCATCCTCAGGAAACCTGCACTCGCTGCCAGCAGCCCCACTTGCTACTGTCTAGTCCCGGCTCGCTCTAACTCGCTAACTACTGTCCGGTCCATTTATCATTTGCCATCCCTGGGGATTACAGAGCAGTGATACGGACTAATAGCCCAGCAATATGCCAAGACGTATCCTTTTCAGCCAGCACAGCCAGCACTGTCTTCCAGACCTCTTAGTGCACGAGGGAGACTGGAATCTGGATGAAGAACAGCTGGCTTAAAACAAACCCTGACAAGCCAATACTGGCTGAAAGGAGAAAACACTGCAAGAATGAAGCGGTACACAGGCTCACCTTCATCTGCAGGGCTCTTTGTCTAGGACAGTTAAAATATGATGCTGCTTTTTGGACTTGGTGTATCCATCTTTGGTACTGAGCACTCAAGCAGAAGCAATCACCGTGCACCTGACTCGCCTGCTGGGCTGACAACCCCACCTTCGTGTCTTCAGTATTTTCAGGCTGGATTACTGTAACCTGGCTTACACAACAAACTCAGCAGGAAAACACACTTTCATCTTCTAACTCAGAGAGAAAAAAATACCAAACAACCAAAACACAGAGGGCATAGGGCATTGATGTGCTCTTCAGGCTGCTCTGGACTGGAGACTCTCCAGTTAAGCTCCAGCCCCATGACCAGCGAATCCCACCCGGCTGGGCACGCTGCCTGCCCTTCAGGAAGCCCTGAATCACAGTAAAAGGGGAACGATAACCCAGTAACCCCAGCTGCTGATCCCTTGACTTGATGGGGTTAGATCAGCACCATTTGGAAAGGCTGCTTGGCCAAAGGCAACTGACTTTGTCTCATCATTTAACACGTGAATGGCCGTGGTCATCCCAGGAGGCAGTGACAATTCTCACACACACGCATATTCCACCCTGTAAGTGCTCGGGCTCAGAGGAGCAGCTTTCAGCAGCCTGTTCTTTAAGGAAAGCAGTAACTTCAGGGACGGAGGGAGGATCTGAATTCTTACGAAGGAGGGAGAGGCAGGGGATTGGTTATTATTGTACGCGTTTTCTTCAACAAAATACAGACATTTATTATCCTTACAGTCTTGATACTCCTAACAGTTTTTCTGTAGCAGCCTATTACTTGATTAGTTTCTACTGTTTAGAGCACAGCAATGATGACATAATTTCAGTGTAATGAAGATGAATGCTGTCTCAGAATGTCAGAAGGCACCACATCACCCATTAAGTGTAATGATTTCAAAATACCCTAAAGAAAATTCTTCTGGGCTGGTTGAGGAAAATGCACACACACACAGTCTGATTTTGATTAAAATATGAGTTATTGAAGTGCTCCGTTCAGTCCAAAACTAGAATCAAGTGTTCAGCCCCATAGATTGAAAAAAAACTCTCCTAGGACTCTCCATATTCTCTGTGCGAGCCAGACAATGACCTAAGAGCAGCAGCGACTTCGGGGCTGTTTGTTTTTCTGCTCGGAGCCCAGCTGAGTGACTCAGAGCTAACCTGGTGTTGCACCCATGCTCTGCTGGCCCAAGCCACGCTGTGCGAACAGCTCCGTCCTACAGGAGGCTGCTCACAGCAGGCCGCTGTAAAGAGGGGACGTGAAGATGGCTGCAAACACGTTTATGGCTACAAACGAGGCAACCACAAATCTCCATGTATTACCTATGTAAATTCGGGTACAAAACGGCCGGGCAGGAGTCCCCAAAGTGCCTCCCTAAGAGGTGGTGCCAGGCCAGATCCTCGGCAGCTCGCTGACGGCTTTGCCTGTCGGGCTCCTGGCCGCGAGGGCAGGATCGGGCCCTCGGCACCGAGGGAAGGCGCGCTGGATCTCCTACGGCCTCTCAGCCACAAATGCGAAATGCAGAAGATCCAGAGGACAGGGGGTAGAAGGAGGGAAGCTGAAGGAAAATATGCTATAAATATGAACTGGGTCATATAAAAAGATTAAGTACAAAAGACAGCTTTCTTGTAATGTCCAGCTGTTTCTCCTAAATATTTCTAGCGAACCTACATATGTAGAGTTTCAGAAACGTACCAAGAGGGAATATTAGTACTTCACTTAGAAAAAAAACAACACAACTCTGTAGGATTGCTAGTATTTTTGAAGCTCTAGCGCTGAGATCTGTCAGGACAGGACAGGAGTTATTTTAACGGTACTAAATAGCTCTCCCACTGCTTTGCTGGGGATTGATCCATTTTCACCCTTTCTTGCCTTTCTGCAGTAAAACACAGATGTAAAACAGATTAAGGCTCTGCGGAAATAAAATAAAATAAAAAAGACACTGAGGACTTTTTTTTTTTTGTCTTCCCCTACAATAAAGTGCAGGGAGAGGTGAATAAAGCCACACGAGAGACAGTAACAAAATGACAAAGGTCCTGGCTGAGTTTATCGAGATGACAACTCAGTGAGTTTTTAGACATCTCTGGCATGAAGACTATTTTTGTGTCTCCACAAGTTAAAACGTATGTACGATCAAGACAACTGCCTGCCTATCTGTTGAAGCTTGTTTCTCCCCATTACCTCTCTCTGGCAGAGTCGTACCTGACTGCAAAATATTCCTCCTGCATTTTAATGTACCTCAGAACAACAGTTGACAATGCTTGAAAAGAAACCAAAGCACACGAACAAACCATTATCGATATATTATTTATACGGGATCCACAATCTGAGAAGCCTTGCTAACAAGTCGATTTGCAGCCACAGATCTCGAGCACGGAAAAGCATCATTATCCGTGCCCGGCTGGTGGGGAAATGGCACCTCGCCCAGGCTCTCAAGGAGAAGGGCTGGGTTCTCCACTGCCTCTTGTGCAGTTCCCACCAGTGCAAGAGGCTTTTGCTCCGACTCAGCAGCAGGTTATTCTCCAGCTCTTTCAGTGCAGAGCTCCGTGCAAGGTCCAGGACTGATCCCTGGGCTCCCAGATCCGACCCTGAGCTCTGGCTCCACGTCCTTTGCCTCCCAGCCCGGAGCACTGTCACCAGGTCCTCCCTGCACACAGCATCCGGGCTCTGCAATGCCTCAGATTTAACTTCAGACCCAATAAGCATTACAAATTAGAGAGCACGGTGGGAATAAAAGAGATGGGTTGCCCCCTCTGCCTATCCATCACTGTTTCCCATGTCTCTGGGCGAAAGCAAAGCAAAAGCTTTCTCAACAGCTGAAAGACTAAAATAGGTTGTATGTATTTTTAAATGTTTTACTTTCCCACTCTTAGGCTAATAAAAGTCAGAAAACAGAGAAAGCATTGATTTTATACTTTCCCAAGTCACTAGTAAAAGAAAGCCCCTATGCAATTTGTATTTTCCAATGATAAAATATCAAAGCTGGATGAGGCAGTTAAAATAGCATTTTTCAGCTGAGAATCTCAAAGTGCTTAAAAACAAAGCACTTCTGTCGCAGGCAAAATTTGCTCTCTTTTTTAATCTGTAGTAAGTTTAGGCAAGAAACAATTAACCAGTCTGCTGCGCTGTCATGCGGCAAGTGGGAGTCAGACCGCGTACTGGGGGTGAGGTTTAAAAAGGGAAACTTGCTGAATGAAAGCTGGGTGGCTCTGAGACGAAGAGAGTCCTCGTACTGAACCTGACCCTGTCATATGATCGTAAGATCCCAGAGATGCCAATTGAAAAGGAAAAAAATTTGTGACGATAACGCCAGGAGTCAGAACAATGCTGGATATTTCTGGGAGCTCTGGTTTGTGTCTTCTCGGCCAGCTCCCGGCGTCTGTCAGGGCCAGTTGGACGCTGCAGGCATGGCTGCCATCAGCTGGAGATAAAGGATCTGAGAGTGACGGCTGCAGATCCAGCAGAGAGCACACGGAGTTACAGAGGCATTTGTCTAGGAGTTTATTATTAAATTGTGGAAAAGCCCTGAATGCATACCCAGATACACAGATAAACACTCATGCACAGACACTTTAGAACAAGGCTTCCCTGACAGCATTTTGATGTCAGTCTAAGGAAATATGTTGGCAACTCCTCCACACAAAATCTCTTTTCCACAAACAGCATATTCTGCCAGTACGAAATTCATCATCCAGCCATAAAAAGGACGCAGGGCCAAGGGGCTTGAGTGACACACCAAAAACCTCAAAACACATGTCTGAGCTGCCACATGACTTGGATAACACTCCTCACGTACAGCAACGAAACTGGAGCTCTGCAAGCTGCATCGTCCTGATGTTTCGCAACGTCCTGTGAGCTGGGTGCTCGGGGAAATGGGAACGGGTGCTACGAGCGGTCTGGCCACTGCAATGAGAGACCCCCTCATTAAAAGGTAAAAAAAAACACAAAACAAAACAAAAACAACAACAAACACCTAAACAGTGGAGGTAGATAGTGGATGGGGGGGAAGTAAGCGAAGCTGTTGATTCAACACTGAATGCCTAAATGAAACTTCATCTCACCCGCTGGTCGGTGGGAATAAGGTACTGCTGAAGGCATCCAGCTGGTGGCTTCAAGCATGTCATCGCTGAAACGGGGTAGCTCCAAAGACAATACGTTAATAACATAAGGGGAAAGGGCCACTGCGGGGGAATATCTTAATAAAGTAGGGAAAAAAAAAAGAAAAAAGACCTTCACGGAACATCAGTTTAGTTGGTTCTCCTGGATCCAAACAGAAAGATAAATCTCATGCCTAAGACAAATGGATTTGTGAAAGAGAAGAGAATTGCCAACATCTTCTACCCTCAGTTTCTTATAGCTTGTCCCACTTTTCAGCACTGGGAGACCAATCCAGAAATTATTGATGAAATTAATGTTAACGAGCACTGAGATGCTGGATCTTTTGTCCTGGTAGGTAACTCCTGAGAGGGCAGCGACTGCTGCAGGCTCTGGGGTCCTGCTACAGGTCCCTAGCAAATAAATAGCCATGAACCCAAACGAGGAATCTAAAAATTGCATATGAGGGAATTCTGAACTTTGAAAACAGAGCCACTTAATTAAAATTTTTGGTAGTTTTATGACTAATTTAAGACTTTGTCTAATTTTGTGCTGAAAGACAAACCAGCTGTGGTTTGTCTGAACAGGAGCAAATACGGGACCACAGCGTGATTTCATGAAAACATTGCTGGGCAATTTAACATAAGTTCTACGGCATTTAAAGGCAGGAAGCGTCTTTGTGAAAATGCCCTTTTTACCTGATCAGAAGAATCACTATCAATTGAAGAGGGATAGGATTTATCTTTTAAATATGAGCACGAGATCCTTGCAGAGCAGTTCTAGCTCAGCAACGTGTGACCGTTTCATCTCCCAGCACAAAGAGACATCTGTGTGCAGCACAAGCAGTCTCCTTGTGTACCTGCGGCATCTCGCTCACAGCCAGGTGATCTCCATGAACTGGTGTGCAGGAGGCTCACGCAGCCAGAAACCCCAGGACTCACCCCTCCTTGTGCTCCCGTTGGCCATAGCTGGGCTTTATATCTGTACGACCAGGAATTCACCTCCTTAGACTGAAATTGTTCGTTTCACATTGTATAACTTCATTCCCTCCAGTTCTTTGCTTAATACACAGCAATGTTTTCTCACTCAGGGCCCTCCAGCGCCGCCCATCCCTAGCAGGGCACCTGAGCAGGGTGCTGGGGCAGCAGCTCACCCAGAGGGCACTTGGTGTTTTTGCAGCAGCCATCTCCATCGCTGCGGCGTGGGAGACCCTTATAGAGAGCCTACAGCTCTCGTGGAGAGCTCCAGCAATTCCTGTGGCAATATTTCAGGGGTAAACTCTCCTTTGATATTGTTGGAAAATCCTTGCCAAGCTGACACTATGTATTAAAGGGTTCACAATAACAGAAGGCTGAAATTAAATTGAACAGGATATTAATACCTTGTAGTTGAGGAAATGGTATTTCCTTTTGATTTCACTCTTTGCTTTGTAAATTAGCCAAAACCTGCTTCCCTGCACAAATGCAAGCAGCTCACAGGAGTCCTGCCACCCAGCACCCAGCCGTGGCAACTGCCCCACGTGCCTCAGCGGCTGGAAATCCTCTGCAGAAACCTGGCAAGTCTAAAATAATCAGCCCTACCTCGTTCCACATCCCCTCCAGATCTTTTATCTCCCCTATAGGTCTCCACAGAAGCAAGTATTTGCTGGCTCATGATTAACTCATCTGAACAGCCCACAGATGTGAAAAGGCTTAAAACATAGGAAAGGTTTTTCATGGTCCTATTTCAGGAAAGCTCTTTCCTTCTGCATTGCCCTAAGATCTTTTTCCTATTCTCTTTCACCACTACAGAGAGTACTGGAGCACATGGACCCAAATACTGCACACAAGGGGTCCCCTAGGCTAGGGCTGCTGGGCAGGCAGAGCTCCCCCCTTAAATTTCCTCCTTGGTTTGAAGGCAGCCATCTGAAATATATGGATGAGTTCAGTAACAACCCTAACTTAGAGGCAAAAATATTTCCAGAAGGATTAAAAGTGTTTTCTGTCGCATGCCGTGGTTTGGTGGCTTGAGGACGCTGCTCCCACAAGAACCCTCCTGCCCGCTGGGACTCACGAGGGCTGCGCAGCGCGGGGCACGAAGCGCCTGCCACAGGTGGCCAAAAAGACATTTCTGTTAAAGTGCACGTAGGGTGAAACAGGACTGTCTTGAAAAAAGGATCTACCCCCTGGAGCCTCCTCAGCATCCACCTGGGGCTGTGCCTCATGGTGGGGCCTCACGTGCGGCACACGGGGCTGCTGCCCTGTCTTTGTGTCCTGTTCAACCTATGCGGCAGCCTACAGGAGAGAACAAGGGCTGGGTGTCATCCCATCATCCTACAAGGCTGAGAATGTAATAATGAAAGGATCACTTCAGGAATAACATGCCAGCATCTCTCTGCTAACGTGGTCCTTGATAAAAATCCCTATATTGCCCCACAAGGTGCATGCAGATATATGTATTTAACAGAAACCCATCTGTACGTATGTTCTTTAGGGACTGTTTGTAAAAACATTAGGTTGCAGTATTTGCACATTATCCAGGCTCAATTTAATTCAGCTTTCTGAGTGCTGGCATGGCACAAATTAGTTGGTCTGCATGCCAGCAGCCATCGCTAGCGCAGCAGCAGAGCCAAATTGGGGAAACATTAAGAAGTACGTCCTGCGTCCATAATTGTGTGTTTACAAATGAGGCATTTGAATATTATATAGTTAGTCCTGTGCAACACTGAAATGGGAGTCATAAGAGTAAGAAAAGTTGGCTTCCCGGCTGGAAACTCTGGCCAAGAACATCATTTAATCCAGACAAGGAAAGAGATCGATCAATTATGCCAGTAAGTTTGAAACAGCACTATAAAAAGAAAAAGTGACATGGCATAGGTTTGTGGTTCCCGGCTAATGGAGCTAAAACCTAGCATCAGATGGTTTGTATTTTACATTATTGTCAAACAAAAATAAATCATCAAAAACATGGCAGAATCAAGCCTAACTGGCAGGACATACCATAAAAAAAACAGCTAGTGGTTGAAGTGAAAATTAAGAAGTGCTGTTCCTTCTCCCCAAAATGCCAGGGCTAACCAGAAGAAGCAGATCACTCTCCCAGGCTTTGCAATTCTTTCCCTTTTTTTTTTTCCTACAAGCAAGAGGCTGTTACGCCATAGCAAGCTCTGCTCCAGTGGGATTTTGCTTGCCGATACCCAGAGACCAGCACATAAAGTAGGTTACGTCCCGTATTTACCCAAGGGCTGTGTTATGGCACAGTTAGCTGTCTGCTGGCATCCCTATTGGAAAGCCCAGTTTCAGAGCCGGGAGTTGTGATGAAGGATTATCTCCAGCTGACCACCTTTACAGGGGTTGTGGAAAGGGGAGATTATGTGTTTCTTTTAAAAATATATATTTCAGATCTCCAAAAGAAACAATCAGCTGCCAAAGACACAGCAGCCTCATCAATACTGGAAGGGAACGTGTATTCTTCTAGGAAAGACTGATCTTCCAAATGGGAGAACCGACAGGCAGATGCTCAAGTGCCCATCATCCTTTACATTGTCACCACCCCCAAATATTCACACATTGTGACCTGAGCCCCAGAATCAGAAGCTTGTCTTAAAAATCATAGGAGCTACAGATTGCAAGTTTAGAGATTTTATTGGAGGAACATTTTATGTTCCTTCTGTTTTTTGAAGCTATTGGCTTCAACATTATCAAGCTTTTCTTGACTATGGTAGGCAAGATGCATTTATTAACTATTAATTAAAGAATCCACCATCCTCTGAGTCTGGGAGATAGACCTACGTACATGAGAGCCAGGATACCTCGTGATAAAGCCAGGCAAGTTGCCAGCCCTGTACCACGCTTTGTTCTTCTGACACAGAGTAACCTAGAACACCAGGAGCCATTCCATCAACTTCTGTGCTGTATTTTATATACATATATATATACACACACACACACATCCACACACACACGTAAAACACGTAATACACATTTCCAGCATTATAATTTTCTTTTCACAAGTGCTCCCGACTGGCTGCCATGCTCTCTCTGCACCAGCACGACGTGAGGCGATGTCTCCGGGCTCACCGGGCGCTCTGTGCTGCCCCTTGCCTGCCGTGGCTCGTCTGTTTATTAAAAGCACCATCAGGCCACAGGCTATGGACCAGCATCGGGCTGCATTTGGCTTCACCACGGACTGAGTCAGGGGGCCAGGAATCAAAGCAAGCTCTGCAGGAGTGCAGGGCAACCCCTGCCTGCCCGCACCCATGGCGGGACTGCTGCCGTGTCAGCACCTGCAGCTGCCTCGCAGCAGCCAAGGCGCAGCGCTGGCCTGAAGCACCTCTGCTTGCTCCCTTCCCGTCTTTGCTACAGTTGGGACGGGCAATTAATTCAGCTTGAAGTAGCCACAGCAAACACCCAAACAAGTTTTACTTTCGATTGCTGGCCCAGGCAGACAGCCGGCTCCAGCTGACTCGGCACAGCACCAGCTCACGCCCTGAGCACAGGACATGCGGGTGCATCGCAGGGGCAGACTCCCAAACACAGTCAGGTGTCTGCATGAGCAGGAAAATGCCTGCGTGCATTCAAAAGCAATGACTATTTTCATCTTCAGACACCCATTCCAGCATATTATATCAGTGCCTCTCAGTGAGATTCAAGCTCTTAAGTGCCTTCATTGCTTTGTTGAAAATGAGTCTAAAGGCCAGATTTTAAAAGCCATTTGCAGCCTTGACTCTCATCTGGCCCTAAGCCACGGACAACTTTTGAGACTTCTCCCTCCTCTTTTTTCTAACTAGGAAGGAGAAAAGGAGAGGAGGGTTACACACTCTACAATGAAGAGCCAGACCCTGCTCTGCCGGCACAGGGCTCCCCGTGCAGTGCAGTTGTCCAGCACCACGGGGCTGCTTCGCACACCCCAGATGCCCCCGCGCTGTCACTCAGAAAAAGGAATGAACTAAATATTTTCTTGCAACTCTTCATAGAAAAAAAGTTATTTCTTCAGAATATAAATAAGTAAATTCTATGTCAAAACAGGGTTTGTTTAAAAACATCATATGTGGCTTACGTCACATATCTGATTTTTGTCACAAAGAACTGTTTATGCATCAATTATGTTGTGGTCTGTAAATAGGTGGTTATAGCAGGAATAAAAACTCGTACAGACCATTAACTGCACTGACAGACCAGGGCAGCACTGACACATACACACACACACACCGTGTTTATTGACAAGTTACAGCATTTACCAATTTCTGCAGTTCTGAGCTTGGGAAGTCTGTACCATACGTGGAGCCAAAGGCTAAGGGCAATATTTCACCACCAAGGCAACTTTCCTAACCCGTGAGTTTACCTGGCAGTAGATCATCCTAAAATACATCATGTCGCAAGCCTACATCAGCGAGCAGTGCCTTCAATCCCCAAGATTACCGTAAATTACATACATTGTGCTACGCAGGTGGAAAGAAAAACCTTCAATACAGTGAAGAGCCTCACCTTGCTGAAGTAAACACCTGCCTTGTTTTGAGTGAAGAGAAGTGATCCAACCAACTCAGAGCACACTTGGCTCTTCTCCACACTTATGAAACTTCAGCGAGTGTATCCTTCCAGCATATTATGGAAATACTAGTATTTGCCGCAATGAAAAATACTTTTTTTGGCATCTGCCCTATTCTAAGGCAAACACTGACAGCTGACGGTATTCAGGAACACTGCCATATGTTCTCTTAGAAACGGGATCCTGAAATGTGGCTGTTATCCCCCAATTGGCATCTTCACCAATTAGCGCAAGATTGCTCAAATACACTCATTTCTCCCCCAAGGGACGACTCCTCTGAAGAATTCTTATCTGATGCTTCAGGATCTTCTCCGAAGCGCTTACCCACTCTCACGGTTTCTGATTTAATGGTTAACACGAGGAACCAGACAACTGTTCTAGGGAGCAAAGTCAAACTGCTCGAACTGTCTGTCTGCCATCGCTATTTCTCCCAGACAAGCAACGCAAACAGCACTCACAGGGTTAATATCTGAATGCCTTTTCTAATAAAACCAGCTTCCAGTTTTTCAGTCTTTTGTGCAAGTTTAATAAAATAAATTTTGAATATCAATGGAGTACATTCTATTTTTCTTGGCATGTCTGTGCCTTGCTGTGTCCTCTTGCAGGAGTCATGCCATAGGGAGAGCACTTTTCCACAGTCCATTGAAGTTGTGCCATAAGGGCTGGAGATGATTTGCTAAAATGCTCCAAAGGTATTCAAATTTCTTTAAAGAAGAAATTCAATTTATGTGCATTTATATTGCAGTGTCTGTCAGGAAGAAAGGTTATAATCACCAGCATATTTTAGATTTACATTTTCTTCTATACATGAGGTAATGGTATTAGAGGTAAACTATGAGGTTTAAAGTTGAATTCGATGTATGGTACTATTTTCCTTGCTGCTAAAGCACGTTTTTGAAGTTCTTGAGGAAAGCATATGTTAGCATATGTTACTGAAATATCAAGAACAGGATGCTGGGTGGCTTAGAGGATAAACTATTTGTCTTTCTTCTCCGCATTCTTACATAAAGTGCGGCTGGATTGCATGAGCAGAATGAGCAGAGGATTCTCAGCCCGTGAATTAGTTCGCACCACGAAGCTGGGGCACAGTTGTGGAGCACCGCTAGCAGCGGGCGCGTCTCTGAATAAACTCGCTCCAAACGGGCCTTCGCTCCCACCACTGGGAGAGGGAGAAAGGGGGCTTCAGAGCTCTGTGCTATTGCTTACGGAACCCTCAGAAGAACAAATAGTCATCAAAAATTAAAAGGAAATGCACGGCTGTGGAAAGCTCTTCGCCTCATTTTACTCTGAAAATTTACTTCATTTAAATTTCCTGCGCCTGTATTAAATATTTAGATGTTGATATTTTCACCAAGCAGAAAACATTATCACAATTTCTATCAAGTTGGAATCCTTCTACGCATATGTTAAAGTTATCTGATAATTAAATTGCCACTCTTATCTCACTTAGGACCCCACTAATTATAGGCAAAGTACTTCAGCAGAATATACGGCAGCTGATTTTGGAACCGGAGCTGAGTGCCCTCTTTTAAATGAACACTCACGGCTGGTCGGCAGATTTATTTTATAATTTCACTGCTACCCCTACACTCTGTCAATAAGGAAGCACCAAAGCTATCACGACGGTTTTTGCACAGCAAGCTAATTGTATTTTAAGCCTACTTCCAAATGAATTCCCTATAGCTATTCAACTTTGCAAACAGTCATTTAAGCAGTGCTCTTTGGGGAAGCGCGCGTGCACACACACGGGCACTATTTGCTTCATAAATTCCAACAGATAAAAATCCTGTTTCATTTCTCACAGAGTGTTTGTTTTTAATACATTATAACTAGATACTGGGCCAGATACGACAACAACAGATGTTTGCTGAGTACCTGACTGGCTCTAGACAAGATTGGGCTTCAGTCCTGCCATCAGATTCACAAGCTCAGACCCTCACATGTGGCTTTTCCCATGATCAAAGAGTATCAAGACGCAGAAATGTCTGGGGACAAGAAAGAAATCTCACGAGAGGGGGTCTTTGAGCTGTATAACTGTCCAGTCTCTCTGTGGCTAAGCCCAACTCACTGAGCACTCCAATCCTTTCCCTTCCCTCCAACTTCTCTTGACAATTGAATCTGACGCGAACGTTGCCAGAAGATGGAATACTCTCTGTGCCCTTCTTTAGATGCCTTTGTGGACAGATTCATATGGTATGAGCTTTGTGAAGTATAGAAATTTCACTTGGAAGCACAAGAAGGCTTCCAAGGGTCCAGCACAGGATATGGAAATCTCCTGAGGCAGTCCCTTGAGTCTCACTGCAGAATGGATAATTGCTTGGTTGGAAGTCCTCCACTGATATGCCTGGACCATGAACTGAACTCACATTTTCAGGCTAAAGTCCTACCCCAAGCCTTCTTCTTGACCATACTCCCACCAACTAAACCCAAACAAACCCAAAAAACTCATCAATGGGAAGACACAAATAATGGGGGCACAAGCAGATGCATCAAGGCTGTTTCTGAAGGACTAAGATAGCAGAAAAACCACACTTTGGATACACATTGTGCATTGGACAAGGAATCCAACCAGACAACTAGAGCACCTGAAACCAGAACTACCTATAGCACAGGGTAGGAAACACGGGCATGCTTCTCCCATTAATTTTCACAGCCTGAGCTTTGAATCTCTCTGTGCTCAGCTGTGGAGGGTTTGTTCTAAATGTTTTGTGTTCTGCCCCATCCTACAGCGGATAGTTCAGAAGTGCATTATTATTTATTTAGGATCTGAGGACTTCTCCTCTTGTCCATTCCGACTTTCCAGTTATTTTCCAGAGCAGCTCAAGTCTGTTTTTTTCTTTTGTTTCTCCTCCGCAGTGAAACCAGCCATCATTAAGAAGACCAATAAACTGCACCTACCATAAAAGACTTTCATAAAAGTAAAGGATAAATTTCCAAAAGTGTATGCTTAGAATCAAAGTTAAAAATCAATCACCAAATTGTTACCAGATTGCTATTTACATTTCGATTCATTCATCTGAAGGCCATTTGTTTAACATCAGAAAATTAAAGCCTTGCGCTAGATTTACCTGCCCCAGACTTGCCCGGGAACTCCTCCAACTCGCACTCTGTGTTGGTGCAAGCAGTGGCAGGAGTGTTTGTGCACAAGGTGGTTCCCTACAGCACTCCGAGTAGCTCGTGTTACCTGGGTGACTTGGTGCTCTTCCCACTGCTGGTACCAGTCCCTAGAAGACGTTCCCCAAAGTCTAGCGCTGTTCAAAATGAATCCATTCACTGGACCATGCCAGGCCTTGTGCACGTGTTCCAGTCTCCAGCCCACCACACAAAATACCAGCAGTGGTTAAAAAAAAAACAACACAAAGCTCCCTATGGCTCAGCTGTCCACAGCAGTGCCCATTTCTATGTCCAGCTTTCTAAGAGTGCAATTCCAAAATGGATTTCCAGCCAACTTCAGGAGTTCCCATCACCACCCAGCTGACAACTCCCAGCCCAGGCAGCAGCTCAGTAACTAACCTCATCCATGCGTGGTGCTGAGGCCATGGCTGCATCACTGAAATGATTTAAAGTAAAACAAACAAACGAACCCAACCCACAACACATGCATTTTACTATCACAGGAAACATCGTGGCCTGAATACAAAACACGCTGACACCCTGTATGTCTCGGTGACAGAATCACAGAATGGCCGAGGTCAGAAGGGACCTCAGAAGCTCGTCCAGTCCAACCCCCCGCCAAGCAGGATCCCTTACAGCACGTTGCACAGGATGGCATCCAGGGGGGTGTTCAGTATCTCCAGAGAAAGAGACACAACCTCTGCAGGCAACCTGCTCCACTGCTCTGCCACCAAACGTGCTGTGTGTCACAGCGTGTGTCACAGTGTGTCACAGCTCTGTGACATCAACAGAGGTGACACCTCCAGGTGGTGGTCACTGATGACCAGATTTTCTGGTGGGATCCATGTGGAAGGGGCAGAGCTGGCACACGCGGGCAGTGGTAAGGCACAGATCCAGGACTACGCTTCTGCACAGAGGGAATTTGAAGCAGGAAAGAGATGAAGCTTCAAATGGCATCATAAGATGAAAAAGAAATATTAAGGAAAAGGAAAGATGAGCACAGGAGAAAGGAGAGGACAGCGTATGCAGTACTAGATAACAAGTGTCATTGCAAGAACTCTGCTGACCCCTGCATTTGATTCAGTTTTAAGTAAAACGAGATTATTATAGGTAATAGAGAGTGAGAACTAAAACAAAGTTGTGCTTTAGCCAGAACTGTCGTTTTAGCTACTGCTGAATAATGAATACAAACCCCAGAAATCCCTTACCAGGCCTCCCTACCTTCCTTGCAACGAACACCTGTAACAGTGCTAGAAAAGGGCTGATTTTCAGCTGGTAGGCACAGAGATGCTCCTGAAACACCAGAAAGGAAAGAGCAGAGCGCTGGGCCCCGGTACTACTGCTGCCTGGGAATTTTCCAAGGAGATGTTTTTCCATGAGAAAACACCAGCTGGTAGAAAGAGAAATGTCCCGTGGAAGCATATCGGTTTTAAAGTAGGAGGAGCTCAAACTGTTGAGATGCAGAGCAGGGAACATGAAATTTTGGGCTCTTGCTTGGTGCCATGTGCACCGCACAGGTCTCAAGGCTTTCTGTTGTGTGCTCAGCCCTCAGCTGCTTCAGATTCAGCAAAAACACAGCCCGAGGGCAGCCAGGAGCTGGGGGTTTCCTGCAGCCACAGGAAGAGCAAGGAGTGACTGGAAGCCAGGATGTGTGGCTGAGCAGTCCCCTTCACTTTGAGAATGCTGCGCTGATCTTATTTTTGTGGATTTATTTCTACCAGGAAATATTGGTATCTCTACATTTAATTCCAGTGAGAAACAAACCCCGTAGCATGTTCTTGTTTCCTCCAGCTGTAGGTACTGGGAAAGCAAAGCAAGAGGAGATGAGCTGTCCTACTGGGAAAGGAAGCTCTCAGAGGCTCAGCGGGCTTGTAAAGGCTGGCTCTGCGTTCAGAGATTTGGAGATGGGGTTTAGGTTCCGTTTTTACAGCTCTTCCTATTTCAGTGCTGTTGAACTTTTTCCCTTCACGATACTAGTGCGTGCTCAGCTAAACAAGCACCGAGGTGCTGTGAGCTGTCCCAGCTTACCCAGGGCAGCTCCTGGCTGTGTTAGGCTCGCTGGCAGGCTCCTGTTTGTCCTGGTGCAGCTGGGGTGCCAGGAACACTGTATCCTCCCTGCCCTCCCTTGGGGAGCGCTGGCCACAGCCCCCAGTCCTCACTGGAGAAGAAATGGAGCGGCACCGGGAGCAAGGAGGGGGCTAGGAGAAGAGAAGTGTGTGGGAAAGGTGCAAAGGGTCAAAATTCTGGGCATTTGGGGCAGGTGGAGCAGGGTGCGTCACTTGGCAGAGCCCATCCTTACTGGGATGGAAGTTTCTTCTGCTGAACATGCGAAGTATCCCCGAGAAGTGCCCTTTATTTTGAAGACGGATCACTTGCCACCTTCTCGCAGCCCCCAGGCCCCTCGCAGGCTCCCCAGACGTGCTCCTGCAGCCCAGCAGCGGTTCCTGCCAGCCCACGATAACCTCCTGCCCTCGCTGAGCTCCCCGGGCACCGTGCAGCACAGGGCTGGTGCAGGACGTGGTCTGAACGCTCCCTCCAAGTCGAGAGGAAACAGCAAAATAAGTCGTGGCAATAAATCTCCATGCTCGTCTGCTGTCCCAAGCTACAAGGCATACATTGCAGTTACTGACAAGCCTACCTGAAATCAAAGACCTAGGAAAAAAATTTTAGGAGCCCTGAAGAATTTCCCAAAGGCAAATCAATGAAAAGAAAGGCCCATTTAAAATTCAGAACAGTCCTGCACGTTTGGATCCGCTGAAAGATATTACAGGAGAAATCACAACCCAAGGTGGCTCAGCGAGTGGCACAGACACTTGTCTGCACTGTTTCACTGCATCCCTGCACATGATACTTCAAAAAGCACGGTAATTTGCAAAAGTAATTTTGTAAAAGCTTCCATACATCTCCCGTTAAGAGCAATTTGGCTAGTATCTGTTGCTAGCTGCGAGCACGCTTTTAGATATTAGATGGATGAGTGCAGACTAGCGGGAGAAAAAAAAAAAAACAGAGGATAAATACTTGGCAGTTCTCTAACAACTTGCACTAGAGGATCGCAAAGTGATTTACAAATATCAATTAATTAAGCCTCAAAGAGCCCCAGTGAGATAGGTAAGTATCATTACTCTCATTTCACTAATGTGTAAGCTGAGACACCAAGAGCAGCAGCCTGCCACCTGGGGTCACGCAGCGAGCAGCTGGCACAGCCGGGGACAGCAACCACGAGCGCTGCCTTACCTTGCTCCTCGCCTACCAGACCTCTGTCTCTCTCCTAGTGCAGCTTAAAGCTTCTCTTGAACTTGATATCAGCAAATGCAATGTCCTGCAAACCCACTGAAGTTTCCAAAAAACTAAAACCAACCAAACAAAACCCACTTTTGATGCTTAGGGTTACTACTGAGTACATGACCAGACATCAGTTCGCAAGGATTTAGGGCATTACCTGAAAAATCAGAATGGTGCCCAGAAATGTGTATTTGTAACTTATGATATCTGCTTGATACACCTGCACCAGGATGGGACATCATGTGTAAAATATTTCAGAAAACACACGACCCCAGAACGTTTGGTGCTATCAGCTGAAATTAACTCCCAGCAAACAAACAGCCCCGAACAGGTCTGATCAGACACACACCCACGTATTGACACGTGTAGATAACCAACAGTGACCCCTCACAGACAAACAGCTGGAGGGTAGAAAAGCTGTGCACCACTGCCCCGTAATCATCACGTCTGGATGCATCAGTTGGACAAATGAGTGACAAAGCCTCTGAAGTGCCCTCATTCCTACAGACGTGCTCGAGCTGGTAACGAAGCCGACAAGTTGGCTACAGGAACAGCAAAACAACACAACAGCCAGGCAGCTACCGGCGGGATGGTTGCATGGGCAGGAAGCAACTTGTTGTCCACTGACCATAGATATGGAAAGATCCCACATTGCCCATTTAGGATGGAAAACTAAAAGCCCTGAAGAAAGGGGAATACTTGCTGTTTGCCTGGCTTGCTTTTCTGTGCAGAGAGCTGCAAGGACTAACAGAGGAACAGGCAACTTCTTTCACATGGCTCCATCACTACAGCCAGATTGCCCTGCTAGGAAGAGCAGCCCCCTTTTGAAGAGGGAGAATTGGAGCGTTCCCTGTGATTTTGCTGCTGAGGAAGGGCCCTCACACTGCTGCTTTGGCATTGCTTGGGGAATGGCTCTGGGGGCAGAACCACGACGGCTGCAGAAGGCATGTTTCCCACACCTCCTGCACGGCCACAAGACCCTACAGGGGATGGGACACGCTGCCGTCCCATCCTTCAACACCCACACTGGCCTAATGACTTACTGCGGCTGTGTGCAGTACTCACGATTACAGCGAGGAGCTGATGAGCACCCATTCTCAGTTTTTGGGTTGTGGGCTAACCACCTCCGTCACTCAGCCAGTGCCCTGCCTGGGGCCAGGGACCACACCCCACTCTTTACAGATGTTCACTACAAATGTACAATATTTGTCCTTAGTGTGTAATTTGCACAGGTTTTATAATAGAGGAGATTTTGCTTAGCTTTTGTCTTGTTCCAGCCCTGGATCACGGATTTACGACTGGCTGTGCTCTGTCCGTCTGCGCCTATGTTCCCTCTTGGCCCTCCACACACCCTCACCTCGGTTCCTCGCCGCCCCCGCCATGCCCTAGCTGCGATCCCAATCTGTTGGCTCACCCAGATGCAGAAAGAGAAACAGAAGAAACAAATTAAATACAGACGGACTACATAAGATAATTTTTCACATTTATCTGTTTATGTGCAAAGCAGTATTAGTAAAGTTGTTGCTTTTTTAAAGCAGTTGGCTGGTGTATTTATGTGCACAAAAAGGATATATGCAGCGGGCTTAGCTATTGCAAACAATTCTGGTTTGCTCCCAAAGAATTTCAATTTAAACTATTTATTCAAGATTTCATATTAAATCATATAATAAAATACCATTCCTACACAGAAAATGGATTTATTGCACACAGATGTGCCAAAAGCAAAACATCTGCACACGAGGAGTCATCAATACCATGTCATTTTGTCTCCTTTATGCAGATAAAGCAGCTAATTGCTTTCTGAAAAATTCAGGTCAGAAACTTAATGCACAGAATATTTACGGGTTAAACAGAGAGGCAGTAATTACAGAACCCCGTTTCTCTTCCATTTGTACCCGGTATATTGGGTGCGCGCACATGCCATCAGACCTCAAGTAACGCTTTGTAGATTGATGAAGCCTGACTCAAACAATATGTCACACCAGGGGCCTGACAACTGAAAGCACGCTTAATGTAAACTTGTAAAGTCGTAGGAAAGAATGCTGGAGCTTTAGCCACTTAATGATTTGAGCAGTAGGCCCTTTTTACTGCTACTGAAATTAAATACTTCAGTAAACCTCTCGTCATTTACAGATGTCCTGTGTCAGAATCACGCACCGCTTTTTTGTTTCTTTTACAAAATCAGATGAAACAGAGCTGAAGCCTTCACTTCTCCCTGCCCAGCTGCAGTCAGCAGCCAGCCATTACTGAGCAGGACGAGCGAGCGCTCTTCTCCCCAGCCTAAGCTGTTCTGCAGTTTTTTGACTCTAAACATAAGCCAACCACCTTAGCAAACAACCACTTATTGCTTTTGATAGAAAGGTTCCTAACATCCTGTAATGTGTATGCATATTTTCCCCTGCCTGGCTACTAGACACCGCAGTCATTGGGGACACGTATCCATTTATTAAAATGCAGTCAGCTGCTCTTTAGTTTGATGTTAATTCCGAATTTATGCTTCCATCGAGCACTACATACAACACTACAATGACACTTCCTTAGTACTTTATCCACGTACAGAAGCGTTGGCTATAAAACAAAACAAAACTGAAGTTTGGGGAAATGTATTACTGCTTGTTTTTAAATAGGCATATTTCAAGAGCAAGGACATCGGTGGAGAAATTTGATTATCAAACGTAGCTTTACGTCTTCTTTCCTTTAGAAACTAAGCATCTATGAGAATGGTTTTGTAGGAAGGGATTTTAAAATTAAAAATTGTGCTACACTTTATCCTAAGATGTTGTCTTAAATATTTGATGGCAGGTGCCCAACTCTACAGCTTACATGACAGATCTGATCTTCCCAGATAACAATACTGCCATCCTCATTTTTATTTAATAAATCCTCTGTCAAAAAAAAGGAAAAGGAAGAAAGAAAAAAAGGAATGGTCCCTGTGTATAATCTGAAGGAACAGGCAAATTGTGACACTCGGGCAGCTGCTGCCATACCTAAACAAAACACCGCCCCAAAGCTGCAGCTGTCTGCAGGAAGGATGGACACAAAGGTTTTACAATTTGGTTTATGAACAACGAAGAAAAGAAAATGAATACGAGGTCAGTATACCAGATGTATCTGGCCTATTGCACCAGCCTCACCGGACAAGTTTCCCTAAGGAATATTCCACAGAGCCAAAGGCAGGGGTTAGGAGAGTCGCTGCTTTCCCCCGTTTTTATGGAAGGTCTCACACTGCAGGTCAGCTCGGGGAGGAGGATGGGGGCGGCCTTTCCAATCGAGTCTTGGAGCTGTGACTGCAACAACTTGAATTATCAGCTCTTTAAGACTACTTGTCCCTCTTGTCCAAAATCCATGTAGCCAGACTTAGGTTAAAAAAAAAAATAATAAAATAAAATAAAAGAGGAAAGCCTTCTAAAAGAGCCTCACACCAGGAACTGTTAATTTGTCAGCTGTGTTATCAGAGGCAGTTTCCACACGCCTCTCCAGGCCTTTGAAACGTCACGGCACATCTATCTCCCTGTAACAACATTTACAGATGCTCTTTCTCTGGTGTGTGTAAGGTGCCTGGGTTTGTGCTCCTAGCATTGCAAGCTCTGCTTCAAGTCTTGCCTGACCTCTCCATAGGCACACACTCAGAGAAATTAATATTTTCTACCCTCCTTGTTTTGCAAACCATTACATACTTTAAGAATCAAGAATGTATGAGTACATTTGGTATTAAAAATGTATGTTAAATGCTCCTCCATTAAGGAGCTGGCTAACAAGCAGCATCAATGCGATGTGATGTTGTACATAATTCAATAAAACCAATACCCAAAGAAATCCAGAGTTTTGTTTCGCTGCACGGAATCATGAATGCCTCGATGCTTTCACATGAGACACTTTGTCAATGGTGCTGCTATCTAACAGTACCTGTTTGGCTTGGGAAGCGGCTTTCATCACAGCTGAAAGGAGCTGAGAGTCTGAAAGAGGAATAAGGAAGGACAAAGGTCTTGGGTCCAGATTTGTCTGGGGATGTGACGTTCATTTTGGGACAGAGGAATCAGCGCAGCACTGCAGGTGAGCGGACACTGGCTACAAACCAGCTCCAGTGGCCTGCTCAGCACTTGAGTCATGCTTTAAAATCACAGACCCAGAGGAATCATGTGGATTAAACATATAAACTGCCAACACAAGGACAAAGGATGGCAAGATGAGGGCAAGCAACCCTTTCCTCTGGTTCCTTGCTGTGTTCCAACCTTCCCCCTCAAAAACTCCAGCCCCTGCCTCTGCAGTGCTCTTCCAGCAGGAGAGGATTCGCCCCGCAGTGCTGCCCGCACGCACAAACCACACGGTGCCTTGTGGGGATTTGAGGGTGAGTCAGAGGCTGTACTCCTGAAAACATTCAAGCAACCTTTTCCTTTCCTTTTACCCACAATCAGTGCTGCTCACTGCACGTCAAGCTGGAATTTAAGCATCTTTGGGTATGTCCATGCAATGTGGTACAAGAGGACTCGCCCCCCAGCTGGGATATTTGGGTGTTAGCACAAGCTGAGCACAGCACTCAGTTTAGTAGTGTCTGAGTGCTCAGTATGTAGTCACACAAGGACCACAAATGGAGTCTCATTTGTGCATCTTCAGGTATGTTTAACAGTGAAAAACGAATGAATGAAATAGCAGAATAGCAAAAGGAACCTTGACAGTCATCTAGAGGGTTGTAACAGCTCTGTTCATTCAATTCTTAAGCTTGGAAATGAGAAGGTTGCTCTAAAGCACTCAGCAGGTGCTCAAAAAAGAAAAAAAAAAAAAAACACAACACAACAATAACAAAACCAACCACCACCACGTGCAGAGAGAGCTCAGCTTGCATCTTCTGGGAAGTGCCACCCTCACCGCAGCAGTGTACCTAGGTAAAAGTAACTCTGGGGAAGGAGCTGGCCGCTTGGACCAGCTGCAGCAGAACCTCTGCGACACTTCAGGTTGCCATTAGGGCCGGGAGAGCTGCAGCCATACAAATTTTCATTACAATTTTACAAACGCAGGCACTGGCATCAGAGGAACAGATGTGATCTTCACCCAGAACATACAAGTTCTGCTAGAAAACCAGCAGTGCCAAGCAGGGGCTGTGACCTGCAATGACCAAGATGACCACTTGCAGCCCCACAGCACTGCCCTTCTGCTGCAGGGGAGGGCTGGAGGACAGGGCACGAGCACGCAGGTATCTGGGCAGCGGGCTTGGGCAAGCCTTGAGAAAGCTCTGGGAGAACTCCTCCCTCATTCTGCTTGGGAAAACCATTCCACATACTGACAAGCACGCTCAGCTGAAAGGATCTAAGGTTTGGGAATCTAAAAAGCCTTATTCTTTAATACATGCTTCAGGGAAACACCAGCAAACTTTCAGCTACAAATGATGTTCTAAGAACCCCAGGCTCTTAGAACATCATGTGCTCTTTTTTCCCCCCCTCCTCACCCACGTTCTCAAATTTACACGAGTCTTGCCAAGGGAAATGTAATGACACTAATTTTATTTAATGTTGTCAACGAGCATTTAAAAAACGTTATTCTTTTAAACTCCTCTAGCTCCTATTTCAAACCTTTTTATGGCTATTAAATTTCAATCATTTTAGGAAAATAGATGGAGGTAAAATGGCAAAAACCTAGGAAATTGCTAAGTTCAGCAGCACAATTAATGCAGTTGTCATTGGCAGCTTGGAAGAAGACAATCAACAATCAATGGCTGGAAGGTGACCTGACATCACAGTTTTCTGCCATCGCAATCAATATTGTTCTCACTGCAGACAGGCTACTCTAGATATGCGATGTTTCATCTCAATGGCTTTTATTCTCGTATAAATACTTAAAACAAATCACATACGAACACCCAGGGCTACTTTAGATTACACTCATATCATGCACAGGAAAAATGAAGTTTCTCTTGGTAGAATTTGCCTTTCTGTCCACAACCAGGTACTTTAAAAAGGAAAGAAACAAACAAAACGCTACCCAAAGTTAATAAGTTATTTACACACTGTAAGTTTGCATTATGCTGTTTTCAAATTATCATAACCCATTTCCAATTTGATAAAATCTAGCTTTAGTGAAAAGGCAAATTATTGTAATTTCTTCTTTTCCCCACTGAAGCTTCCCAGCATTCACTTGCTATTTTTCATAACAAAAGTACTCCTACATCAAGTACCATTTGTCTAGCACATTCATTTTTTTTCCAAAAATACTGAGTAATTTTCTTAAAGTTGACATCTGATAAATATAGAAAAAATCATAAAGGAACTTTATCCACCATCCCCCTTTCTTCTGATATGTAAACAGATTGAGTAATTATTGTGCAGCTCCTTTGGGATAGAAAATAATACAAAATGTTGACAAACAATTGGTTTGGGATGTTGTTGACTGGTAATATTACTTATGCTTGGACCAATTTAATTGGGAGCGTGTTAGGCAAATCCTTTACAAAGGCTGTTCTTCATTTTTTTCCATTTTCACAGCATTAGTAACATCTTTTTCATCTCTACACCCAGACCAGCTTCTACAGAAGTCTGTGGGAGGCTTTCCACCAGTAGACAAAGACAGAACAGTGAGTTCCTTTTATGAGCACTCCATTAATTTGAGACAGGCTAAAAAAATCCCCTTGCAACTCTGAAAAAAAGTTCCAGTAAACTAGTAACTACTTTCATGCCAGGCACAATATTCTCCAGATACAACCCAAAGAATAGCACTGAGATAAAATTCTTCAGATAGAAAGCATTTGTAAGGAACAGTAACACACAGTTTAATTAAATGAAATCAAATATTTGAATGGCAGTGCATGACCTCACAATTACTGCTTGAAAACATACTTTTAATTATCTGAACAAATGCATCTCAGTACATCCTTATGGCGTACAGATTGCGAGACAGTTAGGCACCTCTTCAAAGCCCTGAACACGGGGTGACCCTGACCGCATAGGGATTTGTCCCCAAGGCTCAGCACTACCGTGCTCGAGGTCTGAGAGGAGCAGCTCATTGCTTCCCCATGCACAGATTACGTGGGGAATCGCAGACATGTGGCATGAGTTGTGGAATTATTTTCAGATTTGTTTTGTGGTGGCTATGTTTGTAGCAAATACTGAAAATATTATACTAAATACTGAACGCATGCCCGTGGGCCCCAGGGATAGACAAGTACATTTTATAATCAAATTACCATATGCTTCTGGCCCTTAATTCAACAAGCTACACCAGCACACACTTGGATCCTTACAGAAGTACGTATGTAAGCACATGCTTAAGGATAAGCATATCACAAGATTTTTTGTATAACCAGAATCTGGGCTACGAAGAGCAAAACAAAAATAGATTTGGATGAGTGATGTCTTTAGAAGGAGGACGGCAAATCCCATCCAAACTAAAAAACTAAAAAAAATAAAAATACATTGAACTTCCAATACTAACTAAATGCCTGTTTCAAATTACATCCCAGTCCTGCACCAGTTCCTTCAATCTTAAAAAGTTTTAGCCACAAAAAGAAACTTCAAACTAAACAGAATGGAAGCATATACTCTACGTGGTAACGTTATTTGTCCTACAGCATTTAACGTTACATGCATTTAATGTTACATTCCTTTGGCTCAAGAAAAAACACCATATTTAAATTACTTTATGTCAGTGAAAGATTATAAAATATCTAATGAAAGCATAGAACATTTTTGCCTCCGATTAGGAGATTTTTTTTTTTTTTTTTTTTTAATTACAAAGGATGTTCATCAGTAAGCTTCCTTGTTGCCATAGTCTATTAAAGAACCTCAAAGCTGCTGTGCAAGGCACTTTTAACAGCCGATAAGCATATGCAAGAGGAAGGCCTGGTTTTAAATGCACAGATGTAAGTTATCAAAGCAACCATTCATTTCATGTCAGTTTTAATATTCTCCACTTGATACACTTTTGATGACTAACTACTCGAATTGTATTTTTAAAAGTGATAGCCTTTGACTCATGACGCTCAAAGTGAAGAATGGTAACTGGAGGCCATCAAGTTTCAGCCCATCTAAGGCTGTCAGGAGTCTCACCAACTTTGATTAAGCCACTTGCACGTTCAGAGATGCTTTAATAACAAGCGGGATTGGGCACCAAACCCAGCAAGTAGAGGGAAATTTCCTCACGTTCCATTATACAGAAATCAAGGCATAAAATTTTTTAATGAACATCAGAGAACTGTGTCAGCATTGTTCTAGGAGAACTACAGATTTGTTCAGTTTAGATATGTTCTAATTTAAAGATTTCCACAATAGGGAATTAAAAAGACCTGAATTATAATTCCTTTAATGGCAGATTACTTGATAACGCTGCCATCTCAAGCAGTTCTATTTTAAAATGCATGGTAGTGCAGACAAATACTTTTTGAAGGAAGAGTGTTTAACATTATCTTTTAACTTTGTCTAATTAGCTGAATACTGTGTTTTTTCACCCTGCAGCTTTTAAAAAGCCGATCTAATTTCACAATGAACACTTAATGCCATTATATTTGGAAATATTTGCATTTGCCAACTCTTGTGCAATCACCACTCATTGCTCTGCACTCACCCCTTGCTTCTTTTTCCTTGGGAATGATTCTCTGCTTTCTGCCTAGATAAGCTCATTTCATTAAAACAACTGTTTTGCTGATTCAGAAAAAAAAAAAAATCAGAAAAGTTTCTCTATGGATGTACAGGGATATCCTCACAGCACTACATACCAGCTCTTTCTCACACGGGAGGATGTTTCCCCTCCACGCTTACATTCCAGCTCTTCCATCCTTGGAAGCACTTCAACAGCACTGAAATTCCACTTCTTGAGACTAAACAATTCCAGCTCTCCCAGCCTCTCCCCATATGACAAATTCTCCAACCCCTTCACTGTCTCCGTGTCCTTTTGCTGGACTCACTCCAGCACGCCCGTGTCCCTCGTACCAGGAGCCCAGTCAGGACGCAGCACCCCACTACCTGCACCCTAGGCTGTGAGCACAGGTTTCCTTCCGAATCCAGCTCCACCAGCAGGCAGATAACAGACTAAATACTGTGACCGGTCCCCTAGCAGAGGGCACAGACACTTGGCGGAGCTCAGGCCAGCTGGGCAGGAGCTGCTTGCACAGCTGCCTCGAGCAGCTTACACCACTCCAGATGTGCTTCGGTGGTGTGAACCAAGCCCACCGGCAGCCCAGTGATGGGAACGAGCTGGGGCTGCTTCCTCCAGAGAAGCAGCCAGATTTGGAAGAGATCTCTCCACAGCTTCACTCATGGGTTTGGAGTAGACAATACTGCTCCACATCTCTGAAAATACAGCTGTAGTGACATGCATGAGAGGGACTGGCCAAGGTAACACACTAATATAACTGATTAATCATGACAGCTATCGAGCATTTCACCAGTTCGGAGGATAAATATGTTACGCAGGAAAAGGAGACATTGCCTCAACCCTTCTTGGACTCTGCTGCACAGGGAGAGCAGCTCCCAGCCTGCGAAAGGGGCCTTTCAGCACCTACAAACTGCCCAAGACATGTCAGCATACGTTTTAGACAAACATTTCTTCGAAGCCAGGCAATTGTTTTTTCCTCCATTTTCATTTTCCATTTGCTTGCTCAACCTCTGCAGCCCCTTTGTTGCCTGGTAATAGGTGAGATAGGCAAATACGGGCTCTGGGCGCTGGAACGAAAGGGCCTTTCATGTTGTCGGCGCTGCAGAATGAGCAAGTGGTGTAAGCCGTCTCCGCAGTTTACATACTGTAGTGGCCTGCTATAGAAACTATGTAATTTGGTTTGCTTTGTTATTTGATAAACGGCAAGGAAAGCTTTGTAGCATGTTGACTGACCCTACTTGTAAGGTCATAGGGCAGCGCCGGAGCGAGAGGACACAGCCGTGTGCGTGGTCCCAGAATGCCTCCAGATTGCCTGGGAGAAAGAAGGCTTTATTAGAGCTACAAAGACCTCGCGATGAAGAGCAGCCGCTCCTAATCAGGAGAAAATACTGGGGGAGGTTTTGACAAAAAGGTACCAAGTAGTCCTAGTGTGTAACACAGCACATAGTGCAGCACACAGAACCATGAATGATGTAAATGATACTACCTACTTAGAAACCCACAGTGTAGCCCAACACAGATTGCTGCTTTTTTTGATCCAATCCCATACACTTTTTCACCCTGGACAGCCTGTTCGAAACAAGCTGTAAAACTGAGGCTTTCAAGTAAATTTTCTCAAATACAAACGAGTGAAAGATGCGTTCACTTCCCTAGACTGTCACTTGTGGCAACACCCGTGTAGAAATGAAGGAACAGTATGGAGAAGATGCAAGTCGGACTGTTTGGTTGGGCTTTTACCTCTGGGAGCCACTTGTGACACAACAGCACGGGTTTGTGAGCAGGACGCTGTGCCCAGTGGTGGCTCTGAACAAGAGGGACTTCTGGATCCCAATTAGCTGAGACATGTGGAGATGGAAGAGAAAAGGACTTCAGTCAACAACTGCCATCCCTGCTGGTCCTGCCCCGCTCCCCTCATACAAGTATGACACCACTGACTGGCATCTTCTTTTAGCAGGTCTGAATTTTGTGTGTGCATGCATTTAAAAGCTTGTAAAACACAGCGAGGAAGAGGCTGCCCCACATCAGCGTGCTGTGGTACACACCGATGTATTTTTATATAGCAATATCTTTCCCCATGGAAATATCTGGCCTACACTATATCAAGGCCCCACATTTCAACTGTGCAGGTACTTCTGCCTTACCACAGAGAAACCGCTGGCACCTGTGAGGACCTGACCCTGAAGACAGCCCATGGACATACCAAGCAAATGGGAGCAGCTACCATAAAAGAAAAATGTGACTTCCCACTGTGAGGTATACAGGACAAAAATTCAGTATATTCAACGCCTTCTGATACCCTGTTAATGTAACGTCCTGAGATGAGTACATGGTATTGACCTGAACCATCCAAGCAGTGCAAACCCAAACTTGCTCTGTAGTGAAGGTGGGGCACATTTGCAGAGACAGCAAAGGAGCTGGGAGAGCCCCAGCAGCTCCGACCAGCTGGGAGATGCTGACCAGCACAGCTCCAGCTCAAGGAGTGGACTCAGCGCTTGAGACGAACCTATTGCCAAATGACAGATGTGTCACAGGGGAGTAAAATCAGTGCATAGGATGCCTGCACATTAAAGCTGGAATTTACACCTACCATTTTCATAGTGGAGACAAGGCAGATGACACTCAAATTGAGATCCCTCCACTGAATTATTTGGCTTCTTGCTTATTTTACCTTATTCTGTAAGCTAGCTCAATTTTCTAAGTCAGAAAGAAGCACTACGCAAAAATACCTTACTAGGTATTTCTTGACTTGGTCAGAGTTGGACTACAGAGATGGTCTTACAAAAAAATATTTCACATTACTTTAAAAACACAAAACACAGTTTGAATAAGCCCGTGGAAACTCACCTGAAAGCACGCTGTTACAAATGGGGGTAACAAAGATTTACAAGGCAAGGGATGAGACTTAATTAAAGCTAGATGGGAGAAGAGGGGAAGAAATTAAGTGCTATTTGGGAATATAAAACATAACTCAAAATATGAAATATTCATTATTTGTAGCTGTGAGGGTTACTTGGGAATATTTTATTTCTCTTCCTCTGTCCCCAGTGCTTTTACTGGGAAGGGAGAAAAGTGGAATACTTCAAAGGATGTGAGGAGGGAAAGGGAGGGTAACTGGGGGGTTAATTCACAAACTTTCTGGTCTTTCATTCTCTGACTCATCCCATCTCAGCCTTGGATCTTACTCAGGTTGAAAAGTCAAAGCACACACATTTAGAAGTAATGGGACTATTTTCACTCCAAGCGATGGTTAACTCTCATTATTGGGGTTTTGGATTCGGGGTAACTCAGGACTCTTCTCTGGCTTTGAAAGCCTCCCTGTTTTGGGCAGCAGGAGGGGAGGCATTACCAGTAGGAGATGGGGATGTATCCTTTACCCTCTTCAGGGGTCAGACTGCTCACATCACAGCTGGAGGTGCAATATGCTTTAAAAAGATGCAGTATATATGCATATAAGCCCTCCTTTAGGTACTACAGAAGTGGGATTCAACCTGCCCCTAGCCTCTTTGACATGTCAAGCTTACTGAATTATTGAGTTTTTCTGCTCCTTTGAGCATGCTTTCAAAATAGGTAGTATCTAGTCTTTAAGTATATGGATTCTCTATATTAAGCAATAGTCCTTGCAGTATCTGTGTTCTGCTGATTGAGACGTCACTATCCTCCCTTTAATCGTTACCTTTAAAATCACAAACTTTCTGAACAAAGAATTGTTTTTGGATTTCCCTTTTCTCCAATGATAACTTTGTTACATAAAGTGCTGTATGTTTTCCTCCATAATCAAGTAGGCTACGAATGTCTGTGTGCATTCTAAGTGAAATCTTTAAGGACACAGAACAACTAAAGATGGCCAAGCTAGAATTTTTATTCTCAAAGTGCATTTTAAACATTAAGTCATCACTGCAACACCTACCTGAGCAAATAGCACTGCCTTTATGTTGTGAGAATGGGCTAAATCCACAGACAGCTATGGGTATTACTGAGCTCTGCAGTCTCTGACTCCTCCTGACTGCAGTGAGCCCAGAATTTCATTCCCCCTTGATGCTCTGCAGAGCTGAGCCCAAAGCAAATTCAGAACTGAACAAGTCACTGAGCTGCTGTTTAACTTCCCACAGACACATTTGCTAAGGTGTTTAAAATTTCTCTTCTATTAAATACTGTAATTATTCCAGCTAACCTGCTCGTTCACCTAATCCTGACCCTTCTTTTAAGCTTTCTTCCCCTTGAGAACACCAAACACTCTTACGTGACCATATCTTTAAGTTAAATAAAGAACTGCAAACGCCTGTCCTCCAAAGGAAACGCTGCACAGGCCTAGCACAGTAGGGGAGCTACATTAGCAAGATTTGGACAAAATAGAACAGCTTAAAGCAATGTAGGTACGACAAAATGAAAAGTATTCTAGAGTCCCCTATCCCTCCTTGAACATCCACAAAAATTCTGAAGTGCATCTGAAAAAGAATGTTCTCTCAACATTTTGGTATTGGGTTACTGTGTAAGTAGGGTCTCCAGACAAAGATTTGAGGAACAAGGTGTTGGTGTGGGAGCATCCAAAATTACTCACAGCTTCAAGAATTACAAGAGATAAAACTAAAAACACCAAAGGAGAATGAAGTTGTGAACATAGCCTACAACATCTTTGTGACAAGGGCTGCTGCTACCACACCAGAGCCAGCAGAACCTCTCTGTGTCCCCCAGTAACAGTGATTCCATCAGGAAGGCAAAACCAAAGTCAGGGGCGCAGCGCTAGGAACGCGTGGCTGCACCCAGTGAGGCGGTTGGGCCTACCCCACAGGGCAGCCTCACTGGGACTTTCAGATAGAAAACAGACCCCAAACCAAATCAGCACAGCGCAACTCCAGCCTGAAGGAACAAAATTACTCCTTATTGCCCCAAGGGTACTTACAGATCACCTCAAAGCAGCAGCTCCCCCGCCATCAGCATTGCCTGTACAACATGGCTGCCCATCGTCCTGGCCCAGAAGGAGCCATCCTGACCAGCCTGCCAGGGAGCCTGCAGGCTGCCTGCTCCCTAAGGACAGCAGCGGGGATCACAGAGCTGGGTGGTACAAGATGGAATCGTAATCAGGCCCCAAAACCAGTCAACGAGCTGGGGTCTGGATGAGTCCTCCACAGGCAGGCAGGGCAGGGCTGAGCTGAGCCACAGCACCTGGGCTGGGGGCGTGCTGAGGGCCCAGCTGAGGCTGCTCAGGGCCTTGAGAAGCCTCAATGGTCTTGACCAGCACCGGCCCTTTCATCTACAAAAAAACTTTCCTTCTGCAGCCCAGAGGAAAGGAAACAACATACATGTTCCCTCTGGGCATGGTTTGTGCCCATCTGATAGCAAGAAAGTTTGAATGTGTAGTGAGCATCTTTGAGCCAGGCAATGTAGTCCATAGCCTGGTATTCAAACCTGAAAATAACTTGAGAAGATAAGTAAGGAATTAATTCTGGATTAAGATAGGATGTGAATTTAATTTTCTATGGCACTGCAAAGCAACTGAACAAAGCTCAGCCAGATAGAAATGAGCATTTCCAATGCCTGGTCGCAGGCCGTGCTGAGGCAGGTGAGGAGGTGGTGAGGGGTGCCTCCCTGAGCTGCTCACCTCCCCTGATCCCTTTGGTTGCTCCCTCATTTGCTCTGTCAAAGCCATCAAAGGATGAAAATAAGAAGTGTTTAAACCAAATCAGATAATCCTGACAAAATACAACTGAGAAGCATTCATGATTGTGCCAGGAGGCATGACAGACAGCAGCCTTCAGTAAGGCAAGCACACAGTGTGGTGTGGGGGAGCTCCTGAACCTCCAAACCCTGCTCAGCCCAGGCAGGGCTATGTGGCTGGATGTGCCCTGCTGCGTCCCCCCAAGGGTCACAGCGTTGGCTCTTCTCACCCTCATAAAATGAATGCCCCTGGCTGGTCCTACACACACTGTTAAATCCATGACTAGAGCTGGTCATGTACCTACTCATAAGTAATCCTTTGACATACAGATAAACAGTCTTTACAGGAAAAAACGGTAATAAAAGATGTAACCTGAATGCTATTTGTGTTATTTTGTATGTAAAACACTGGGCCAGTATTGAACAATGCAAACTTTCTGAGAGAACTGGCCATAAACTAGTTCTTTTACCAGGTGTCAATACCACGGCCGAATAAAATCTTTACACATTATATTGATCTGTATCTATCACATCTTGATCAAAGCTTCCTGCCTTCTGTTAAGGTATTAATGATTTTCTGAGCAAAATCAAACACAGCTACTTCAACTGTCTGAGCAAGTTGGATGAAGTCTCTTTAATTGCTGACTTTGATGCATCTCTTCTTGCATACCAATTTCAGCTACGTAAGACAGAGCAAGCATTAAGTTATGAAAAAAAGGCAATAGCAGAGCCAGCCACAGGTAATTTTGCAAAAAGCATCTCACTCATTCTTGCTTAAGTTTCAGTTTCCAGAACTACCTCTGCTATTCAGATAGTCTCAGAACAGGAGGTTTTGCTCCACAACTGTTTCTTCAATGCCCCAGTAAAAAAGAACATCCCACCTATAGCTGTGAGAGATTGCCCGCCAATCTGTATCTGGCAAAATGTTTGACAAAATTTAGAATAAACAGTGGAGTTTGCAAAGAAAGCTCTGTGATACTCAAAATGAGAGAACCATTCCCACAGCAGCCTTTCTGGTGCTCTAGTTTGATGCTTTGGCTGGCAATGACTCTGGCCCATTAGCTTTAAGTGTCCATTGGCACACCTAAAAATATTAAAAACTCCAGTATCATCATTACAGAAGATGCAGCAGAGTTCAATCATCAAGTCCAGTTATGTATTTCTATAACTAAATGACTGAAATTATCTCTGGTCACTAAAGAGTATAAGCATACGACATACACCTGCTACCTGCATGTCTAGTGCTGATACGCTTCTGTCACCTGTGTCAGGACTTTAAAAAGCTCACAGGTGAAATACAAAGATTCACACTATTTTGTTTATTTATTTATTTATTTTCCACAATCACATTATTATTAGCTGCTTCTACTTAGTCACCTTTTGTATAGCTCCAAGGGGGAAATGGGAGTAATGAAACCCAAACTTGAAAATGCAGAGGAAAAAGGTTTTGGAATTTATACACCTAACACGTCTTCACTAAAGAGCCGTGGTGCATGCTCATGCCCAGATCTCTCAGTGCCCAAGTCCTTGGCAGGATTTCTCTGATACTGCTCCATCTTTGCCTCTTTAAAATTCCTTATTGAGAGGCTTTTTGTGTCTGTGCTTGCAACATGATGAAAAGGAAAAATTAAAGACAATGAGATTCCTATAGTAACATATTTGTATTGCTATTGTTAAACTTGTGTCAAAAGCTTATAACTTGGCCGTAGAAAAAAATGTACTTGGAGGAAAGCTGGAATGAAAGTGTTTGGCCCTGGAGGGAATTTCATAAAATAGCATATTAAGAAATGTCAATTGGGCTCTTAAATTACGCAAAGGCAAAGTAAATACATCAGTGACTTCAAGTACTCTTTGGTAATCAAATGATTTGTGTTTAAAACCTGAATTTTGGCAATGGATTAATTCTTTTTGCAAATCTGTTTTGTATGTATTTTTTGAATTAAAAAAATAAAATAGATTGCCTCATAATGCAGTAGAACATGCTTGTTTTACTGAGTCATGAATGTTTTGTCCTGTGCCTAAACATATTTTGTTTTGGTATGTTTGTTTTTGTTGGTGGTGGTTTTTAACTTTGTAGAAGACATTGTAGTTGCTCTCAGAAATTCTTTCTCCAGTTTTACAATGTGTATCTTGAAAATTTTTATCTCTGACGTGTTTGCTTAATGACCGCCACTGTGTGCACAAATTTAGGCCTCACCTTTTGAAGCAGTGAACCCCTTATCCATTACATTTCCCATTGGTTTCAACAACCATTCAAGTTAATACGTACAGATCCTCTGCACCATGAAGGACAGGACCACTGGGTCACACAAACACCTCAAGGAGCCGAACATCTAACCTGCCACTTGGTTCTCACAAATACTGCTTGTGAGTTTACATGCCAGTATTTGCACACATGAAGACTTCCCCCAGAAAGAACAAATTCAAGAATGACGTTCAACTCCAATGGAGAGCTCAGTGCTCAGGACTTCTACAAATCTGCCTCATAAAAGCTTAGCAGAGATTTTAGGCATAACTGGTCATCAAGCTGGTGGCTTCTGAAAACACAGGGGAGTCTTTTTGAATAGCCTACATACCAGCTAGTGCATACCAGCTGCTATCATGTGGCAGATACTCTTAAGTTACTTTTCCCCTTTTCAAGTCCACACCTGAGTCACGACATTTTGTACCTGCATTACACATCCTAAAACATACACGCTGCTCTCTGCTCAGTGCAGATGACTAAGAGTTTGGTCATCGACAAACGGCAGTGTTTCCTTAGGCAAATTTCACTGAAAAGGATGTGCATGGGCTGTGGCATGAATGTTTTAGCCATGTTTCTAAACATACACTGTTTCAATAAACACATCAGGAGAAGTTCAAATGCTGACCATGCCTACTGCCGTGGGTTAGTTCTCAGAGAGGAGAAATCTGGTGAAGAAAGCAGTTGCCCATGTAATGGGAGATAGATGTAACACAAGCCAATCTCATGTTTTGATCTGCACCGGCAACACTGTAGGGTTACTGAGAAATCCACGCAGCTCTCCCTCATGCTGGGGGGCACTGGGTGCAGGATAGGCATAAAACAAAATAATTTCCAAGGGCCTAGGACTCTCAAATCCCCTGTTTTCTTCAGCCCCATTGTTGTTCTCATTATGACCAATATGTTAAACTGTTAGCATGAATCTAACCTCATAATATTTATTACCAATTAAGGAACACATCCCTGCCTCAAGTAATGAACACAAGAGTTCTTTCAAAGAGAACTGAACAAGGTATCTTTTTATATACTACGGGCCAAATTACTTCCCTCACTGAAGGGTACATAAGTCTCTCTGGGAGGAATAAATATGCAGTTTTTTTTATTTTAAAATGATTTGCTGTCCTGCCATATAATTTGGAACTTCTGAACCTTCACCGTCAGCATGAAACAAGCTGCATCTTTTGTATATACTGTAGCCAACGTTACTAGCATGCACGAGGTACACTATTTGGGGTTTGTACTTCACTTCATGCTATAAAGCTGTTCGTTTAGCCTTAACAACAAAAGTATTTACAATCTCCAGGTTTGAATGAATGCATTAATTGTTCTTTGAGTTCAGGAGAGGCTCTGTGCTTGAGGTTGGGAAATATTTCTACTGTAAACATCAGCCCAAGGAGCACAAATTCAGCTTTCATTTTTCTCCATAGTGATCTTTGCATACAACTTATGACACAAAAGCAAGTCAGTATATAATACAGCAGGAAAAAAAAACAAACAACACATTTCAATAAAAAGAAATTCCGTTTTGTTAAAATTTCAGTTGCCTCTACAAACAAAAGATTTGCTGCTATGCCTGTGAATGGCCACTTCAGTTGCAAGGTATAAGGTATGTGTAAGGCTCACAACCTAAGTGTTGCCCTTGCACTGAACTGCCCTGAAGCAGAAGGGTCATGAAATGTCTTCCTGATAAACTTATTTATATAAGACTGAAAACCAGCAAGACTTCAGTTTCAATTCTGTGAACTTTTACATGTATGTGGATATATGTACTACAGAGTGGAACTAAAAAAAACTACTGCAACTCTCAGAAGAAAAAACAAAACAAACAAACAAACAAACAAAATAGTGTGCCTTGTCTGCTTCTCCTTTCCTTTTTCCCCCTGTAAAAAGGAGTGTGGTTATTCATTAGGCCCTTTATTTCAATTACATATTGCTCTGTGCAATCTTATATATAGGTCAGTCCTAAACATCATACACCCCAGCAATATATTCTCTTTCATATAGATACTGTGCGCATTAGAGCCTCATCAATAGCCAGATAGCAAATAGCATAGCTGTTCACAGACTCTGTTTTCCACTCTGATAAGGGCACACACAGTTCCCAGTTACACCCACTCCAACCATCTCAACGCTGTGTGTAATCAAAAGCCACTGAAATTCCAGCTTAAAGCCCCTAGTGTAGCTCTTCACCTGACAGATAGTAAGGCACTCTCTTAAAATAAGTGATCGCTGTCTTAAAATCATATTCATGCTGGAGACCTAACAATTCATTTTTCTACTTTTGTGTTAAATTACTGCATTATGTAGTTATAACAATAAAAAAGTCTGATTTCCCTTTATTCAGTGATATGTCTAAGTCACAGTAAGATATTTGCTATTAAAGAGTTTCCCTAGGTACACTGCTCTGTCACAGATCTTAACTCAAAATCATTTATTTAACATCTGTTCCACAATCATTTCTTAAAGATTTACTTCCTTTAAACACAACTGGGACACTTGATCCTCCCTTGTTTCAATCTGCAATATCCTTAAAAATAACAGTAAAAGACGTTGTGAATACAAAACCAAAACTGACACCAATAAATTTCAGTGACTCATTTCTCTTGCATTATTCCTGCTTGGCTGGTTTCTAGGAGGAGATGAACTATAGAGACACTCAGAGGCAATTTAGTGGTATTACAGAAAGACCCATTCATTCTGGATTGAAAAGATCCACTCAAAACTACAGGAAAACTTCTTTTTTGGGGAAAAACAGAAGAAGAAGAATTTCTTAAGTACGAAGTCCAAAATCCCAGCTAGAGCTGCATTCAGAGTGAAGCATGCACTCCAGCCAGGCACAGTGTCTCCTGAGAGTAAGTAATAAATAAATACAATCAGTCTACATGGTCACTTCAGATTAAAAAATTGTTTTCCTTTCACATAGGAGGTTATCTTAGCAAAATTCACTTTTTTTTTTTTTTTTTTCTTTTTTTTCCCTCCAGAAAACTAATACTATATTAAAAGTATGAACAGATTTACCAGGTGCTAGAAGATTTTATGTCAGTCCATGAGGGTGTTGCCATGGACCTGTCCTCTTTTTTTTTTTCCATCTGGAAATTTTGCTTGGGCTGAATTTAAGGATTCTGGACATTGTTCCAGGACTTCTGGCAACCCAGCCAGAGCAGTAACCAGTGCCAAGCTGATGGACATCCAGAAATGCCAAAGAAATGTCTCCCAAGCATGCACAGATCAACTGTACAGCACAAGTACCATCAGCTCTACAGGACACATGCCATAGGTCTCGTGTACTGCAGATTTGCTGCAAATGCATAGACCATCTGTGCTACACACGAGCATATATTTCAGGCCAGGAAATCCTGGACAGAAATAGGACTACTTGACCTCAATGTTCCTTTTCTCCTTCTTCAGCACACACGCTCGGGCTTACAGCTGCCTCCCCATCCATGTCCTGACTTCATCAGGTCTTGCTGGGCTGCAGTGGGCTGCTTCGCTCTCATCTTCAGCAAAGCTCAGGGCCCACAACACCTACACTGCTCTGAAGAGTCAAGCCATGCCAACTTTGGACAACCAGATGAGCTAATGTTGCAAATCTTACCATTTTATCAAGGGTCTTGCAATGCTTGATCTTGTAGTTGACCCTCTGGAGCCGCATGATGATGTGAGAATTGTATCTCTTCACTTAAGGAAGTTTTTCAGATTAGAACTGTGCAATTGAGAACATGGACGGTTTGTGATGACCCGACTCCAAACTATTCCTTGCCCCAATATGTAGAATAAAGAGCTTTCAAATGTGACCTTCAAGAACCAAAAAGCACTGGTGTGTATAAAAAGTGTCCATATTTTGTTCCTTGTTAATTATTTTTAGGCCACTCATAACTCAAGCCATCAGTAGCTTTGAACGTCCTTATCCTGATGATAACTTGGGCGATTTCATATGGATGAAAGTTTGATTGAAAAATTAGATTTCAAATGTGGTTTACGTGGGGCTGCAATGTTAATAATAATTGCTGTGCAAAAGGTTTTCCTAGCTGGAGACTGCAGCCCTGTGCTGGATATATTTGTCACAGCAAGTGCCTGAGGTCCGCTCCCAAAGGGCTGAAGGGGCTGTTGCGGCCGCTGTCGGGTCGTCGCCGTGCCAGCCCATCACAGCCCCTCAAAGGGGGGGTGGCTTGGATTGAGCCAGCACGGTCAGAGAGCACAGGTCCCCATCATTTGTGACATAGATCAAGGAGAGACAGGGGGAAAAAAAGGGAAATCTGAAATACAAAAATCAGAACTTAAAGGAAAATAATGGTATTTTTCTCAGTTCTGTAGCCTCATGCAAACATTTGTAAGAAGCAAAAACTTTATTTTTAGTTTGGGTTTTAATAACAATACACGTGCACATTTATAAGTGAAATTACTGGAAGTCTGAAAACTTCGCAGTTTCAACTTAGGTTAAGCTGAAAATTTTGGTAAGTACATCTTCAGAATATATACACACAACCTTTAGGGAGAGGTGCTCCTTAAAATGATGACAGATGTATCAGCTTAGAAATATGTTACTTTTTTTTTTTTTTTTTTTTTTTTTTCCCAGTAGAACAAATGAGAAGCAACTCAGTGAAATCAGTGGTGACATACAGGTATGGTAACAGTATGAGTGGGTGGAAAACCCATCACGACTGGAGTAAGGAATGAGGACTGGTCCTCCCTCAACCACAGCACAGTTACGCAGCTCCAGCCAAGTGAAAGTGCTTAAGAAGGGAAATGAGACTCCTTGTATAATGAAAAAAGTCTCCCGGGATGCTGTATGTCTCACTGAAATGCTCTTCGACTGCTGACAGTGTGGGTGCTGCAGGAGGGCTCTGCCTACTCAGGTGCTCTTCCCTTGGCAGCACCTACCCTGCCCCGCATGTACCCCATCGAAAAATTCCTCACCCACCAGCATCCAGCCTGACTGTGGGAAGGAGCAGACAGTAAAGGTCTCCATTAAATTCCTACTCAAAACCACTCCTTGCCATCCTGCTGATGCCCAGCCTGTTCTGGCCCTTGGCACTGCCCGTGCACAACAAAAACCAGCTGCCCTTCCTGCAGGAGCCTGGGCAGCACCGAGCACATGGGGGCTGGGGTCCACTGAAGCATTTCAGTCCATAACTAAGGCTCCTAGATGCTGCAATGCCATAAATAAAGTGTGACAATACGCCTTAATCACTTCTGCCAGAGTCAGTACACACATTCCTTTACTTCAGGGGCAGGAAGGTGCTCTCCATTTGAGTATGTTCTTTTCGGTATCCCAAACTCACATTTAGAACATTTCTCAAACAGTAAATATATGACAGTAAAGCTTCCCCCACAAATGCAAATATACATTTTGACATAATACAGACATCCCTTTTTGCTGGCAAAGGATTGTTTCAAATATTTACCAGCTCTGGCAGCAAACCCTGGTGCAGAGCAGTGCAAACGGTCCCCAGCTCTGTTTTCTCTGCCTCTCCCTAGCAAATGGATCTCTAACTTCCATCTCCTGTGGAAATTGGTAGCACAAGACATACCATGATGCTCACTCCCTTTTTCTTACTCAAATGCATGTGCTGGCAGGAGTATTACACCAAGAAGTAATGCTGGGTCCTCCCTCAGCTTCTCATGGCAGCCTGGGTCCCATGCGGCTGAGCGCCCGTCGAGGAGCAGGGTCAGAGGCATCTGAATTTCAGAACATTTTATCCAAATGCTTTGAGGTTGTTGCTCCTATTTCAGACCTGAAAAATGGGCTGGTGTGCCCAAATACTTATCTGTTGTTCCAGGATTATGGTCTAGTATAACTCTAACATCTGGAACGCCTCTGACTAATAAGAGATACTGCATCTCCCTAAATAGCTTGCCTCACTTTTATTCCAAGACTATCACGACTACAACACCACTACTAATACAAGCACTTTACAATTATTAATGGATTAATCTTCACAGCACTATTGTAGAGATAGAAGACAAAAGCACAGAGATAAAGCAAGTAGCTGTTTAAGTTTGAGACCCAGCAAAAAAGGGAAAAAAAATACCAAAAATGCCAGTTCCTGTATGTCCTTACGTCTGCATTGTAGCACAAGCTTTTATTTTCTTTTATTTTTTTCATAGCTTTTTATATATAGTAAATGAAAATTGATTGTTATAAATTTTAAATCGCACAGAATACTAAACCTCCACAGAAAATCTTACCACGATCCAAAACAAGCTGTTTCAGTCAGCATTTCCCATTTAGCAATTTTGAATGGTTCTGCTTCTGACAGCATTCAGCTGTCAGAGCTAAGTATGATTTTGCCAAAGACTTTGCTGTAAAAAGGAACGGCTTCTTCAATAAAACCAACTTTATAAAAAGTCTAATTACTCATAAACAAGAAATTATTTGTCATTCTACTGACATAAAGGTAGTAAAACCCATGCGAGATGTGGATCAGAGAGGAGTCTAGGGCATGGCTGCTGCTTTACTCCAGAAACCCCAGTGTTTGGTAGGTGGCAGCTTCTGTGTTTTCATTTGTGAAAAACGAAGGGCACCTGGATTTTCAGAATCACTCATTTCCACTGGTTAATGGGCTAAACTGGCCAACGTACATATGCCTGAATACCATGGGAAGTATTCCAAACACACACACTGGTACTTGCAGGAACACAGCAAAGTTAATGCTATCTGTGCGTTGCTTTTTGTTCCCAGCCAAGCATATGAAAAAATGGAATTTATCTTAAAGCTATTGAGAAAACCTCCTCTCCTGGATCTGCTCTAGATTTCTAATTCCTCTGCTTCCCTTTATCGGCTATCATGTACAGATGCTTCATTCTTCAATGAGAAAGCCAGAAAATTAAAATCAATAACTTCATTATGTTTACAGCGTATTCCTGTTCACCTGAGTTTTTCCTGTCCTAATGTCTTACTATAACTTAAAAATCACTGCTTGGTTTTACTGAAATATTCCATTTTTATTCCGGTCATATAAGGATTAGGAGTATGGAAATGTATATCTCATTTTTTTATAATGCATATCCTGAAAGGACTAAAGCAAAAATCTCAGGTTCTGTTCACAAAATGCCCAACTGAAGGAAGTATAACCAAGTATTTTTATTCTATCTTCTACTACATGGTAAAAAATATTATTTTTTTTAAATGGGACAATTACTAGGAACCTTTTAAAATCATATTCTCGTTTTCTGACAAGAATTCTTCCTGCACAGTTCTTGTTTTGTGCATATACAAAAAATAAATAATTGACATTTTGTACTATATGAACTTCATGTATTATTAATTTGATGGAAATGAACACATGATGGAGCACCTTCTTTATCTTTGTGATTGTTTTCACAGATATGTCAGTAACACTGATATTGCATTGTATGATGTGTCCTAGGGACTGTAACATTTCAACAAAATATCTCGGGAAATATATGTGCACCCACAATGCCATCTAACAAACTCACCTTTCATTACAGTCATCTACAGTAAATCTAAGCTTGCATTTGCAAGGCAAATCTAAAAAGCTACTGAAGGTAAAATAAAATAAAAAAAGTATTAATATAGCAATAGAGCCTTAGAGATTACTTTTGCTATAATTCTAATGAGACAATAAAAATAAAAATCCAGAGATTCAGACTTGACGGTTACACAGAACTTCCTTCGCAAGAATATTTGGGATCTTCATTAAATGATATGCTATGTGCTATTTCTATCTCATCTAAAATTCTGGCATCTCCTGACAATGTATTCTCCCAGTGATATGCACATGTGTAATCACTCATTTACATTAATGGGATTATCGGTGTTTTGTATCTAGGGGAGAAAACCTTCCCCCCCCATCTAAGAGTGGTTACTCACTATGCACTTGGCATCTGAGATGTATTAAGGTTTTTCCCTAAACAGGAATTAAGTCTCCCCTGTACAGCATGTCATACTTGCCTGAAAGCAAAAATGCTGCCTACTAAGCAATAGACACCCTAATTAAAGTTGCCCAGCATAATATCAGCCCATTAGTATAAACTAAAGACCAAAGAGAATAATGGAGGTGGTATTAGGATACCACAAAACATAACCTAAGGTCAAACAAAGATTAGTTTGCTTTGGGTAATTTCTTTAAATTCATACATTTTAAACCAATTTCCAAAGCCAAATATAGACAGGAAAATGCATGTCAGTTTTCAAGCTCCTGCCAAAGCAAAAATGATAACAAATAAACAGCAATAAAATAATTGTCAATCAGATGCTCTTGCTCGAATATTTTGCAATAATGAGACATAATAAATATTCATCAGCACATAATCCATAAAGGCACACAGGACCATATTTTATGCCTGCGTGTAACATATTGTGCTGGACAGTTACAGCTGATTGTGGAATAGCAGGAGTCTCACAATGCTTTCTTGCACATTACGATTCCTTTATCCCTTACACACAGCCTGGAAAATCTGAACCCTTAGAAATTGTGGGAGAAGGAAGGGGTAAAGATTATGCACGTTTCAAATCAGTCCTTTTTGCAAGGCATTCTCTTGAGAGGACAGGCCGAGCTCCTGAAATCAATCGACCTTGCAATTGCAGTGTTCAAACTTTATGTTTAATCGATAATCAAATATTTAAAAGTGAAATCTCTTATAAATATACACTCGGATTAACTGTTTCAGGTTGAACCCCAGGAAAAGAAAAATGCTAGCAGTAATACTGCTCAACAATTGCCTGTTAAAATAAGGCTGCTTTAAAAAAAAGAAATTGTCATCCTGACAATTAGCCAAATAAAATAACACATTATCCATATTTGTTAAGAACACTTGCATGGCACTCTGACAAACAGGAACATGTCTCAAAATATAGGGTAACCCGCCCAGAAGAGCTGATAAAGGAACCAGCTTGCAGAGTCTGGGTTTGTTTTGTGACACCCTCCACAGCACTTGAATTGTTTCTGTACACATCTATCATACAGTCCTTCAAGGCGTTTATCACTGGATTTCAGGAAAATCAGCATTACATGGAGCCCCAGGAACTGCTAATCCAGGCCATTTTACTGCCGAGCACAGGTGGGGCCGTGTTCCTGAATTTAACCACGGGGTCAAATCCTGCCCACACAGGTCACTGCCCCTCCTGGCATCCCGCCCTCGAGCTGTGGTTCTTCAAGAGCCGCCTCTCTGAGGCCATTCCCGGTGCTGCTTTCCACCTTTCCACAAACCTGACTCAAAGCAGAGGCCTTGGCTTCCCCTTTGGCCTCCCCCAGGAGGCTGGGGAGTGCTGGAGGTCGCACCTCGCCATCAGTCCTGCCATAGCCCACACCTTCGGCAAGGAGCAGAAAGGTGCTCGTGTCATAGGCCCGTGGCCTAAATTTGCTCTGAATTTCTTCTATGACAACCATGCCCAAAGACCCAGGGTGAAGGAACTCATCAGCAAGGCTGTATTAAAACCTGGAAAGCAGAGCTCGGATACAATAATATCTTTTTAAGAGCACCTGGAACGTAGGCACGAAACGCCTGTCTAGTAGCCAGTGGTCTGGAAGTCTTCAATAGTTAAAAATCTGTCGCTGCTAGGCTGTTTGGCTGGGAAAGAACAATAGCTGCGAGATACGTTTGAAATATTTTGCATGAGTGCCTGCTTTAGAGCAGGTCTGAGCTGCTGTCATTACAAGTCAGCAGGGAGGATCCCACGGCTCTCAGTGCTACAAGCTCGCATCCTGCAAGCTTCGTTGTGCAGCTAAAGGTAGGGCTGTGTACGAACAACGACGTACTACAGATCCCAGATACTCGAGCTCTCTTGTGCTGTGCAAGACTCCTGTTATCACACCTGGCAGTAGTACTCAAAATACGGCTTTCACAGGTTTGAAATGGAGATGACAGAATATCTATAATGGGACCCGTTACGTGAGTGAATTCCTTTGCTCCTCCAGCGGTACGATTAGACGTGCTGTGCTGGAGTGCACGGGGAGAATGACTTATCTGTACCGCAGATGGAGCAGGTTCTTGGAAAAGATGGGTGAGACCTCTTCGGATGGATTATGATCTTCCTAATCTTATGTGATTACATAGCAAGGTGGGCAGGAGCTGCTAAAATAAGCATGTATCAGGCAATTAATGTAATGCTCAAGTTTTTCTGTAAGGAGAAATTAGAAAATTCAGGTAAGACTAAAACAGAAAAGATGGCAAGTAAGTATGAAGGGAAGCTTTCTGGACCCATGCTCGCTGTTCTTTCTAACCAGGACTCCTCCAGTGGTATGGCACAGCTGAAAGCCCGCTCTGTTGCCTGGTGCCATGGTGAGCATCCGTGGATGCCTTTCTCTGAGCCCAGCTCTACAAACAGCCAAGGGGATGTCGGCATGGTCAAGCCTTGGCCATCTCCAAGTCCTGCTCGGTCCTGTGGGCTTTCAGAGGGCTGGGTGTTTCAGTGGGGCCAGCCCCATAGCCTGGTGGATGCGATCATCTCGACGTGTCACCCAGGTAGCCCTGGGCCACAGCCCAGTAATTGCCAGGGCTCCCCAAATGCCAGGATGAAAACCAACTCCCATCAAAATTGAGTGGCTCTGTCAAGTTCAAAAGGTGAAATAAATGAATCTTTACACATTATAAGAACAAAATCAACATTCTTCTGTGGCATAAAGTGCCTGAAAAACTAGCAAGTAAAAGCAGGTGTGATGTGCTCCCTGTCAGCTAACGACACTGATAAGCTTGCCATGCCTGGTTCTGCTTCATTTCAAACAGACTGCTGGAAAAAAGGGGGAAAAGCCAGAGCAGAAATAATTGCTGGAGCTTCGAGTTAGCTGAGAGAGCCTGCAGGCTAAGATCAACGCGACTGATTTCATCCTCTTCCTTTTATTTCTATAACCTTAAACGTTCTGCTATTATAAAAGTCATCATGTCAGCTTTCCCCCAAGCCTTAGCAGCGGCCTATTTTAAAATTGTATCAATTGGTAAAGCTCTTGGCTGGAGTATTTTCATCTTGATTTATGGCTTTTGAGCTTTAAAGATGAAGCAAAACTCCACTGACCTGATCCAAGCATGTTTGCACATTGTCGCCCGCATATGTTTATAATCAGGTCCTACAGAAACAACGCATGCTTAGGAAAGCTTTAAAATTGCGGAGAAAGAGGCAAATTGCAAGTGAACACTGTTTATCCTATATTTGTCTCCAAAGACAAAGCTACACCCACAAAAACCAAGAGACAGAACACCTATTTGGGTTCTAAATGGGCTTTCTCTGCTTAATATCAGGGCTTTAGGACTTCCTGAGGCCATTGATAAGGTAAGGTTTTTGGAATTAAGAAACTCGTAAATCAGTGTAACAAATGTGGACATATAATACCGTGGCCTTGTCCTTGCTTCCAGATCAATGTAGCTGATAAAAGAAATCGAGGCTGGTGAGGATGGGGGCAAAGGCACTCTTGTATTTTTTTTTTTTAAAAGCAGGGCCTGATCAAAAGCAAAGCCCTAAGTTGGGCTGTTTCAGCAGAGCAGCAGCCAGGCAGTGCTAACGCGGATTGCTGCCTTTTAAACACTTGCAGCGCGGACCCCAGAGAATGCATTATTAAAATGTTCAAGAGGCTCATATTAGGGCTTCAGAATAAATACTAACTTGCCACAATAATCTTCACACATTTGTCCGTGGGGAACGGAGGAATAATGACCCTTTGAATCTGTGATACAAAGGAGAGGCTTTTCTTCTCCCCTCTCCTTGCCAGCAGTGAGGTGGCATTGCACACCAAAGAGCCTGCCGCTAGCAGAAAGGTTAAACTGCTGGAGGAGGGAGGTGGGGAAAGGAAACTTCACCTAGAAAGATGGTGACTGAAGCAGGAACGTCGAGGTAAGGCTTGCTACCACGGCAGGGAAACGCGTGCTGGAGAGCCAGGGCATGCGAGGGGCCTGCTGTCGGGCCTCGGGTGCCCCGGCCTGGCCAGCAGCGCCGCTCTCACCCCTGGGGGAGGCTCCCCTCTGCTGCCAGGGCCACGGCACGGTGTGTGTGCGAGGCCCTCGGTCCGGCTGAGTTCATGTTTTTGGTCTGAGAAGGACCTCAAATAATCCCGTCGATAATTTCCAATAAGCTGTCCATCATGCGCACCGCTCCTTCTGATGTGGGCGGCAGAAAAGCTCCATCCAAATCTGAGAAAATTCTCTTTGGATTAAGTGGAATTTAGACGATCCCCTAAAAATGATCTATATCTGCTCGGCAGACAGACAGCAGGTCAGCAAACGCCGGTCTTCCTCCGGGGGTCTGAAACAATCCTTTTTGCCTGTCTCCTCTCTCCCCTGTTGAGAAATGGCTCGGCAGAGCTCCCCTTACCCAGGGAGATGCTGGAGAGCTGGCACGTGAAAAAATCTGCTCTCCCCCTTTTCCCAGGACAGAACTGCTCCTGACAATGCCCTTCGTATCAGTTAGCAAATGAATTAAAAGACGCAAATCGGAGAAAGGCCTGCCGAGTTGCCCCCGCGCTTCGAAAGCACCCAAAGTCACAAGGCAATGCAAGTGGGAGCCTCTTAAAAACAGCAACCGCGCTAGCGGAGCTGGGGGAAGAGAGGTTGTGCATGCAGTCAAAGCCATAAACGCGAGCCTTAGTCTGAAAAAAGGTAATTGTGCTGCGAATGCTGACAGATTTGACAGAAAGTGTCTTCATTGAGAAATTGCATTTTGAAGTTCTTCCCGTTCCTTCAGAAATAAATGGACTAAAGCACCAGGGCTGGCTCTGACAGGAAGCGGGGATTCGGGACTTCAAATACAAACATTATGAAAAACAAGCAACATCTGCAAACAGTAAGTACTTATTTATATTTTATGGAGTGTGTGCTTGGGATTTTGACAGGTTTTTAAACAGAGCCTATATTAGGCCCATACAAAGGCGAGAATGTCCCTTTTTAAAAATACATTATGCTGCTGAAAAGAAGTCTAAATCTGCAGCCCGAGCCTCAGGTGAGCTCTGACCCCTCCTAACCTGGTCTAACAAAACACACATGTGGTGTTTGCAATGGAACAGTTTACTGCTACTTTCTCAAGGTCAGGACAAGACAGACACTTGAGGGTTAGTATTCAGCAAGCTTTTCCCTCAGCTGCCAGAGTGGCTTTGAACTTTTCCCTTTTGAACAAATAGGAAACGAAACTGTGAGGAAACAAGTGCTTGGAATCATAGCAAGGAACACATACCAAAAAGAGAGGGGAAAAAAACAAACTATAAACAGACCTTTTTCAAGCAAATAAAAAAAAATATCCAAAAACCAAAACCAGCCTGACATCTAATTTAAGGGTTTAAAATTATTCTGTGTGTAGTTTTGAAATTTTAACACACACTCCTTTTCACATGCTCTCCCTTTATTTTTTTATATAACAAATAATAACCGGTTGGCAGGTATGGTGCACTGTGCACTATAAAATATTTAGTAAGGCAATAACGACTCCCTGGGCAGCATAAGAAAACCACGATTATATTCAGAGAGAAAGCCATGAACAAACAGAGGGGAAAAAATACAAAGAAAGATAAAGGAAGGCCTTTCATCAGGTCTTCCTGTCCAATAACACACTCAGGCTTGATCCATATGTTTTGAGAAAAATCAAAGTGTCACGACTACCAAAAATGTCAATAGCTCCAGTAAGGAATATTGTCTAACATTTTCTATTACACTGTTGAAGAATTTGCCTCCCAGCGCAATTTGGAAGAAAAGTCTTTTATTTCTAAAACACTAAAAAAAAAAAAAGAACAAGGCACGCTTCTGTGCAATGTGTAATACAATAATGCTGTGGGCTTCCAAACTATCCTGGAAACTGATACTTTGATGAAAGTGAGTCCTTCTCCACACCTCTCATATTTTCTGTCCTTTGCACATAGACAGGGCTGCGAGGCACATCCTGGTCAGTTTGATCTAATAGCGCACTACACCATTCAGCTTGAAATTGGAGAAGGCAAACTTTCATCAGCCTTAATATTTTTATAATCCTGCATAATGATCCCCAGGATTGGCTGACCCTCCTCCCTCCCAAAAAAAAAGGAAGGGGGGGGGGGGGGGGGAGGTGCAGGCAGGGGGCATTAATTTTACTTGCTCAAAGATGTGCATCTGTCCGTGTGGTGTTTGCATCTGTGTGCATAGCTTGCTTTTAAGGACATCCCATTTCTTCCTGTCATCTGTAAACAAGCAATTTATTGCTGTCTTGGCAAAATGTAAACAAAACTTAGCACCTTGCCCTGGGGAGAGCTGCAGCTAACATATGGTTTGTCTGTACCTTGGTGCACAATTTCTTTTGTATTTGCCTTTTCCAGCACCCTTCAAGTTCCAGAGGGAAAAAACACATCAGTGCTGCTGTGTCTTTATCCCGGGGAATCTAAACTAGAATTGAGCGTGTTGCAGGCAATCAATAGCGCTGTGCAAATTAGCCGTTATGACTGAACCACTGTTTGCTCAGAGGAAGAAAAAAAGGAGCTGGTGTGAGTACAGTGCACCCACCAAGCTGGTGCCCCGAGTGCAGGGCAGCTCCACACATGTCCCGTGGCATTTTCTGGAGGAGGGAGGAGTCCCACAAAGCCGCAGAGCTGCTCAGTGCTGACAAGGACACAATATTTTTTAAGGTGTTTGTACTAGAGCCTGCTCCTGTCCTCTTGGCTAGAGGAGCTCGCTCACAGCTGGCTACCGATGAGGGCCACCATGCTGGCCAGGGCTGCAGGGGAGGCACAGGGCGCAGGGCTTGTCCCACTGCAGGAGGGACAGACAGATAAGGGACAACCTGACAGCAGCCCTGGGACCTGTGCGGGTGCAGCGAGGAGATGGAGCCAGGCTCTACAGAGTGTGGTGGGAGGATGAGAGGCAATGCACCAAAGGTGAATCAGGAGGTCTGGATGGGAGATGAGGAGGAACCTCTCCCCAGGCCAGCCAAGCAGGGGCATGAGGTGCCCGGAGAGGATGTGCAGTCTCCATCCTTGAAGATTTTCAGGACCCAATGAGAAAAAGCCCTCAACAACCTCTTTGAAACCCATACAAACCTGGGGGCTGGACTAGAGACCTCCTGAGGCCCCTTCCAACCCAGACTATGCAGTGCTGTCCTTAAAGCCAAACCCTGAGCCCGTGCTCAGTTACTCGTAGAAAAACCTGTTAGTTCAAGAAGACAGACTTTTGGAGTAAGACGCATGGTAAAGCATTGCAGGATCTGGCCTTTGGCGCACTATTTGCCATTAACTTTTGCACCCACTCAATACATTTCCAGTACAGTATTTACATGACCTCCCACGAACACACCTACTTACATATTGCTGCATGCAGAATATCCAGCCAGGCTGCCCTGTCAATATTTGGTTTTATTGCTCGGTGCAAAGGAGTTTGTTTTCCACCTGTAGGTTAGTAAATGAGAGGGCTAGCACAGTAATGGACATTAGTAGACAATAAACTAAGGCTTTGTTTTAACAGGAAGGTGTCCAAAAGTGAAAGCAAATAGAATTGCCTGCCCAAACAAATCACGCGATAGGAGAAAGAAATGCTCTAAGAATTTATTTGGTAGAGGATAAACAGGAGAAAATAAGTAGAACGGAGATACCTGCAATGAACAAGATATTCAACACTTGTAACTCCTTTTTCTTGTTTGCAAATTATCTGCAAACTGACAGTGAGCTTGTGTATCTATTTGCTACTTAGAATTACTCGGCAAATGGGTCATGTCAGCAAGCTGCTGCCAGTGCTTTACCGGCAGGGTTTTGTTTTTTGTCTTTTTTTTTTTTTTAACCACCACTGTTGCTCTGAGCCTTTTTACGTTCTTTGTGCAATCAGCATTTGTGCTGGGCAATCTCCTCACCTAAGCCACGTGGTGTTTCGCTCTCTCCCTCTGGTATCTGGTTAGCCGATTCCCATGCCAGCAGAGAATGCACAAGATGACCATCTACTTCTGGCACCAGTCATTTATAATCACGAGTTCTTTCCGCAAATGTTTTTGTGCAAAGAAAAGAGCTCAGAATGTTCCCAGACAGCGAACAAAGATGTAGCAAACACTGCTAAATTAACTTGCATCTTTCACTTACAATAACACTTGCAAATAATTTTTTCAAGTATTCATGCACCGCTAAAAATAGCCCCTCTTAACTTTCTGCAATAACAGCGGGCTATATTCTAAATAATATATTTAAAAGGATCACAGAAACCATGAAAGCTTCCTTCCTTTATGCACTGGATTTAGGGTGCTTTTAGCTATCATACCACCCAGACATTGCTTATGAGACTAGCATACAGAAGAAAAACAGCCAGAAAGGATAAGATAGGATTGACAGGCAGAGCTGCAGTCACCCACCCCCTTCCAAATGCTGCTCCGTCCCTCCTAGGGCTGGCTGCACCACTGAGGGCACCCTAAGGCAGGGTGTTTGTCAGCACCGTTTGCCTTTGCAGCTGCCCACCGTGCTCACTGCTCTTCCAGCAGCCCCATCAGGCTCCCAGCGCCTGCTGGTTTAGCTGGAGCACACAGGGACAGGGCGACATGGGAAGCATTCCAACCACTTGCACTTTGTACGTTCTGTTTTGAAAAGAAGTCCAGCAAGAGAGACTATGGCTAAGATCTCAAGCATAATATTACCAGAGATATGACACTGTCTTACTCGTGCAGAGGAAAAATGGTCCCCAGATGACAAAATTTCCCCCTAGTCAGTGTCAGTAAACAGCAACAGAAATCAAAAGTCACAAGGGTATAATTGTCATTAGTATGTAAATTTTAAAAGCTAAGTCAAAAATATCAATACTTTCTACTTAATTTATTACTATATAAAGATGGATGATAGTAAAGTGAAACATTGATTTTCAATGCCCTTTAAAAAAATGGTGATGAAGAAAATACTCAAGGACGACTACTTCAAAATACACAGACTCAAAATTAATTATTGTATTTTTTTTTTTTTTTACAACTGCTTGTTCAGTTCAATCCTATTTGATTGCTTTTTTTAATGAAGAAAAGGAATAGACCATTTATGTAAAGAGCCATTTCAAAATTGATTAGATGTAAAGACAGGTTAGCATTTTTACAGTATTGACAGAAAACCATTAACCAGGCAGCCTATAGACACGGTCACTGAAAGTTAATCGAAGTGAATAGTAATTTGGTAGGGCTTTGCGTGACAGTCATACAAGCTCACTGCTTCTATTCACAGATTTGGGTTGTAACCGATCTCTGCGGCGCATTGAACTGTCTCTTTTGAATGCAGTGTATAATTACTTTTGGATCATAATCACTGAGTTTAAACATTTTTGATAGTGTGTAACTATTGTCACATGCTTGTTTCTAAAATTAACTACAGCATCTTCAACATCACATAGCGACTTGGATTTAATAGCACTGTAAGCAGTCTTGGGTAATAACTTTTCTTTGATTATTTACCTTTCAGATTACTTGAGCCTATGTTGTAAGATAAGGCTAGAGCTAGGAAATTCTTTTAAAGGAAACAATACTTGTGGGCATTTCAGGTCGATGGTTCTGCAGCATTTCTGTGCCACCTGACAAATAGTACCTGCTTGCAGCAAACACGGTCTTAATAGTGCTAAGCTGCCACTAACCAGTTTTTCACATGGTTGTGGACTCAAAACAACCAGTATAAGTTAAACACACCAGGCAAACGAGATAAAAAGCCTGATATAACGTAAGGGGATATCCAATTTAATAACATAGATAGCAAATAAACACATTTCCTTCCACTTTTATAATTGCACTGCAGATCATAAAACCAGGACAAGAAAAAAAAAACTGGTTTTACTCATTACTCCTTACAATTAAATCAATGTTACCTTTGTTTCACATTATAAGTGCGTTATTTAAAGCAAATGCACTGCAGTGACATTTTTATTTTAATTTTACTAAAAAATATAGGCAGCTGCTGCAGCTTCCATCTGACTGCAGCATAGCTTTGTCCCATGTTGCAGGGAGAAAACACTTGGAGCTTTAAGCTTCTTTCCAGATTTGAAATACTTCATCAACTAACACCCTTGTTGATGTCTACCTGGGAAGTGTTTGTTCTAGCCCGTTAAGCTTTAGATAACAAGTTTTACTTCCTAGTATCTGTGATGTCATGAACTTAGTAGAGAAAATATACAAACGGTTGAATTTCATTTGCATTTCCCCCACCCTGGCTTGCACGTCCACTTGCAAGGTTTCACTGGTGACACCACTGAGCTGGATAACAACATCCTTGTAAGCCTCACTTGTTCCATTACCTTATTGCAGCATAAGAACAACAAAACCCAAAAGGACAGACCATTTTCAAAGACAATTTCCTGAGTAATTGCCAGGGAAACTCCTGCTTTCCACCAGGTCCTTCAGCAGGAGACCCGTGCTGGATTATGAAGGGTACTGACCACAGCAAGACTGTGGGATTTTTTGATAAAGATCAAAATTTGGCCCTTGGACAGCACAGTATTTAGTAGAACAATGTCAAGAGGGAATTTATTATAATGTCCACTCAGAAAGAGCAACCAGTAATTAGGGCAATCCTTAACCAGACAATAATTCTCCAGCGGCTCAGGGAGATGTGGCTGCCTCTGTGCACCAAAGCCAAGAGCACGTATCATTCCTCGGGGCTACTTGCATTGCACAAGTGTTATGAAGAGCGATTGTTAAGGAGCTGCAAAGCAGCGTGCAGCACACCGTGGCAGACAGAAGCCTACCAGTGCTCACAGTGGTGAGAAGGGCTCTGTGCTTTTCCGTGCATTTCAGCTGGAAGTGAGTTCTAAGGGAACAAAATGAGAAGCAGGAGCACGCTCCTTGTCAAACTGCAAAGTGGTTCAACATGAACTTTGAATAGATGGGCCTTGCTAAAAGGTGAAAAGACTGAAAAATGTTTCCTTATTTGTCTTGAAAGAAAAACGGGAGAAAAATGCAAAGATGCCAAAAGCTGGAGGCATGCAAAGCACAGAAACACAAACCAAAGGCTGTCCCAACCTGCAGCTGTTGCACAAAATACCCCAAAAGCCTTCCCCAAGTAAATATCTTCCTTGCCTGCCTCTTTATTAGCAAATACTATGAACCCTGACCCAGCTTAGAAAAAATTTAATATTTTCCCCCTAAATACTTTAAAAAACATATTCAAGGGGCCTGGTGGAGTCAGGAAGTCTGGCAAGAGGTAATTTGACATCTGAATTATTTCAAGGCCAATATGGAAAGCTATTCAAAGGCTTATTTGGAGATATGTCAATCAAGAGACTACTTGCACCACAGAGATGATGTTGGAAACCTAGATGGCTTTCAGAAAGCTGTGAGATAGAGCAAGGCAACTACAGTGAATGTCACATCTCAATCTAAGATGTCTACAATTAAGAAAATTATCTTGGTAATATGCCTATTTCCACACCTGTAAAAGCATTTAAAATTTATTAAAAATGATAAGCGTAAACAATGAACATGGTGTAAAAGCTTCCCTCTGCTAATTTGGTTGCACTGATTAAGATTTTCCGTGATGCTTCTAAATTGGAACGTCAGCCCCACGCTTCACGGCGAGGCTCTGCAGCTCAGGTTCACCGTGCTTTGGCTGAACAAGTGGCCTTCCAGCACTCCGCTGTGTTCAGGGGCAGGCACGAGTAAACAGCCTTCCTTTCATTCTAGGTAAGGTGTGGATGATTTAATTATTCACTGCTGTCCACGCAACAGAGCTTAAAGTAAAATGGCCGTGCTTTGGCTCTGCATTCTCTTCAGGTATTTCCCTGCACACACACACAAAAAGCCACAAAACAGCAACAAAATGTTAAACACCCATTGTTAAAATCTGAAAAACCAGCACAGCTGTACTTATGCAAATCTGGAGCCATTTTGCTAAGAAATGCTCAAGAATGTTCTGAAACATAATCAGCAGTAGGAAAAGAAAAATAATTTAGTGTTCATTTCTGCACATTGTTAGTAGTAGCACATGGCTAACAGCAGGAAAAAAGGAGGTGCAACGGACCCTGGGATTGACAGGGTTTTTTTGCATGTAACTCAGATTTGCATTTAGCACAGATTACTTTTTAGATGTAACTCAGAAGAGTCATGTATTTTTATGGTGTCTCTCTGGTGTCCGCAGGAATCCCGGTGCCGCCACTGCCGCATGTCCCAGGATTTGTCACGCTGCGGCCTGGTGCTGGGGCCGGAGCTGTGGCCGACCACAGCTTCTCAGGGATCGGCTCTGGCATGAGACAGTGGGAAGCAGTTTGTCGCCGTGGCTCTTCGCCATACATTACAGACAATTAAAACTATTTTTGTGTCGTGCAGAGCCACGTGTGCAAGCAGAGCAGAACCCCTGGCTGAACAAAGCAGGCCACAGTTTGTGACCGCAGAGTACCCAAATGTACATTTTCATCTCCAAGAGGCCTCACTCACAGCCTTCAGTGCCTAAGCAGATGTAGATATTTAAAAAGCCATCTCCCATCTATTGATAAAGCCACATTCATGGCATTTATCACCTCATCTGAAGGAGAGCATCAGGCACAATTCAGCTGCAGGCCGCGGCAGGCTGTCCGTCCCAAGGACAAGGAGCACTGCCTGGGTCAGGTCCCGAGGTCAAGCTCAGCTCTGGGGCTGCAGCCCTTAACTTCACAAAGGGAAGTTCCTGCTAAGTCCTTTTTTCTGGACACACACACACACCTGCTATGTACTGATTTGTTCCTCAAAAAAACAACAAAACAAAGAAGAAAACAACAACGACAAAAAATCCTTGTTTCTGCCTTTGGTATTTTCTTAGTACAAGTGCTCATCTTATCTTCTTCATACTTTTCTGGTTTATGGCTCCCAGGCTCAAAATCCAACATACAGAAACTTTAAGCAATATCTGAAATATCACCTTGTCCCAGTACAGAGGTGCCCTTCAAGGGTAAGTCCATGGTGCAGGAGCAAGGCGTGTTGACACACCTCCCCACCTTCCTCATCCCCTGCAGCTTTACTGAGGAGCCCACTGAAGTAGAGCTGAGGCATGGCACCGGTGTCTGCCATTCCCAGGGACACCCAGACTGGTATTCAGATCTGCACTGGCAGTTGTAGAAGCAGAAGGGCTGCCTCCTCCAGTACCATTTGCCAGAAGGGTAAGAGAGCTTGACCCGTTCATATGCTACAAGTGATGCAGGAGTGGCCTACCCAGATGCAAACAGCATGTGCCCCGTCTCCTTCTCCTATCCAAATTTTGGCTGCTTGATCAATAGTGCAATTTCTAGAAAAATGTGAGATCAGAGTACAGCAATGCTAGCTGAGCATAAGGCCAGATTCAGAAAAGCAGAATTTGTCCCCATACCTAGTGTGGTGCTGTTTGTCCAGCAATGCACCTCCAACAAAACCACCTTCACTGGTCTTCCCATTTGGTTCCTCCCCGTAAAAAATGAACTCAGGGTTTAATAGCTTCAGAGGGAAATCTCAACCACAAGGAATGTTGGCAAAGGAAAATGACTTCTTTTCCTTGATGGTACATGCTGAAAAAGAGAAGACTGGGACAGTCAACACTTGGGAGAAACCCCTTGTGTAGCCAAGATCCTACAAAGAAGGAAGTAGAAGAAATCTTTGAAATCTCACCATGGTAAAACCTTGAACCTCCTTTCTGAAAAAATCACTATCCATGTCCCCTCCAGACACCATGACGAGTCAAACAGCCCAACTCCAAAGACCGAAGCCGGTCATTTTCTGACATAAAGATGCCTCAGGCCCTGGTCTGGCAAGCAGTTATGCCAAATCTATGCACCTTCATGTCACCTGATAGAAGACATTTGAGCCAGCTGAAGATGAGATTATATACCAAGATAATAATTGTTTGTTGTTAAATTAGTGAGAGTGCTGTGCACTGGCACGAGCCCTGTGCATGCCGCTTGGTCTCCCACGCAGTGCTTAGTGCATCCTTTCTGCTGGCGGTTTGCTGCAGACCAGCCGGGTGGCACTGTGGGCTTCTGCAGGGCCAGATGTGCTGCAAGTTGTGGCCTCTGTTCTCCAGTGCAGCCAGCTCTATGGATCTGCTTTCTCTCCCAGCACTTGGCACTGTTCACATCCCAGCACAAGAAGAAGAACACAGCCCGGGTCCCTTCCCTGGAGGCCAGCTTCTCCCAGCGCCTATCAGCCGCCATCGCTCAGCCATGCTGTTATGCTTTGCAAAGATTTTATCCACCAGCAAATCTCTTCCTAAAGGCTCGCTAATGCAATGCTGATTGGAGAGATAGCTAATGCCCTGTTGCCAAGTGATTTCTCCTTTAATTGCATTTTAAGTCTCTTTTAATTGGTCCTCTAAAAGTCTCACACTCCGTAAGCAGAATGAAGTTACACTGTGTGTCTTACTAGTTCTCTTGCAAAGTATGCTCTGCAGAGGGTTTTGCTATGGCATCCTGGCCTTTTCATTCATTATTTTGAAGGATAAGATTAGCCAGTTATTTGGATATTGCTGTTCAAATGGCAGCTCTGGAACTACAAATCTTTTCCCTCCACCAGAATTCTTTAAAATTCCAAGTATGAAATACAGTGGATGACTCCATGCTAATCCTCTGCTAATCCTAACTGCAGGCATGTATTTTCCTGGGTTTTCAGGAATGAACCCCAACATTATGCTTCCTCACAAGCTGTTTCATCTCTCTGCACACTCCTAAGTTTAAACTTTCCCCACAATCTCTTTGGTATTCACAAAGCCCACATATATTAAGGCCATACTTCCATTGACTTTGCTTTTAATATTAAACAGGCAGTACATGATACCCTCGATATTGACTCTACCAAGTCCATTAATGACCCTTTTGTGGCTTCACTTTAATTTACGCTTTGAAGGAAAACTGCTGTATTATGAGTCAGGGGTGAGAGAGAATATTGCTTATATTAAAGATCTGTATAAAAAGAATATCATCTCTGACCTACTGAGGCAAAGTTGAACACTCAGAATAATTCCTACTGTAAGGCACATGAAAAATATTATCATGGAATGCCCAGGCTTTTGTCTGACAAGGAAGATTTGAGGATTTCAGTGTTTATGTACATAAGAGGAAAAGGTCTTTAATTTTTTTGTTGCAGCCAAGCTGCAATAGAGCCAGAGATGTCCGAAGTCAGAATACATATATCTACCTCAGATTCCATATAATTGCTGCAGATTTGAAGCGCCATCCTTTCCAATTTCCCATTCTGATAAACTACTGCAGCACAGAGTGTATTAAAAGCATCGACTGTTGAGAGACATCTCTAGTACCTAAACCTTGCAGGTCACATTAAAGATAGAATTTCAAAACTTCCCGAGCCTTGCTGGTTTAAGTGAAACCCTTAATAATTCAGTATAGCTCTGTATGTGTATATCAAACCTGGTGGCAGAGCTGAGCACTTTGTAACGAGATAGGAGCAGGTCTGTATTGCGGTGAAGGATGACATAAGCTATGCAGCCAAGGCCACATAAAGTGTGAGATTTAAATTGACTAAAGTGAAATGTAAGGGTGAGATTTGCTTGAATGCGGTCATCTGAGGCAAATTCCTTCAGATTGCCCCAGGGAAGAAACAATTCAGAGAGGACATTCTGGAATCTGTCAAGGAGACTGTGAGCTCTCCAGCCTGCACTAAAAGGGCAGCTGCTGGGGATGAACAGGGGAAGTCCTGCGTGCCAGGACCCAGCGCTCACAGGCATTGCTATTACCTGCGTGCAGACAGGCAGCTACAAGGGAAGTCTGAAGGCTCCTACTACGAGCCAAAAGGGTGACTGAGACACTAAACAGCTGCAAGAAAGCAGGTAAAAGACTCACAGGTTATTGATGCATCAAAAAACGCTGAAAGAATTTAAAGGCAGGGGACAGATTCAGACCGTGGTTGGAATCAATAAACTTGTAAGTGCACAGGCACTAAAGACACCCTGCAAAAGGCTGGTGAGCCGCGCAGCAACTACATAAGCATTTTTAATATAGGGTTTGCAATAATAAAGGCTTGTTACTTGGGAAATTGCTGCAAACTCTAAGAACATGGCAAAGGACTAAGGAACAGTTAGAAAATTTTATTTCAAAACCTTCCTCAATTTGCAGTTGGGAAGAAACCAAATACTAACAGTCACTGCTCCAGTGAAACTAAGCTGTATTGGCTGATAGCTGTAAGAAGTGCAATTATCTCACTTTTCCTGGGAGTCTGAACAATTTTCTATATGACCATTGCCAGTCTGACTTCAGTTATTCACTCCATCTATGAACTGGAAAAAGACAAGCAACCTCATCCGAAAATGAATCTACTGGAAGGACGAGATTTTTCTAGAAAGGCGAAGGGCAGGGAAATACGTGTGTGTGTGTGTGTGTGTGTGTGTTGCATCTGGTGCACTGTTTCTTTTCATCTGGCCAACACTCAGAAATGCAATTATATTTAGATAAAAAATGTGAAACATGTATCTTAGCATTTTACAGCAGAGTCCATGCAGTAAATTCTGAGCCAGCTATCCTCTCCCACACCCAGCCAACCACCCTCGATCTCAAACCAACTTTTAATTTCCGTTAATTGAGCCCTACCTGTCAGGAAACCAAAGCAATGCTTTTTTTTAAGGTGAGTGAAGTCTGGAGTCTCTCAAACAGCAAGAACCCAGAAGTCTGTTATAGTTATCCTGACCTTTTTCCAGCTAGCAGCTTCCATAGCCAAAATAAAGCATGGCAAGATGCAGCTGGGTGAATGTTCACATCATATACTAATTTTTTTTCACATTTGTGAATGCCTTGTAAAAATCTTCAGCTAAAAAACAGATGTGGAAGAAATGTCCCTGCAGCCTGGAAGGAACAAGGCTACTCGTCGTTAAGGGGGCAGCACAAGTTGCTGCAGTCTCCTCTGTAATTCCCCTACTGACTTTGACTGGTTTAGAGGAGAAACAGACTGGGATCAACCGACTAGCAGACAACTTGCCTTTCGAAGCCTGAGCTCAGAGGTCAGTGCTTTCTGCAGTGAGAGTGGTGCCAATGGATTGCAGAGCACCAGTGCTTTGCCTTATAAATACTTCAGCAGAGGGTTGCATCCTTCTAACACTTCACAAAAGAAGCTGTTAACTGAATTCCTCCCTATTTATCTGTATTCTGTAGTCATGTCCTAGTGTGAGAACTTCAACACCGAGCAAGAATGAAGCTGCTGAACAGAGCTCGTGCCTGACCCAAGCACAGGGCTCTGGGTTTCCCAGGTAAATGCTATCCCTGCCCTCACACCAGCTACTTCTGCTCGTTGCTGAAGTAGCTGAGAAAGAAGAGCAGTTTGCAGCCATGTGCCTTCCCAAGGGCTCTGCCAGCCTCAGTTTTGTGCAGGACTCAGCATCACACCTCAAGGGAAAGGTAAAGCAGGGTAGCATTACTGCAGGGGGCTCATGCTACCTGGGGCTACTACCACAGCTCTCCTTCACTCATCACATCTCTACGGTGGTGTCTTAGTTCAGATGAGGAGCACACTCTTGAGGTGACTCTCCCAAACACCACCGCTCGCCATGCTTTGGTTTACACCACAGAGCAGAAAGCCACTAGGCGAGCTGGGCTCCTCTCAGGTGAATCTGAAGGGATGTTCTCCAGCCACAGGGGAGCACTTGCTGTATGGCACCAGACCTGAGCTAATTTCATGTAAACTTCCCTGAAACACCCATAGCATGGACTTCAGGCCTTTAGCACACATGTTTTGCTTTGCAGAGCTGCTCCGAACGGGCTGCATGACTTGCTGAAAAAGGTATTTGGAGTATTTTGTTGCTAGATGCCACTGTCTGAAAGCAGGGGACCAAACTCTGCAGCTCTTCTATAAACACACAACTGCAGTGGGAATTTTTGCTGAATGAAAAGACTGCAGACTTTAGCCCATTAATTTTACAAATGTCTTGTCTTCAAATGCTACAGTAATTAGCTTAACTCCTTCACACTTTAAGATGCTTTAAAGTGTGCTGCAGGAATGTCTTGGATTTTAGGGCAAAGCTAATTTAAACTTCACTAGCAGTATGTTCTCTTGGGATACTGCAGGCAATATTGATTTTTATCTGCAAACTCTCTCCTTTTAACTGTTGCCAAGGTTTTAGATTTTATCATAATGTATTCACAAATATTTATGGAAACTATAACTCAAAAATGCATTGGTTAGAATTAAACATATTTTATACAAGGTAACATCACTGCCAGTTTATATAAATAACAGTTCTTAGCTGGTTCAGCAGGCTTGTTTGTCACATTTAGGAAAAACACCTTTAAATCCTGACTATGGTGTCTCATAAAGAAAGCTAAATCTGTGGTTACAGCTTACATGCCAAAGCACCTTTTAGCGTGAGGCAGCGATTGCAAGGTCACCGTGATGCTCAGAGCACGGTATTTGCCTGGCCTGGGGCACAATAAGGGCCATGGGCTGTTCCAGAGGAAAGCCCACCGTTCATCCTCTACAAGACCAGGCAGCACGGAGCGGGGCTGAAATCTGTCAGACTGCTGGAACCCTGCATCTCTGGGTGGAGGAATGAAATTTTTCCCATGATTGATCTGACTATGGGAATACTTGGGACTCCAAAACAATGCAGGTAAAATAATACTCATTGAAAATTTTCAGAGAAAAATAAGGAAATGCAACATGAGAACTCATCAACTTCTGGATGTTACAGATATGGAACTTGCTCAGTGTAATAAAAGAGTCATGGGAAAAGCAGAAGCAGAGGAAACAAAGCAAAGAAGGTACTCAACATTTCCATGGCATATAAACCTAAATTCAATATTTTAAGTGTGAATATTTACTGTTAGCCCTGCAACCTCAAAAATGCCTACAGCATATGCATGTCATTGGTGATTTTCTACAGTTGTAATTCAGCATGCTGCTCAAGTTGGTGGGGGAACATTTGTGAGGAGAAAGGGCAACACTGAACAATGGCAAAACTGACCTCGCAGTAACCAAGGCTGGAATCCAGTGTGGCTTCAGATAAACACAGATACATGGATTTATATGTTCTTTGCACTAGACTTTGTGCTGAACCCAAATTAAACTAGTTTAGGGTTTATCCTTGCGAGGGCAGTCACAGTGCAGGAAATCTTTAATCTCATGTTGCTTCTATTGTAGTTGGCCTGGCTAATTTTAATGGCCAAACCTTCTTGTTAACACACTAACACCACTCCTATGTCATTAACTGGTTTTCTGTCCACCTTGTATTTCTTGACAAGGTAAATTAGCCTAGACAGCTTGGATTCAGGATGATGGTATCAGAATCACACAGTGGCTGAGGCTGGAAGGTGCCTTTGGAGGTCGCTTGGTGCAATTCCCTACTCAGGCTGGACCACCTCAAGCCAGTTGCCCAAGACTATGTCCAGATGAATGCACTGGAGCTTGAAAAGTAACTCAGTCAAGAATATAGCCTTATCTGAGCCTGTTAGGAAGGGGATGGTCATCACGCAGGGCAGAGATGTGGAATACATGGGTTACAAAAAGAGCACATCTGTTAGACACTTAAAACGAACCTTTACTCATCTATGCCTTGCAGTAACTACAGCAGGACTGCTTTCCTCTGAAGTATGCACAAAGCCAATACAGGCCTTCAGTGGTAGACAGCCTAGTAAGGTGTGGGAACAAAGCTTCTCATCCATAGCTGCAGGCATCCAAGGATGCCGAAGCAAACTGTGTTTTCCAACTGCTTCGGACAAGGTCACTGCTTGGTAGAGATCTTGTGCTATCACAAATACTAGTTTGGGGTGTCTGCCACTTTTAAAGCCCTCATGTACATTTTAAACCACTTATTCTCTACTTATTTTCTTGACTAGATTTTTTTTAATGCTCTTCTGACTCTAACAGAATGGAATATCTGCATGAGCTAAGTCATCAGCTAGGATTTTTTTTTCTCCATACTCAGTGTATAATGTAACAGCCTTGATTCGCTATGCAGGTCAAATGAAAAACAGGGAAGGAAAAAAAGTATCACTATCTGAAAGTCTTACTCCTTTTATATGTTGTTTTCAGTTATATACTTTGTTGCCCGACCCTCTATTTTCTAGGCCTTCCTGGGATTTTTTCTCTATTTCCATTCAGTATGTGATATGACCGCTGTTGGAATTATGCTGCAGCCCACCAGGATTGAGAGCCGAGTACTCCTCATAATGGGAGGTCAAACTAAATGAAAGTCAGAGCCCCACCAGTTCTCACAGCTGAATTCCAACACTGGATATGACATGGCCAAGGGGAAAATATTGGATTTATTTTTATGAGTTAGTCATAACCCTAATGCCCTTAAGAGGTACTGTGAGAAGTCAATCCATTCATAAGGCCAACAAGGTCACTTTTAACTTGTAAAAATAAATCCAATATTTTTCACTATGTCTTATTAGGTTTGTACAATACAGGAACCACAGTGGTTTGTTTTAAAAACGTCACTTCCCACAACTGCTTATATTGCTTTTTAGCATGATTCTCATCTCCCTTGTCCCTCTACTCCTCAGCTCCTGAGGTCAGCATTGTCTCTTCCAACTCTTTGTTAGTGCTTTGAGACACACGATGATACATCCTGCTACTGAAAGCCCTCTCAAATTTTATGTTTGCCTCTCACAATAACACCACTTCTGGTCATCACCACTTCTTTTTTTGGCATTTCTCTTCATTATTTCTAGCGTCAGCCTATCTCAGTGTCTACTGCTAATTACACTGAAATCAACAGACATTCTAAATATCATATATAATTTGTTGTTTAGCCTGGTCTGACATATAATCTAATAATTACAATAAATCTAATAATATCTGGAGCTTTTTCTTTTTTATTCCCCTCAAGAGCTCAACAGCTTTCCACTTAAAAGAATGGAAGAGCTGGGAAGTGACCTGCCCCAGCTCATGACGTCTGCCTTTTCAGGCCATGGGAAGTCCTGCAGCCCTCAGGACTTTTGGGGGGTTTGGAAAACATTTCACCCCACAGACGGCAAGAAACCATTTTTCTCCTTACAAACCGTGCCTTAATTTATAAACAAAACAAATAGGAAGAAGCAGAGGGTACAGAAAGGCAGCGCCTCCGAGGCAGGCTGGAACAAGTCTGCAACGGTCTTACGAGCAAAGAGGTAGGTTTCAAGTGACTGTTAACACACACGGGAGTGGGAAAATTCGGGATGGCAAGGTTGGTCACACCTTCTTTGTTTGCGGGAGAAGGCAGGGCAGCGTTTTGTGCCCACTGGAGTTTGAACAGCTGAGCCTCAGAAAGGTCAGAAGATTACAGGGCTACGGCAGGAAGCATTTCAGCGGTGGCAAAAGGCAGAGCGAGACACTGATCCCTTCAAAACACAGGTGGAAGAATACTGTTTCAGGGATGACACTCATATTTGCTGGTAAAAAACTAAAGGAAGCAGTGGATTAAAGAACATGGACGGAGCAGAACACTTTGCTCTCAATGTCATCCAAACGTGTTGGCCATCTGCCCCTGGAGGCTTTAGGGGTATTAACAAAAATCAAATTAGAAAATAAAATCTCTTTCATGAATTAGCTCTCCTCCTACCTGGATGTAATACACTAAACTAAAGTCACAAAACCAGCACAATACACCAAAACAATTAAAAAGGAAATTTTTCTGTCAATCACATTCTATTGCTTCCTTTTAAAGCACTTGAAAGGAGATGCTGTGCTATGCCAACAAGTCTCTCCAGAAAGTATTTGCTTTTTCCCTACAGGAGTGTTCAAAAGTTTCTGACTGCAATGAAAGAAACTTGTATTTTCTCTTCCCCTTAAAACTGCACAAAACACAAACCAAGCTGTGAGCAGTTACAGGAATTAAAAAACCTGTCTCCCTTATTGCTTTTCTCGTGGATCCATCTGTATGTCCCCATTCACCCAAATGTGATGATCCCGCATTTTTGCTGGTGAAAATAGAGAACTTGGCTTTGATTGATGCATAAATCAGACCTCTACACAACTACGAATTTGTTCTCCCTTTACCCACATTCTGAGCTATTTTCCTTCCAAGTAATGATTTTCACTTACTTTGTCCTAACATTTCTGATTACATAAGGTGCAAAGGAAAGCAGCTTCAGCTGTGTATCTGTCTCAGTGAGAAAAGGCTGTGCATGAGCAAACCAGCTCAAACAGTTGACACACATTTCTCCTAAAAATGGCACGGCCACATCTTTATAATCTCAAAGCTCCAGCTCCCTGTTTGAGTAGCAGCTCCAGATCATATAGTGCAATTTAAAATCTTGGCACTTGGCTTTCAATAATTCCCTGTTAGATTACTGTCTGTGGAAGAGCATATAACACAACTGCTACAAATGCTGGGAGCAAAATCTTCAATAACAACTTACTGCATATGATAACTTTCCCAATTTCCTGCATCTACACCACCTATCTCTTTACTCTGGTCTGTAGCAGCTTGTTTCTTTATTGAACATCTGCCTTGGGATCCCCTGTCATAAAAAGTAATAAACACATCAATCCAAAAGAAAGAGTATTGCACGGCCCAAAACTACTTAACCAATCAAATTGGCAGCTGGTAGCATGAAACTAAAGGGATAAAACTCAGAGGTGCTTTTTATACCGAGTATTTCTAATGATATTACACACCTGCTGCCATTTTGCACACCTAACTGCCAGAGTGCTTCTAATAAGTTAATTATAGTTTCTAGCACCAATTACGGATTGCAACCTTTGTGGAAATACCAAGCAATGGGATTAATTTGTAAATCTGCTATCTCACAGATATTTGACAGCTATTGCTTTGATTCTCCTTCCTACAAAATACAGATGGATCGTCTGGGGAAAAAGCATTCTTTAACTAAATAATAATAAAAAAGCTCAATAGAAATGCCTTGTAGCTTATTATCTACAGACCCCACAACTTGTAACTGTGACTGTAATTATAGTTGTTCTCGTTTCCCCTGCAGGCTTTGCTAAACAAACAAATGAAAGAGATACCCAAAAGGAAAAACAAAAGCAATTTATGCTCTCCAGTTATCATAATATAAATATCCATAGATTACTTGCATAGAGAGCAGATCAGATCTAATCTTTTACTGGAGTTGCTTGTAAATTAGAAATTACATTTACTTCAGGTGTATGTTGTTTGCCCAGTTCATATCAAGCTGTAAATTAGAGCAGTTTTGCCTTTTGGGAGAAAAACCTCACTTTTGAAATGTGTCTTATTGACTCTGTATAAATTACTAGCAGCTGATCCATGAAGTAGATTCGAAGGCAAAACTGCCTATAGGCAACTTTCTTTATTGATTGTAGATTGATATTCATTTGATTTTAAAGAAAAGCAAACCAAAATAAAGCTGCAATGTAATTGCTAACTCTTTGTATGAGTAACAGAAACATTATCTCTCATAATACTGCGATTTGACAAGCAATTTGTTCCTCATCCTAGGACTCAGATTAGTATGTCTGGGCCAACTTTCCTTTCATTGTTCCCCTCCTGGGAGTACAGAAAGGTGACCAGGGGAGGGATCCTGTGGCCAGCCAGGCTTCCTAACAGCCCCACGGCCAGCGAGAGAACCAGCATTGCTTCTGGATGATGCTAGTTCATGTCTGTATCAATGTGTCGGCTGCCACATGTGTCCCTTAGCAAGAAAAAGATCACCATTTTGGAGTAAGAATTCTGAACAATTTTTTTAATATGATTTTTTTTTTTTTAAAGCTTTATTAACCTAACAGATACAGGTAGTTTTCTAAGCCATATGAGCCATGAATTCTTATTTGCTGTGAAGCTGTCTTGTTATTTAATGCCTCTGAAGGGCTTGATTTCTGCTAGGACTGAGTTATCAAAACAGCCTTTTCCTTTCTAGTACTAATAATGCCTCTTTTCTAGCTTCACAAAACTTGCAGAAACATACCTCCTGCTTCAGTTAAATTTAGTTTAAATAGGTCTTTGGGTGATCAGAACTAAGAGACGTATGTGTGAGCATACAGAGCAATTGCAGACATCCCAAATCCTTAGGAAACCAGGTTAAATGATTTATTCTTCAGAAATAACATCTGCTCAAACAGTTAGAAAACTGAGATGCAAAGCATCGGACCTGATCCATCAGGTCAGCTTTGCTGACTTGGGGCTGAAATGCTCAACACATACCCCAGTTCTACCCAAAGTGCCGCACCGACTGTTACAAGCATACATCAGTTACGAACATGTGTCCATTGTACAGAATTCTTTGGAACCTGGAAAAACATTAGCTTTTATACAGCCAAAGCACTTTAAATAATAATAAGCTTGATTTATAAGTGTAAAATAGAGAGACTTTTCCCAGGGCTACCAGAAATAAGTTGTTTCATGAGCAGCAGAACTAATGAAGCCTGATTTCCCATGGATTGGATTTTTTTTGTCACCAAAATCCCTGCCCCTATCCCCTCACCACAAGAGTCCAGCTCTCTCCATGTTCAATATTTCCCCTGTGCAGGAGATCGACCACGCTGTGACTGACTGACCAGATGGCTGCTGCAACGGGACAGTGATGGTCAAGTTCTGCCTTCTCCTTGGAGGAGAAGCTTCTGTACAACTCTTCTCCATTGCTACTTTCCAAACTTTTCGAACTTCAGCTTTCCTCTCCAGCTCTTGAATTTCTCTTTCACGTTTGATTAAAGTTGGCCATAAATTCAAAACTCTTTAGAACAACTTAGAGGTGGACAAATGATGAAAATGCATCCTCAGAGGCTTCTCCCCATTGAGGAGACAGGTAAAACACCTCGGAGCAAGTGACAGAGCCTGCCTTCACAAGCCAAGCTCTGTCCACAAGGTACCAAGGCCTGGTTCCTACAGATGGAACAGTCATGCTGAGAAACTTCCACATTTGAATTGGATTCCTCTATTAATCACAGAAAGTAAATCTCAGCTTATTCTGCCAAAAGCATGACTTACTGCAAAACACCATGAATTCAAAGTGTGGAGGAGCATTCCCACCTACCTTTCCACCTTCAAGACTGCTTGGTTCTTCCAACCTCTTTTGAGCTCCCTCCTGTCCCTTTTCTAGCGCTCTCCATTGCCACAGACTCAAGGCTTCCTCCTGAGCAGCTGGAAAGTAAATGTAGCTTGTGCATATTTGCTTCCATTCCCCGTTTGTTCCCTCATTTCCCATGTCATCTCGGACTTACTACAGCTCTGTCCTTAGAGGGAAGTGGCATCTCGTACATCAGTTAATTGTGAATTTTCCCTGCCAAGGAAGCCATTCCTGGCTATTTTAAACTATTATTCTGAGGTAAACTGAGGACACAAGGAGCCCACGAAAGCAGAAAACTACTATTCCCACTAAAAACACCCCAAATACCCTTTTACTGCAGATAGCATTGAGTTAGATCTTTTGTGGACTATCTATAGAGGGAACTACTAAAGGATGCTCACCAGTGCACTGCATTTGTAGAGTGCTTAATATGATGAACTACTCCTTCCTAGTTGGTGCATCTTGCTTTTCCTGTAATACAAAATACTCAACTTTTAGAGGAGAAACTGCTATCAGTGCAAAAGATCATACACCGACCACTGGGGCACAGCCTGTGAGACAGGGCTACTTTTGCTTTCACTGCTGATTAGCCCACTTTTATCCCAGACTTTCAACTTCCACCTTTAAAAAATTCCCTCCCACACCTTAGCCCCAATACTTTTTATACCGCTGCACAACACAGACACCATTTGGAAATGGTGAATACACATTTGGAAAACATGTCAGGTACTTTATATCTAATTACTAGTGAACTTCAGCAGACAGATAACTGATAATTACACACAGCAGCTTCAGTTATTTGGGGCAGGTAATTGGGATGTATGTGGTTGCCTGAATGTTTGAGGGGATTTCTTCTCTCATTACATTCTCTCAAAAACTGCTGGCAAGGCCACTTGCTTGAAGAGAGTGGAAGTGCAGTGTAGCTCTCCATTTCAGAGCACATTATTCAGTGATGGGCAGGCAAAATTACTTCACTGGGTGTTTATCTGCCCTCCTAATGGAGGTAAGGTCTAAAAACCTTTCCCTGTATGTCTCTCCTGTGCTTAAATACATGGCTTCCCTGAGATGCTGAATTTGTCTGCTTTTTATTGTTGGGCGTGCCACCAAGATTTATGTTGCTCTGTGTGACCATAGCAATCATCCATCACTAGTAGTTACAAGAAGATCTTTCTCCTTGTTTTTAAGTCCTTTGAATTAGATTTCATTTTGAAGGTAATGTACCACTGATGGTCAAGTGCTTGTGAATGCAGAGAAGGCAAACATCCTTCAAAAACAGGTGAGGGAAAGTCAAGGGATTTAGATGACTGAAAATGGACTTTCCTCAGCCAAATTTAGCTACCTGAAGATCAGACAAGCAAGTTATCTTAGCTCTCTAGAGTCAACAGGAAGGGATAGGCTTCTTCAGAGACAGCTCATCCTCTCCTGAAACAAATATCAAAACCAGGTGGAATGACTAATCCCCTGGAGCTGCTTCTTGCTTTTCATCGGTTATGGAAACCATCTTAGAAGATGAACCTAATTCTCAGAACATCTTAACCTAGTTAAGATGTATTGACAGTTTTCCCAGTGGTTCTAAAATGATGACAACCTTGTATATAAAAAGGAAACAGATAAAAAAAGCATCCAAGGTGAATTCATACATACCTGAACACAATTGCGGTATTTTAAAAATAAATGTCATATTCTTCTACTGAAGTTGGAAATTACATTAGGAGTGAATACAACAATTTTGTCTCTCAATGAGGGAGACATAGTGCAGGCTCTCTCCTTTCCTCATCTGCAAAATTTCCTTTACAGCTTACACCCCCAGGTGAGAAGACAGCTGTTCATTTCTATTCAGAATAAGAAACACAAAAGTTTATTTGAGCCATGCCAAATCCTTCCAATGAGGGGTCCAGTTGCATATACACTGCATCTTAACCCCTGATCCCACCCTATTGCGCATTAGTTACATTCATTTGTGTTCAACTGCCATGATAAAGCTACACACACATCCAGTACAAGCACCTCTAAGTGCTATTCAGTAGGCCGGCCTGCAGCAATGAAGACTGTGGTTCTGTTTGTAACAGAAGTTTTTGAATAGGGATCTCTATATTTGCCACTTAGTGTTTGAATTTGCAGGGTTTGCTTCAATTCTAGGCTGAAAAATCTAAATATTTGCTTCTTCCATGAAAGCCAAAACAACGTTCTTACAGAATCACTCATTTCCAGGACTCGAGCCTTCAGGTAAAGTACCAAATATTGCAAACCTTTCGATGGACAGCAGGACACTGATTTGACCACAGTGTTACCACACCTTCTGATACTTTCCTTGTTCTTGGATCCAGAAAATCTGCACAGAAATGCCTCCGTCTGGACTTCACGTCACTGACCTAACACAGCCTCGGTCCCTGCCAGGACAGTGAGTGCAGCTCAAATGCTGCTGCCACGCGTTTGCAGGAGCAGAAGGCATTCAATCCACAATACCTTGGCCACTTCTTAGGCAACAGAAACAAAAGAGTCTCAAGAGTTGTTGCTTTTTTTTTTTTTTTTTTTTTTTTTTTCTTTTAAAAGAATTGCTTGGCCCCCTCCCAGTTACTCCAGAATATTCCCATTGCTTGCTGTCAGCTGGGCAAGAGCATCGGATTGCTCATGAGGCAGGTAGAGCAGGATGTGCTTGCATGCAGGGTCTTTATAGGATCAGATTTTCACTGGGTTCACTAATTGCTGACCATGCTCTGAAGAAGACTACTCACACCAGCATGCAAACACTACTCTGGCAGCGTGGCAGAACTCCCCATTGACTTTGGCAGTGGCATGCCCACAGCAGGTATGCAGTTTACTTTTGATAGTTAGATCTGTTTTTTTTTTTTTTTTTTTTTTTTTTTTTCTTTTTTACTGTAAAATCATTACCCTCTATGACCCTCTGTGTATATATTTTTAAACCAAACAGTTCAGGTGTTACTGTTTCATCAGCTGTTAGTGCCCCGTTCCAGGAAGCCCCACCGCAGAAAGCACTGGGTATTGCAGCAGGACCTGATGCAGCCCGTGTGTCAACAGGAGCCCTCTGCGTGGCTCTTGACACCCATCTGACTGGGAAGGAGTTAAAATCCTAATTTTTCTCCTGTCTGGCACTTCAAAGATAAACCCTTTTATAGCAGCCCGGTTCAAAGGCTGGGCTTGCAACCAACGCTGCTCAGCAGAGCATTTGGTTTTCTCCTTACATCATATTTTAGTGAATGCTGTGTTTTATAAGATAAAATGATAAATGGCCTGACTTAAATGACCGGAGGGTATCTACTTTCCTGCTAGTCTATTTAAAAGGTTTCTGTGAACGTTTTACACACCTTACTGTGTGACTGTGGCTGTCTAATAGCAAAGGAAACAATAGCCTCTGATGTCCACAAAGGCAGGGCATACCACACAGGTGCCATGTTTTACAACACCACTATATCTTGTCATTCAGAAGTGCTCCCTGAACAAATTGCCTGTCATATTTAAAGATAAAATCTGACAGTGCCAGAGCTGACAAGTAGTCCTCAACCCTGACATACAACACGGAGCTGAATTTTGCTAGATTTGCTGTAGATGGATTTGTCTTTAGAGATTCACAGCAAAGCCAACTGCTGGCAGAGCAGCAAAAATTATTTCAAAACATTGCTACTAAGTGTCAGGCTTTATTAAATGGCTGCTTTAAAAAAAAGGAAAGAAAGGCTCGGTGTGAGCTTTAGAGAAGAAATGTACAGAAATGTTTTTACATATTTTACTTTTCCCTAAAATAATGATGTACGGTGTTTCTAAATAATAGAAAATACGGCACTGCATTTCAGGAAATGTATTTTCATTACCCCTTAGCACTGTGTTTACACTACGGGAGCCTGTATTCTTTTATCTTTTGCCCTGTGAGGCTCTGAGAGGGATGCACGGTAAATATGAATTAAGGAGGAATGACACAGCCCTTTCAGTAATTACAGACACGCTGCTCCAGCGGTTGCTGGTGCAGGTTTGGAGGGCTCGCCTTGGATAAGCAAACACCATTACCCAGTGCTACTCACCGCAGGCAGTGCTGAGGGGAACCGAGGGGTTTTGTTGTATGACTGCTACGCACAAGTGGCAGGAGCAGTGGCAGGTTGGCCGAAGCGGGGCAGGTACTCGAGAAGTTCGTTAAAATCCCAGCTTATCACTGGTTTTACATCAGCCCCCTTGGGGTTTGTGGTTTTGAGGGTGTAAAGAGCCACAGTCATCTTCTGGTGCAGCTCTTTGATGCCTACGTTAGATCACTGTTCATTTAACTCCTTCCTTGGCAAACTTCTGCATGTAAAATGGGAGAGATTTCTCTCTTCCTGCTCTTCAGCCATCAATAATAAGTGATGTGCATTTTCTCAAAGAGAAAAAAAAAAGGCCATCATCTGCAGTTCAGCGTGCCACGTTGCATCAACCCTTTCCACTATGACAGCCCTGACACCCAAATGCCTTTTCATACCTACTCCCAGCCGAGGCAGCAGGAAGGTGCTGGCACCAGCACTGCCTCCCGCAGCCTCCATCTCCTGCAGCCTCCGTCTGAGCACTCAGCGAAGGGGAAAACAGGAGAGGACACGGACATAGCTACAGTCAGTAGGTATTACAGTGTGTTTTGGGACAGGCCGAGCTGCAGGGCCCGGGACGGAAGGGAGAGGTGAGTCTGATCAGCAACCGCACAAGGCAGCTGTCGCTGCAGGCAGCAGCAAGCCGAGGCTGCTGGCGTTGGAGCTCACCCTTCCCACTGCAACCACCTCTGCAGAGCCCCTCGGATCAGACTTCTGCCATGGGACATGCTAAGCCCCGGCAAAAGGCTGCTCGGGTGCATTCCAGTTGTGCTCCTAACTTTATTTTGGCAGCCCCTTCCAAGCCCCTCCATTACTGTAGAGTTTGGCTGCCTCGCTGAACCTTCACCCCAGGGGTGGCTCCTGTGTGTTGCACCTGCTGGCTGAAACCATCTGTTGCCATCACCAGCTGCACTCAGCACAAGCAGAAAATAACTCAGGCTTTACCAAGGTGACCCACACAGGGCAGCCCCTCGCTGTCTTCAACAGCAAAGCCACCTGTGTGAGCTGCATTTGCTCTCTCAAAACTTCTCCACAGCATGGCCCTCTCTATCAGTCACTACACTAGAAAGGCTCCCCGAGTACCCTGTCATCCTGTGTTTCCTATAAAGCTTGACTTTGCCTTAGGAATAGTGTTAGTAAAAGCTGTAATTGTCATTCTCCTGGGCTGCATCAAATCTTATTTAAGGATGGATCTTCTCTCAATTTCTCTTAGAGGCACTTTACCCGAGAGAGAACCAATCCATTATTGGAGGAAGATGTTCTGACCCCATTAGCTGGGCAGACGTGTGTTTGAACTACAGACCTCTGAGCATCCTCAATCCGAGATGAGCTAGCGCAGGCTACTACATTGAGAAGGGTGCCTCCTCCAAGACCCCTGTACCATTTGGGCAGGTGCCAAATGCACAGTGCAACAGGAGGCTGAGAGATCATTATGCCCAAAAGGTGATTAAAATAGTGAGCATAAGGGTATGTAGATAAATAATAAAAAAAAGCCTGGGTAGCGTTACTTTGGACATCCACTTTGTTCAAAATTCAGCATTGAAAAGAAATTCTGTATGATCTGTAATTCTCTGCAATTCTCATATTAGCATGTACTAAAAAATCTGTGTGTAATATGGATTTTTTTTAAAAAAAGATTGCTCTGTTCCTAGCCTGCTTCATGTGTTGGATCGTGGACTTCTGAGAGTACTGGGAGCTGCACAGTACAAGAGTTTGTAACCTTTAAAAGTGGGAATGTTATAACTTGGTCTTAGTTAGCAAATTGTGGCCCTGACTCTAATGAAAGTGCTGCTGCCCAACAAGCTTTGCACTGCATTGATTTTTCTTCTATCAGTTGGGAGTTCTGGTAAAAAAACAATGGATCTAATAATATCAGCAAAGCAGAGACAGTAAGAAACAGTGAGCTCTTCAAAATAAATAGGTCAAGCCACAATCAATTTCCAGATTTGAAATTATGTTTTTAAAATGTCTGTTTAATACAAGACCTTGTTCTATGTCTATCAACTCAAAGCTTGTAAGGTTTAAAGTTCCTCAACGGCTGCTTTATCAGGTAGCCCAGAGTTAGGCCCCAGAGGTTAAGCAATAAAAGAGAAACAAAAATAACTTAACAGTCTCTGCAGCTAGTTGAACCCAGCAACAGCTCCTTAAACAGCTTTCACATTCCTAGGGTTTGAAATGCCATAAAGCCACAAGATACACTGAAAAGCTACGAATTTGCTAAGTAGGATTTCACTTCCTCTTGTTATTAGAGGTCATTAAATTTATTAGATGTTAGTAAAATCCTTGTAAACAGAAAATATGAAGGCTTATAAAACAGTGCTCTGTATTTGAACCCAAATAATTAAGATGCAACTAGGAATAGGATAATAACAGAAGCCTGATTTATGAAGTGCCATTAGTTCTGAAGTGTTAGCGATACTTATGCAACAAATTTCACACATACCTATTGAAATAAAATATAATTGTACAGCATAGAAATATTTATGGAGAATATCATATAGATCAGGTCAAAACTTGCACGTATGGTATCTAGTAGGAAAGGGCTCAGTTACAAACTCTAAAGTCATACTCTTCACTCACTGGAAAAGCAAGTATCCGGAGTGACACAAACTTTTATTATTATTATTATTATTATTATTATTATTATTATTATTATTATTATTTTGAGATGATGGTTCTTTAATTTGAATGATCTTGGAATAGAAATGCATGCCAACATTGTAAAAAGCTGTTAGTAGAAACTATTGCAAGTTATAACTGTGTAACTGCAAAATAAAGACCCTGTGATTGATAGATGATTGCAGACCTGCAATGTCAGCAATATAACTTTAAACCTTTTAGTTCAGAAATTAAGTTTTTCCACTGGAGGGATGGGAGAGTATCTTTTAGCACAGTGTACACATTCTGTGTGACTTACGTGTGATGTTCTACCTGTATGTAGTCTTCGTGATGGAAGGACAATTACAAGTCCCACTCCCCAGAGAGGATTTAGGCTTTTATGACAGATTTGCTACAGAAAGAATAGGATTAGGGTAAAATTCAAAACTCAACAAGCAATGCTCAATCAGGTGGTATTAAAAGGTGCTGTGCAGGGGGGCCTCCTTGGGGTGCTACACCCTCCTTCCCACTGAATCAACAAAAACCATGATGCATCTCAAGAATTTGGAATTAAACTTTTCTATCTTCTTGGCTCTCAATATTCTCAGGTGCTTTTTGCCTTTAGGGTCTGGCTTGCATGAGGGGCTTTGCAAGCAACTGCTTTTTAAAGGCAGGTTTTCAGTTTTACTTTTTAGAGGACAGCTTCTTCCTGTGGCACAGAAGATTGGCTGGTGCAGGAAATTCCCATTTGTTTCAGCCCTGTTCCAGCAAAAGTATCTGGCCTCCCTAGCTGCTAGTGCAAGAGGAGGCATCCTGATTAGTCTCTGCTTCATTTAAGACAAGCTGTTCTCTACTGCAGAGACTGAAAGAGTGCCTTACTTTTGAGTGAAGAGGGGTGAAGTCTCCTTGTGCTTGTATATCCCCAGAAAAGGCTCCCTGATGGTGTTTTACCCATTTTTATAAAAAGATAAAGACTGGGAAAATCTAAGGAACCTCTGGCTCTAAGGGAACCAGAAAAAAAAAGGATCAGCTTAAGGAAATCTGGATACAAGGGAAGCTCATCTTAGTCTTGCTAGAGTAATGTCACCTATGTTACAATGAATTGTAAGACATATTTAAGAATAATACTGTTTTCCCAAGTTGTCCTTTCATCCAGTTGCCCACACACTTACTTTTGGTTAAACTTTTCTGAAGCCAAGGAAAGAATGTACTAGGCTACGAAATCAATTTTCTTAGCTCCTGGATGCCTTGCTGACTCTAAGCTGGTGAATTTGTGAAAAATGTTCTCTGTCAACTCTTTTTGGCTAGAAGACTCCAATCCATCCTGGCAGGAATAATGACCTGGCCTCTGTTATTCACGCTTTCATCACCTCCTGGCTGGAATCTAGTAACGCAGAGTAACTGGGCACACAGCCTTTGGAGTTAAGGACATTCCTAATACAGAACACTGCAGTGCATCTAAGCGTCATGGGCATGTGCACATCAGATCAGCCTGCTGGACTTTATAGTGGCATTCTTCAGCACACCAAACGAAACTTGCAGGATTGATCCTTGTCTTACCCTGTAACCTGAATCCAGGGTAGCTTTGACTTAGGGCTATCTACAGCCATGAGAGAGAGAACTGGTGGTAACTCTGTTCCTTTGAGACAGCAGAACCCACCACAAAGTCTAGAAACAACAGCCATCACAAACCTCATCGTATTTTTTGTGTGTGTATGCAAGACATTTCTTCAATATTGCTTTATTTAACAACTGCATGTGTTTTTCATTGCACCTTCTACTGCAGTAAACACAGGAAACACCGTTTATGCACTCATATAGGTTGATGCAGTGCTGGTAGGCACTGGGTTATTAGCGCTCACATCATGTAAGAGTGTGGGTTGGATATGGGAAGTTGCATAGCCAGAAGAATACTTCTAAATTCAGTAGCAGAACCAGATATATTTATATTGAGGGAAGCCCTAGTACAAGGGGACTGTGTGTGTGGAGAGTTAGTTACGTCCATTTATAGTGTGAGTCTTACCAAAGAAAAGGAAATTAATCTGCCTTCCATACTAGAAGACCTGCAATACAATCAGAATTTAATTCCAAGAATTTCAGTAATAATAGTAAGCTCCCCATTACCTCCTTTTTGTTTTCCAATCAACAAACTGTTCACATAAGCAGATGAGGATAACTATGGCACTTGGCTTGGGTTTGCAGTACAGTTCAGTCAGAGAGAGATGCCCCACTGAAGGGCAGGTTCAGCGTACCTTTGAGTTTGCTGCTCTGAAGAAGCTTACCTCTCACTAATCAGCATATAGGAAGCTTACAAAAATTAATTTGCTCATGTAGGCACCTGAATGGCGTGAAAAGTATGCTCCTCTTGGTCCTTCTTCCATTTACTGCAACAATGAAGTATTGATGATAAGAGCTAACACCTTCTGGAGGAAAAATGATAGACAAAGGCATTCTTTAAGTGATTTATTTTATAAATGTGGGTAAATTAGCAAATATATTACACAAAATCAAATATACATCTCACATTTTTATACAAATAGTCTTTAATAAAAATTACATGTAGCAATAGCAAATAAACAATGAGCAAAAATGTCGCAATAAATAGGCTGGAAAATAAATGTACTTGAGAAAAAGCTACCTGATACAGTTTTTATGTTTTCTCACTTTAAAGCCATGACAGCCTAACAAAGAACACAACTTCTTAATAGCATGACTATTAATAATGAAATAAATGGGAAAGAAAGGGCATTGGTGGACAGAAGGGAAAGAATGGCAATGAAAGAACCATGGAATGCTTTGATAATGTTTGGGTAATAAATTATTAGGATGTTCATCAAAATAACTAGAAAAGTAGTGCTCTCAGTAAAGTACTACCAGACTACGAAATAGGTACCAGACAAAAAGTGCTAACAGGTGCATAACAAGCACTCCAGCATGTTCCAGCAATGCATCTTCACCTTGATAAATAGCACCCAAATACCCACAGGGGATTTTCTTCAGTTTCCTGGTACAGCAGTTACACCACCCTGGGGGGCTGTCCAGTGAACGTATTTAAAACAGAGCCAGAAGAATGTGGATTGTACTGTAATATTCTCTGCATATTCTCCATGGAAAAATTTAATAGTTCCAGTAAAATTCACCTTTTCCCACTGAGACCTCAGGGACTTGGAATGTAACTAAAAGATTCACTCTGAAATTTAATCAAGCATTAGGAGGCCTGAAAGATGTCTCTTACATGAGATGTATTACCACGTGTTGTACAATTAAATAATACATTAAATATTGTATGAGATGGGCAGATTCCACTCTGCTTTCAGATATATCTTTGGAGAAAAAAAGTTCTCTGAGACCATCCTTGACCCGTAACTGGAGCTGATTAACTGGAAGTAATCAGGACACGCCAGCGATGGGGCATTACGTATGCTCTGCTCCAGTGTTAGCACGCAGAACACAGCTGCACATTTGACCTCTACCTCAGTTTCTCTTGTGTAAGGCATCCTGAGATCTTAAGATCAAAAGCCACTTTAAAATATTACTACAATTAGCTGCTAATTTTTTTGGTGAAATGTTTGAGCAAAGGACCTTGGAAAATGTCTTCCCATTCCACATGCATAACACCCTGATGGATGTAATGAAGTAGGAAAAAAGTGAAAAAACTTGTGAGAACACACAGGTGATATCACTGTGTTCAATTTTTCTTTTTTTACGTAGACATTCACCTTCTGCAGCAAACCAAGCCTCTCAGGAGTGCTGATAGCAAAAAGCCCTAGTCATACAGGCTCAGTTTCAAAGTTATGCTACTACTCAGAGAGAGAAATAAATGTATACTGTATTAAAAACAATCATCATAGCCCTTTAAATGATTGGATAGTTTAGCTTTGAATGCAATTCAACCTAACAGAGGCTTTAATGGCTTTTGACAGATTGTTCCACTGATCAAGGGACGTGTATGAAAATAACTGCCTACCAAGCCCTGATTTGATTTTAAGAAAAGAAAACTGAAGGTTAATGGTAAACAGAAGTTGATTGTTCACATTTTCACTGAAATAACTCTATCTGACCTGTTCTTAGAACGAGAGAAATAAAGGATAATGGGAATCCTATACACCTGACTTTTTACTTTAGCCTCTAATCAAGGAGACTAATCAGACCAAGATGTGTTGGCATGAAAGCAAGTATTTGACGATATGGAGGGGGAGGAGAAAAACTTTTGTGTCCAAATTCAGCACTGTAAAACCAATCGGGTATTAGAGGATGTAAACTGCAGAATAGCGTGTCCTTTTCTATCATGTGAATTGAGTGCTGGCTGCAAAGCAACGAGCAGATAACGCGTAGTTTTCATGTCATGTGTCAAGGGCTCACTCCCAAACATCAGCATTTTAATGCGATCATTTTATCAGTTATCTGTTGGCTTTCATTTGACATATTATTCAGCCAATTCTGCAGCCTTACTAAGTACAGTCTTTTTGCAAACGTATAAATTATCTTCTGTTGTTCAATGAATGCCTCAGGCTAAGGTGAATCGGAAAGATGAATGCAAATCAAGACACAAGCCCAGCGACATTAAAGGCGAAGATTTTGAATTTGGACTGGAAAGGGAAAAGCACAGTGGTGCTATTCAGGATTGCCTCTGCTCTTACAGGTGGGGTGAAGTGACAGCCAGAATCGGGCAGGTTGGGGTCCTTACAAACAGTGCTGGCCTCTCCTCCCAAGGCCTTCATCACCACCTAACAGCACCCACCCTCTATCCCTAGATTAGCGTAGGGCTGAGCTTTTCAGTCTGCTGTGGTCTTTGCTGGGACAAGGAACCTCTCTGTGGCCAGTGCTCTGTTTGTCCGGCCCTTCCCCACAGCAGCTCACCAGCCCCATGGGGCAGAGCAGGAGACGAGCTGCAACAACTCAAGAGGAAACAGATGTTGTATGGAGGTACGCAGCCACGGAGGTGTAGTGGGACAGAGGTGGGGGCTAAGCTTGGGAACAGTGCTTCTCATGCCTGTTCCTAACAGTGGAACAAGCACTCTTCCCAGCTCTGTAACCTGGGCACAAGATGACAGTGGTCAGGCCCCAGCAAAAAGCTGGGGACCAGCTGTTGGGGGCATGAGGGGGGTTAAGGACCTACCATTAACTATGGACCAGATGGTAGCAATCAAGGGAGAGGTCAGGACCTGCACTGTACAAGTTACTGCTGGATGATTCCCACATGAGTCAAGTTAATAAAGTTGTGGTCTTGTGAAGGCACATCCCTTGCATGTCTTTTCTCTTCTCCTCCTCTCATCCCACCTTCAACATCAACCAGTTTCATCTCTGCTGCATTAGCCCAAATTCCGCTGCGTGACACAGGGCTAAGAGAACTGCCCTACGGTAACTGAGAAAGGAGCAATGCCTACTGGTAACACACTACAGTACTTAATAATTATCTGTTGTGATAGACTTTGGTAATAATTAATGTATTTTTTTATTTCCCCCCCTGCACTAGAATCCTTGAGTCTGGCTCACAGCATTGAAAGGTCTAGAATGACTTTAAAGTATGTCTTGCTAAGTAAAGCTACATTATTATCAGTGAAACTAAAAACGGCATCTGGATGACAGTAAGACAACTGATTTGGGTATTTATAATGCTGCATGTTACCCATCCTGGACAGTTTCCAGTTGGTGACTACCCATAACATTCTTATTTACACTTAAGATAATCAGGATCTGCTGTAACGTTCAGAGTGTAAGCATGATTTCTTTAAAATCTAGTGTACTGGGATTGATATTTTTTATTTACTTAACCTTTTAACAACAAGAAAGAACCTAAAAGATAAAATATTTTCATATGCAGAGATAAGAATAAAGCAGTATAAAAACATTTATCATTTACATGGCATAACACAGCAGTTTTCTATCAACTACTTAAAAATGGCCTTTACCTTTCATCCCCCGCATTACATAAACAATAGAAGTTTTTCATTTTCTGCCAACATTTTCTTTCTCTGAGTGTAAAACCAACTCTCTATCTCATTTTTAAAGAAAGCCCTTGCCTTGAGCATTTCATTTGTATTGGTTCCATGTTTAGTCAGTAGCTTTAGTAAAATTGATGAATATTGTCTAAAGGCAAGTGCAGACAGGCAAACAGATCTGTATCTTCTGTAATCCATTTAGCCTGACACACACGTGCGAGTGAACTATTTTACCTTAATTCTTTCATGACTGATGAAAAGTAAATGTAAGCAAAGCCATGAACTTCACCATTTTAAAAGAATCACTGAATCTAATGTTAGAAGCTAATTTATGCTCTCACCTCTTCCCTGAAACAAACTGACCTTGGTCCTTATGCATCTACAGCATCCAGACTTGGCAAACAGTTGCTATACTCAGAGCATCCATTAGAGGCTGCGTTTTTCAGCTCATCCAAAATGGTAACGGGTTATTTAGTGCTGGAATACAAATGGATTGCTGAAGTATCATTGCAAAACGAACTACATTAAAATTATTTGTATAAAATAAAGAAAACTTTGAAGTATTTGTCTGCTTATATCTCAAACACAGCAATAACTTATATTTGACCTCTCAGTTTTCTTTAACCATGTTCTTCTCTTGGGGTACCCTTTGGAATTACTACATGCTTCAAACAGTTTCATAAACCTTACTCATGTCTTTGCCATCAACTCCTGTGGGCTTTGGAGAGATGAAACCTCCATATACTTCTATATTTCAACTGAATTCAATCAAGTTACACTGCTTCAGATGATGTGAGACTTGAATGCAACACAGAGTGTTAACTCTCTTTAACCACTTGATTATTGGTATTTTGCCAGCGAAACTTAGGTCTTACCCATTCCAAAGGTTTTCAGTTGTCTGTCATTGCCACCCTTGGCTTAACTGCGTGCTATTTGACCACACTGAAGCTAGTACTAGTTCAGCTAATTCACTAGCTTAAATGTGCAGCGTAGGCAAGACCCAGAATCATGTATTTTTAAACATTCTATTATTGCTGCAACCCCTCTCCTAACACAAGAAAAAACCAACAATAACAACAACAACAAAAAACCAGTGTTGTTTCACTACTGCTGGAAATAATTATTTGCCAATCATTTTTTAATAGCTATGCCTCCACTTCAGCTACAAACTACGGCGCTGATGTGCCTCCTCTACCCTTTCATGGCTGTCAGATTCATTTCAATACTGTGATCCCCATGGTTTCTAGCAGAGCTTAATTAAACACACAAAACAATCATAAAGCAACATAAACAAACAAACAATCCCCTCAAACCCTGTGTTAACTGTGTTACATCATTAGCTTGTTTGAATTCATCTTTCTCATTTCCAAAGCAGTATCTGTTTCTGTGAGAACTGCCTTTTTCAAAAGCAGAATTCCCACATCTTCAGCTAGCTTTTTTCTAAGTGATCTCCAAAGTAAGCAGTATTCAGTGTGGCATTAATCCAAATATATGCTATTTGCCCACTGGTAAAGCTAGCTTTAGATAGCGCAGGGAAGAAAAGCTATGCCCATAACAAAGGATCTCCAAATGTCAACAAATCTGTGGCACATGAGACAACAGATAGATGTGTGGATTACAGTTATAATACAATCAAACCTAATTTAAGTAATTTATTTTTCAAAGAGTCTTTGCTTTCTCTATGGTGGCTAACAGCTTTAGCAGAAGTGCAGGAATACAACAAAAGCACTCGATCCAGACCTTTATACTTTTGCTGGCATAGCTGTGTCAAAGGTGTTAAGAGGCACAACCTCTACTTGATATAATTGTCCTGGCAAAAGCTGGTAGGTGTGGACACAGCTTTATACCACTAAAACTGAATTTTTGCTGGCACAGCTTCTTTAGCTGCAGGGAGGTCTGGCATATGTTACACTGTCAAAAGCAGAGTTTTCAGCAGTACTCATCCACGCACAGGACGCTTTGCCAACAGAGTATCCTGGTATGCTCTGGGTAAGCCTGGCCCCAGCCATGATTTTAAACAGAAGATTAACACAGGAGACGTATTCCATTTCTTGGTGTCAAGCTCTGAGTCTGACTGTTTTTTTTTTTTTTTTTAGTGGTAATACAGACTGAGTGCTGTTTTACTGTAATATAATTTTCTTCTGCTTTTTATGATGAAGGAAAAGGCACACACCAGCTCAAGTAAGAATAGCATCTTAACCAAATGAAAAATCTCTCATTCAGGACATTATCCAATACAGAATTGTTATTTTTATAGCATATTATTACAAACCAGATCACAGCAGCTTCATTTCTCATAGTCTTCTGGATTTGTTCTTATGGCTAGATCATCACAGATGTTGCCATGCCTTCTATCACATAATCTAAATCTGTTTTGCCAGGGGGCCTGACCCAAAATGGAAACCCACGGCTCTTTGGACAAGGTACTGGGAAACCTGGCCTCAGAGCAGGATTCACAAAAGGCAGAAACAAAACAAAGGTTAGGAAATGAATCCTGAGTTCCAGGGAATCCTGAGTTCCATATTGCTGCATGTTGGAAAACTCCCCCTGTGTGTGTAGGTCCCAAAGGCCCTTCTGAGAGGTACAAATGACGGATCACACCATTCTTTCTAAAGGAAGGCAGATGTAATTATGCATCTGTTAGAGCATAAACCAGGAACAGCAGACAGCAGATTCATGCTCTTAGGCCAAAAAAGTCCAAATCCACATCTTCCAATTTCCTGGAAGCATGTAAAAGACAAACTGTAAGCTGTCCTGCCACAGCAGAGCTGTGCACCCTCGGACTGGACCTGTGAGCACTGTCTTTCAGAGGCCTATGCCCATGAGGGTCCAGGTAGGAAGTCCCTAGTTTGGAAAGTTTTTTAAAACCCAGCCACCAGGACAAACACTGTCAGGTGTTCTTGATAAAGCCATACAGGCATGTACAATTGTGTGGGGATGAGACTAGCAGGCAAGACTAGGTTGCCCAAAACCCAGACAACGAGGATGCACCTTAGGTCTAATAATGGACGTGTCAGATCTTCTGCACACACAATGTAACGCTAATTTGTATATGAAGGGTTTAGTACTTGGGAGTGCTTCGCACCTTGAGATGACAGGTGCCACGAGAGGCTGACTTACTATCAGCATCATGCTCGTAATCTCCAAAACCCATTTCTGACAAAATACAAAAAGTACCATACAATTTCCATGATGAAAAACAGCAAAAAAGGCTTAGTATCTATGCCAGGATGCTCCTTCACAAGTTCCTCAGTTTTATAAAGGCTCTGACAAGGAGCCATTCCATAAAGGACTTTCTCCACCATTTCCTCTACCTCTGCCTACATTACTGGATAAAGATGTCACCACATTGTGTGCACAGCTCTATCCGGACACACCTATCAGGCTCCCTCCGAGCTGGCCTCTCGTTAGGATGCCCAGATTACGGATTCTGCTTTGTCCCAGGTGTGAGCTATGCCTTCTGTTGCTCAAACTGCTGAGCCAGAGGCAGTTCTAGGCAGTCATGCAAGCTAAAATGTAGATGTCTGGGAAACTTGTGGAAACACAACTACCCATGGGGTATAGGATCAATGGGGATTTGAATGAAGAGGAAAGAACAGAGGCTGGTGTTCTGGACATCACATCTTAAAAGCCAACTCTTTCTGTAGTTTTGGTGTCTGGTCAGTTTTGTTGTGAGACAGTAACTAAGATATACTGTGTGGAGAGTAGTAAAATCTGCATTGACACATAAACCAACACATAACTGAGGAATCATAAAGATGAAAAAAATTATGCTAACTAAAAACTTACTCCAAATGATGAGCATTAATAGGCTCATCAGTTCTAGGCTGGAAGGTCACCTGATATTCTACCTACTGAACAAGATTTTGTAGGTGAGCTATTACTTCCTCAAGATCATATGGTAGAGGCATATTACATTCATCATTTGTCCAGAAGGGGTGGCATTCAGGTTTCTGGTCTTCTGGCAAGCTCTCTGCTGCTTCTGACTGGCACCTGAAATGAAAAGGAAGCAGAAGAACTACCTAAGTAAAGTTACATCAAGAAACCATATCAAGAAATCAGACACTCAGCAACGATACATTTGTGCTTTAACTTACAGAGAAGAATGAAAATAAACAAACACATCATCCGACCAAATGCGTTGTTCAGTTATAGTGAAGTTGACTTCTGTTGTAGGCTTTGTATTTTCTATAGGGATTTCTCAAAAGCCAATCACAGAGAAAACTCAGTTAGTGTACGTTTATACAGTAAATTATTTTTTCATTATCTCAGCTGTTATTTAAAGTATGTGATTAAACCATTATCAGATTTAAATGTTTGCCGGTTTCCAACATCTTACTAGATTATTGAGAAAGATTAAACTGAATTTACTGCATTAAGGTCAGGGGGGATAGATTAAACAATATTAAAGAAGCCGGACTAGCTTTGTAGATTCTGGAGATTTACAAGTGTATCAACCTGCTTAGCTCTGAAAAAGGCAATATAAAACGAGAAAATTCTATAAAGATAAATGGAAATGGAGGTTAATAACAACTTCCAATGATGAATAGGTGGGCAAAACTTCAATAAAATTAAATTAAGAGGTTAGTGTATGTTAGTCCCCTGAGAAAATGTTTAAATTACAGTGTTTTTTATTAAATGGATTATTCATCAATACTACTGAAGTCTAATTATAATATTCAACTGAACTGCAGCCTGCAGAGGAAAGTTTTCTAAGTGGCAACCATCACATCCCTTCAGATTAGGCTCTAATATAATGTGTTGCATCAAAAAAAAATTGCCACACTCCAATGAGGATTTCTCCCCCTCTTTTTTCACATCCCCTTGAACAATTTGCATGTTGATGATTAATTAGTTAACGTTTGGAGTGGGACAAGACAAAGAAAAATGCTACACGTTATAATTTCAGTATATACTGCAGGTCAACGCAGTTCTTCAAGGATACGGGAAGCAAATCCCAGAAATAAGCTTCTATCTCTTTTAAGACATTTTCAATAATGCCTATACTTTACGCTTCTATACAATAGAGTTGTTCTGATGATTTAAAAGTTCTTTCAAACATATGTATGTGGCTTTCATCCCTGTAAAATGAACTCTAAAAGTACTGACACCTGTAACTTCCTTGCCTACACCATTGGCCTTCTGGAAGAGACAGTTTCCAAGTGAAAGATGTCTCTTGGGAATTATTAATGGCAGTGTAATACCCCTGAGAAAACATACTTCAGCTTTACACCCATGTTGGTGTGTGGTTAATTGCCGCACCAGCATCCTGGGCACTCAATCCATCGTACATTACACTGCAAGGACAGTATTAACACATAACATTCCAATATATCTTCAGCTCTCCACATCAGCCCCTGATAATAGCATCTGTTAACATGCACTAAGTACTATTATGTAGCACATCACTTCATAAATAATAAGATTAGCCGACCTCAGGGCCCTGGGAAGAGTAATGTGTTTAAATGTTCTCATTATTTATTTAAAACAAGAATTAAAGGAACAGAAGCTACTTCTGACAATCCTCTTAGCATAAATATTAAACTGTTTGCATTGATAAGCTGCACTGTACAGAATAACAGAGGATTTGTTTTGCAGGCTGCTTTATAATAGTTGTTAGAGCAAATGCAGTTTAGTGTATGAGTTCTGAGAGGTACTTAACTGATTGTGCCATCATGTTCTGGAGACATTTTCCAAATTATATAAAGGAACGGGAGAAAATTAATATGCAGGGAAAGCTGAAACTAATTACAGCATAACTCTATAAGGCTTTTAAAATCTTGCTTTATTTTCTGTCTTGGCACAAAATAATACGCTCAATTTGCTGGGTAGTATAAGATACTCCAGTCTAAGCATTTCAATCTAAGAGTGGATAAATTAACCATGTACAGATTATTGCAGATGACAAATCAAGAAGCTCAGCTGGTAAATACTGCAGGCATATTATGTGGTCTGCAAAACTCAATTTATAATAATTAACATTCTCTCACTCATTTGCTATTAACAAAAGAATTTTCATTGAGAGGAAAAACACCACCTTCACCATTTAAGGCCTCCTTCTTTTTACCCCTTTTTCCTTTTTATCTTTAATGTCTCTTTTTTTCCCCTCACTCTCGTTCACAAACTGCTTGGCCAGCTTTTCCCTCACCTTTGGGTTTTGGACAATTGTCACTGTAAACATGTCTGAAGTCACTAACGATGCTGTGAAAAGCTCTTCCAGCCACTACTTTCCTTTCTCTGGTTTTCTTACAGAGCCATCTTCGAAAGGCCACCCCACAGCTATGTGTGTGCCCTAACTCTCAGTGACCACGCGCTTGAGAAGCGTTAGCCACATATTCCAGATTGGGGATTACAAGGATGGAAGCGTTAGCCATTCCAGGTGAGGGATTACAGGGATAGAAGTATGTCAGGTCCTTGGACTTCCTGTGCAAGCCTGATGACAAACGTATCAGTATGCTGCAAAAGTGCAAAAAAGGGGAACAGTGCCTTAAGACTCCAAATTCTGCAACCCCACAGCTCCTCTGTCTTTCTCTAAAGCATTTCTGATGTTTTGCTTTACATTGCTAGCAGAATAGCAGTGAATGTGACATTTTTGCATTTTGTGAGTCACCTGCTCTGACCAAAATCACAGTCCCTGTGCAGGATCCACTGACATAAAAGTCACCTCAGGTTGCTCATGTTCAGAGGTACAGGGCTGGCGTCTAAGCAGTCAGTGCTCCACCTGCCCGGCTGTCACGCAGTCCTCCTCAACTGCACCCACGAGCTTGAACACACTCACCCAGATATGTGCTGACCCTCTGCCTCGGAGTTAGCATGCAAGAACAGTCCTTTCCAGATGGATATATTTTACTACTGTTCTTAATAAATTTCTGCACAGTTGTGGGAGATCTTGCTCCTACAGTGCTCTTTAATTTGTAGCAGAGTTAAAGACCTGGAGATTCTGTAAACTGAGAGAAAGTTTCAGCCTGGAGAAGCTGAAACTGAGCAATTAAAGGCATCTGAAAATAGCAGTTATTTAAAATCACCGCTAACTCGGGTTAGCAATGATAACTGAGAACAGCCAGAATTCCTGTCTTTTCCCAGATACAAAGGAATAGATGAGGGTCCATGTGGGAAACACTGCAGTCATGAAAGTATGGTGGTAGTGGGAAAGTAACAAGATTTATAATATTATTTATTAATTAAAAACTGTTATTTGAGTTGATAATGAAGTAAAGCCTCCAAAAGCAAGTAAATTCAATGCCTGTATATTTATGTACAAAACGTGTTAAGAGTGGAAATGCCACATGCCCTGAGATGTGGAAGAAGCCAAATAAAGAGGAGTAGGGAACAACCACCATGACATATTTCTGAGCAATTTAGCTCTAGAACCTCGATAATACGAGTTTACCAACACACCAGAAAAGCATGATTTGTATGTCTAGAGGTGTGCAGAATGCACAAGACTCCTTGGCCCTTGCTTTCTTGCTAAACCAATCAAAACCTGCACCGGTTCCAATGCAAAAAGCCCATTTTGATGGAACACCAGGCTACTGCTGCTGTGCACTTTCTCTCCCATGTAATCTTCACACTCTTTTGATTCCCTTTTTATTCACATTTGTCAAATGGACTTTGCTCGTTCATGTTTACCAACAGCAGAACATTAACATAAGTCATGAGAGGCATTGGTGTGACAAGGTCTGACTCCTTCCCTTGGAAGGTGGCTGCGTTCCCCGAGGCAGGTGTGCGCTCACTGGCACCAGGGACCTGGTTATGGTCCCTTGGGCTGCACTGACACTTTGATGATCAGGGTGTCAGCTACATTAGAGGACACTGATCACGATACTGAAATTAACCAAGCTAGCTAAAGTGTGTGTTAATTACGAGTATGCAAGCAGTCAATAAAAGGTTAATGCAAAAGTCAAAGGATAAATTTATTTCACTATTGCATCACTCTACTGACTAAATGACTAACATTATGCTTTGTTTTTAATCAATAGATTTTACAGTAATGCGTGAGCCATTGATTTGAAAAACAGACTTCTGTCTAAGGGCTAAGTTTTGCAACTATTTAGTATCAAGTATCAATATACTTAAAACACTCTTTCCTTAGAGCAGATACTTTTTCGCTCCAATGGCAGGAACAGTAATGCACACAAGCCAGAAAGAGCCTTTGGGTTCTGCTGATGCCTGTGATTAACACAAAAGAGAATTATTATCTGGGATCCTGGATTCCACCGCACTGTTTGTCTGCTCCACAGAAGTGTAGTCAAATCAGATCAATAGGGGTCAATTTGTGGCTCAGACTGCAAAGGCACGTTAAGAGTGAAGAGATGATCTGCACGGTCCCGTCTCCTCGATGGTACTGATTTAGCTGCAAGGCAGAGCACGGGGAACTTCACAAGGTCCTTCACGTCAAGGAACCCAGCCTGGCCACCTTCCCCATCTACGTATGGTCAGAAAGGGAGGAGGAGACACGTGCTGTCTATGTACAAAAGTACCCATCTTCCCCTACATGCTTATACCAGCATTCCTGACGTTATGTTTTATATGGAGTTATTTCTCCCTCCAATCTTGCTAGAGTAAAGGTGTTACTGAGTTGTTATGCAGAAATTCAGAATATTTTTTAAAACAATGGCCCAGGTACAAACAGGTCGTGGATCACCCTACTGAGACAAACACATTCACTAATCCCACACTGACACTGGCTAAAATGATACGACATTGCTAACATGGATGCTGCTCAGAGTAAGGCAGAGTTTCCTTAGGCAGCATCTTCCATTTTTAAGATTCACAATGACTTTGCAAACTTGATCTGCTCACATCCTATGTCATTGAAAGCTCATATTCTTAGTTGCTAAAAAGCATGCAAGAGAAAACTGCACTCTCAGCTACCTGACTTCTTATGCAAAGAACAGAAAATATGAGATTAGATACATGAGAACAACTACCCAAATGTGTTAACCTTGATTTTTCTTTTTCTAAATAGTGCATCTCATTCACAGGTACGACAAATTCACTTCTGCTGCTGAATGCATCACAATTAATTCCTGTAAGCACTTAAGTCAAAGTTGAAACTTGCAGGCATTTCAAGAAGACCAACACTAAAATCCAAATCCTTTCTTAGAAACCACTCACAACAGACATGAGCTACTAAGGATAATAATAAAAAATGTTATTTTTTAAAAGAAACTGTGCAAAAATTTAACAGGCTGAATATAGTTTCTCAAAGTATAATCTCAAAGTATAATTTAGCAAGACATACTTTTTTTTTTTTTTTTTTAACACACAAAAATTGTGAAATTACTGGCGTTATAATTCGGCTAATAAAATATGCTATCACAAGATCTGACTTCCTGTAACTTCTAAGTTGCCACAGAGGAAAATCAAAAACAAAAACAAAACTGGTTTATCAAACTGCATTGCTCAAAAAGAATGGAGAAACTCTAAAGTAAACCCTCAAATTGATGCTGTAAATACATATTCTCCTTCACCTTTGGACATGGATAGGATATTGAGATAAAGTCTGTAAAAAGGATTGAAAAAGTCACCCCTGTTATTGAAGAACCGAACTTTCATTTATCTTCATAAAAAATTAAAAGGTGTAAGGACAAATGTCACTGCTGATAAAATGGAATGGGAGGGGGGGAGAAATGTGAAAAGCAGCTGCTTTCCAGGTGGATGCCCATTACAGCATTAGCAATTTCAGAAATTACAATACGCCTTCGTATTTTTTTTCTACTCCAGGCACCTGCCTGGTCACAGAAGCTGGTGACAAGTGCAAATTTCTAACCACTAATTAAGGTTTAAGGCCATCAGGTAGCCTGTTGAGAACACTTTTTATACCTAGCTCTATTTGTCAGCACGTCCGTTACATGCCAGTGGTGATGAACGGGGAATTCGGGCGGCTGACCTCTGAGAGGGCTGACCTCTGACACCAGTTGCAGGAGAGGGGCACCCCGAGCCTGCCTTGCTCCTACCTGACCCCCCTGGAATAATACGGGGGTCAAACACCGGGGGTGATGCTGTCTGTCATATATGAAGCAACCCCGCTAGAGCTTTGGGGCACCCAGTGTTGGATTCCAGAGCTCTGCTGCACCAGGCTGAGAGCAGCTGCAGAAATGTTGTGGTTTCACAGATGGATCAGGTAGCTCGCCTGGCCATTCAGGAGAACAGACACATGACTAAAAAAACACCAAAGAACAACCCTGAAAACAAACACAGCTGAAGAAATGGTGACTCTTCCATCAGGGGCAAAACACACGCAGCCACTATGGCACCGGTACCCTTCTTCTGCACAGATCCAGCCTGGATCAGCTGTGCCAGAGGAGGCCACTGCTGTGCTCTCCCAGGAGTACTTTTTATGGAGATCTGACCCAAGACACGAGATTTACATTTCAGTTGTTCCATGCTTGTCATACTGTGGCTCTGCACAACTAAAACATTTTAAAAGGTTTACTGTCTTTTAAGAACAAATAAAATGACATCAATATTTGACTTTGCAAAGCAGATTTCAGAAGTACTGGTCCCAAACAGGCAGTGAAATGAAGTGGCCAGATGGAAAGAGCACTGAGCTTACTCTTTTGAATGTCTAACCCCCAGTGGATACCCAAATAGTCTGTCCCACTCACATTAGCCACTGCTGATGCTCTTTCATGTGCTGTAACTAGAGTGAGCCCAGCCAGATGTAATGGCTGAGAACAGGAATTGCATTTGTAGAGGGACAGAATTGACAACGTGAGTTAGTTTCCAGATACGGAAAAGAGAATGCCAGATTTAGGAAGGGATGGAGGCAGTATTACTTAAATTTTAGTCCTTGGAAAAACTTAGGATCAGCTGCACAAATACTCAAGTACAAACATGATGGCACGTTACAAGGTGATCCTGCCTTCTTTCAAAAGCTGATAATGATTTGCATCACTGATGCACTTGGTCCTTAGTACAGAACCAAATTTTACAGTCAAGAGCATACAAGAGCTTTATGCCCCCAAAGTCACTAATTGCACTGCAGCGAGGACTCTGCTGAAATATCCTGAGGCATCATTGGTGTCCTGGTAGCACAGGCTGAAATCTGTCAGCATTACCCTTGTGTGTACTTCTGCAAAGTGAATCTACAGCAGAATCCATCTTACAGCCTGCAGAGAGTGTTTCCTGTTCCACAGAGAGGTGGGAGAGAGAGAAATGAACCTGACACTAAAGAGGCTTAAGTGACAGTGAAGTGAACTTGAAAATGCCAGTGTTTCTACTTTTACTCAAATTGTAATTTATCTAAATATGAGAAAAACACAACCTGTTCATACCCTTTGAATGTTGAAGTGTCTGCAACCAAAGTGCTGGTGGACTCCAACCACATCTCCACTGTGGGCAAATCAATAAACCCAAAAGATACTTCTGATGAGATTATCAGACACCTTCCTCATCATGGCCACCAGCTGTACCCTACCAAAGGGGAACTCCTACGATATGGCACTACAGGAGCAGCAGAGCCACCCAGGACAGTGCTGGCTTAGGGTGAGCGATGAAAGCTTGACTTCCCCAGACAGAACCTTTCCTTTCCTTTGTGGCCTCGGTCCCACAGACCTAGAAGCTGTCCATGAGACAACCAGAGTGCCTCCTATTCCCACCAGAGAATAGCTGTGTGGGGCAGTCTCCATTCCGTGTTTGTTTGATTTTTTAATTAAGAAACATCACTACTCTCTATAAAGTGTAGGGGGTAGGGAAATTCCCCAGAGAAACTCTGAATAAATAACACAGCATTTGCTGAAAGATGAGGTTTAATCCATTTTAACCTACAGGTCTTCAAATTGTTCTCTTCCAGCCCTGTTTCTCAGATGCTTTTGTTTCCTATTTTTAGAATAATATGTACAGAAGCAACGAACCCTGACTGCACGAGGAGCATGTTTATGCATATTGATGTACACACACCTTCATACCAATACCTGCAAATAATCCCATCAGGCCAAAAGAGACAGCATTTAGGAGGAAATTTTCAGCACCACAGACATGGATTTAGTTATAAACTTTTCATTATCAGCAACGGGATTTGGGTTATTCCCTCTGTGCTGAGAATATTTGGCTTTGACTTCAAACAACATAGAAATATATCAGCCTCAATATAATTTATATTCTCTCAAAAGGAACCTAAAATGCTCTAAGCCTTTGCTGAGGTGTCTGATGTTCCCTCCGTTACACTGTATGATCGGCTGCTTTATTTCACTTGCAATCGTGGCTTTCCTATGATTTTTTCAGACAAAGAAACAAAATGTCTGCTGTACACTGAGTATAAACACAGCTGACTTGTTTTCCCCAAAGTATTGATTTTATGCACTTTTAAAATAACTATTTTCATTCCGTTTGCATAATCAGCTGGGGCATTGTTCTTCTACATTTGCAGAAACACAGATGGAACCGCTGATCTGCAGCCTTTGGAGAGGTTTTACACTATTCTCCAGAATCTAAGCCTCTATTAAAATAAGGTTTCTAACACTTCTGGTTGTGAAGATAGTCTGGTCAATGTAAATCGATGCATGGTTATCATGTTGAGTCCACAGCCAGCCAGACAGACACAATAGCACCAAGGGAGCTGTGAACTTCCCCCACTTACTTTATTGGGTGTTTACTTAGGGCCAGATGCTCCCCTCTGTTGTGCAGAATGGCGTTAAGTGACTGAGAAAGAGAGAGGAAAAGGAAATGGAAATAAAAATCAACAAAGAGAAAAGGAAATCTCAACAGACTGCTTCCCAGGGGGTTACAGATGCCCTCCCTTGCCAGTATTAGACTGCTGGAAGATTTGGGGCTGAGCCATGCATATTGCACATTTTTCTAAAGACACCATATTTTCCAAACGAATGCCACACAAAAAGTTAATGATGCTTCCAGCATCGTTTACAGTCTCACTTTATCTTTTGCACTCCTTTTACGTGGAGGTCATACAGCCAAGGAGAAATGTAAACGTAGCATGCTTTCAGAGGACGCTGCAGGAGGATGGGCTGCCATTTAATGTCCCCCGTCTAAAGAAGGCAGTCTCATTTTTCCATGATCTTCAGGGTTTGAAGACTGCCTTCTGCAAGCAAGATAACACATTTTCCTCATTGATAGTGCATTTCTCCATGAGACTAACTTTCATCTTAATAAAAATCAACTACTGTATGACAAATCCCTATTTGTTACAGGTGCAAAGTAAAACCAAAAGCAGGAGGTCTGAATGCAAGCAACAGTAACCATATTACTTGATACTTAAATCAGGCTGGATAGAAATGGGCTGTATCTTTTCAGCATCAAACCCATGTAATCCTTTCAGCTCTAAGTGCTTCCTGTGACACTCTGCAAGCTCCTAACACCACCCATCCTCAAAATCCCATCTCCTCCATTAGGGCCAAGGGAAGGGCAACAGGAGGCAGAAGCAGAAAGGAAGAAATAGTAGGGAAATGAGAGAGCAGATACAAGAAAGGCAGAGAATCTCAAAAATAGGAATCAAGTTTTGAATTAAAAAAAAAAAAGCCTCAAGTAACTAATCACATTTGAATCACTGCAGAATTTCTCTACGACTGCTGCTTTATTCAGTGATATATTGTGGATAAATCACTGCAAAATATACCACTAAGAAAATTCCAGTATTGGCAGGGAAATAGGCTTGATAGCCAGGAAATGCTACAATACATCCAGACATGAATAAAAATCATATGGTGACAATGAAGAATAAAAGAAGTCTGCTACAGAAATCTCATCCAGAATTGGCAACTTCCACTGAAATCACTGCAAATGATTAGTAACCATGCAGGGGAATGACAGTAGTTGCTTATTGTATATTATAATAAATGAGAGAGACAAGATGCAGAAAAAGTAATTCCCATCTCAGTTGAGAGTCTCATTACCTCTGTAACTTGCTGACGGCTTCATTCTTAGTGGAATGCCAAAGAGCTTGGGAGCACTTAGGATGCTTCTCCTTAGAGTGTATTAAGAAGTATGTGACAAGTCTATGTCTTGGTCTACATCTCAACTCTATTCAAACTAGGTATTATTTCCATGTGTACTTGAAAAGAAAAAGTGCAGGATCTCATTCTATAACATCCTATCAGCAGACCTCAATTCTCTCAACATTGTGAAGATTTTTTCACCCAAGTGAGTACAACTTAGTATTGAAATGCTAATAGCAGGTAAAACCTAAAATGTCTATTACAACAAATGCATACAGCTCTTCATATTATTTTTCTATGGTGTAAAGAATCTTTCTGATCACAATATCAATGATTTTAAGACACAGACTCAGACTTTACACCTTTTGGTGGTGCCAGCTCACTTGTTTCATATGTTATGATAATATAGTTCTGACTGAGCTTTCTTTCACTGCTGATGTTTTTGATGCTTTGTTCTCTTTCTAGGATGGAAAATAACAAATAATGCTGAGTTCTCTTCTTACTCTTGAATTCTTCTGATGTCTACCTTCAGAACTCTTCTAACATCCAATTTATGTCATTCTATTTCTTTCTTACGCCGTGAGTTCCAAATGAAAGAAGGTAACATAATATCGTAAGATCTACAGACGATTAAAATGGCCTTCGGAGTAAACTTCAGAGTTATTCTTAAAACTACCTTGCCTGAATAGAAACTAAAAAAAAAATTGCTTTTCAATAGATAATGCAACTACTCTTGAAATTCTCTCTGGATGAAGTTATTGCCATAGGGAACACTCTAATGATAATAAAGTATACGGTGCCAGTGTCATAAGAGCAGTTCGGATGTCTTATATTGTGGATATTTGCAAGGCACAATTCAAACTCATCCTTAAATGGTTGTGTTCTTTCTCTTGATTAATCCTTTATTATAAAATATTTACAAAACCTAAAATTTGTTAATGAGCAAAGCTGACATCTGCTGTGTCAACTGACCTGCAATGATGTTCTTATGTTACTCCGCCATATAATTCCTCTTAAAATATCAAACCAGAACTCCAAAGACCGCTTGCATTAGATGATTAAGGACCTGATTCAATCTTCTATCAGGACTGAGCAAAATGCATAGTCACATATTTAAATTTAATTTAGCTCAGTAGAACTTGCAAATAAATTTCAAGTTCAGAATAAGTTTAAAAGCTTCACTCTGCAGGATCCCTAGAGATGATCACATCACTGCTCGATGCGCAGCCTCATATACACACATGATTAACTGCAACATGTCTTAGGAACTTGAAGTGGCCATCCCATCCCTGCCCTGGTCCCTACCCACGCATTTCATCTCTCGTCACTGTACTGCACTGCCCTGTTCTCTGTAAATCACTACGCAATGGGCATGCATCTTCCATGTGTTAGTTGAAGTAAGGCAGGTCTATGATAATGTACTAGCAGTACTTTTCAGAGATTTCTGCCAAGTAATCTGCATTAGCCCTTCCTTCCAATGAAATGCTGACAAATTCTTCCCTTCTACTTCCCTGAGCATGCAACAGACCTAATATTCCTCCTATTTAGTCTGTTGTTTCAAATAATATTTTGATTGTATTGATCTAAAATACGAGGTATACATTCATCTTTTTCTTTGCTGAAATGCTGTTACTCTATCCTGTTTTAATGGCATGGAATAAATGTAAACTTTGGGGGAGACGGCAACAGCTACACCATCCCCCTCTTTTTGGTGCAAACAGGAGATGTCCTTTCTTCTTGTTTCCTTTCCTAAGTCTGCCTGAGTTGTTGTTAATTTGTAGTTTGTATTTCTCAAATACATGCGGCTCTACAGGGAAATGCCACATGGTCTTTTGTTTATTGTGAGAGCATCTAGGGATGATAAAAAAAAAATAATTCCTTAGCAGGAGGAAAAGCCCATTTTCTTAGACCTTTGCTTTCAGAGTTTGTCCTTTCCACTCTCATGTTAGCTTTTCTAGCTTTTCACTGCTATTGAGCTTGCAGAACACTGCTGCTTTCTTTTAGTTTCTCCTTGAAAACATCTAAACGTAATCCTTTCATACACATCCTGCCCAAACAGTGACAGGCCTGGGTTAGCTACTCGTTTTTAGAAGATATCAATTTGATCTCCATTTTCCAAGCCTTAATGACTTTACCAGGCTTGGTTTACTTATCTTGGCTTGTCTGTCTAGCCAGAGTGAAACAGTGGTGAAATCATCCTGTAACCGCAGGCTCTTCTGAAGTCCTTGAGACCTGCCCCAGGCCCTTCTTCCCCAACTCCCACCCCCTGTACAAGACACAACATTACTGTTCATTTACCTTTGTCTCATCATTTTAATCAGGTGCTAAACTTCAAGGTATATTTGTGATCTGACTGGAAGGATAGAATACCTTCAAGAAACCAATTTTGCCTTATGTAAATTTGGAGGGGGGTGTCAAAAAATCTTGTTTTCCAGTCTACTTTTCATATTTTTCATTCAGAAACAATGAAGAATTTTATTCTAGGAATCAAGTAATCTTGTGACAATGTAAAAACCCTTCTTGGAGGAAGTCATCTGTCCTGTGCCAGGATGCTTTTAGCAGAGTTTAAACCATTTTTTTTCTTATCAAATTGCTTCAGAACAGAAATAAAAAAGAACATTCACCTTTGCATGCAGCTAGGCCTCTTAGCCATATTAATGTCTGGCACTAGGCCGTGTAATTCATTTGTAGCAGACTGAAGAACCCTGTGTCCCCATGTTGATTTTAAACAGAATCCTGGAAATTATAAAGCCTGTTAGATTATAGATTCTTTTTAGTTATTATTATATAGATTATTCAAATTATAAAGTCTCATGCTACTATCATGACTGAGGCTGTCAGTTACCTGGGTATTTACAGGCCCTGTAGCATATCACTAGGCACTAGAAAAGCTGGTTCAGGGTTTGTTTGACAGATAATATGAAGATAGAAAGCATGCCAACAAGTGTGTTTGTCTGGAAAACAAATCTTGTTGGCCAAACCTTTCAAGATGGCAAGCTCATCTACGAGGAGAAACTATGTGAGTTGATTTATTCCAGCTAGGGAATGAGCTTTTTTTTCTTCCAAGCAGCATCGAACATCAACAGAACATAGACTACGTGAAGTAAGTAATGGCTAACAATTAACATGATGATAAACATAAATGGGGGATCATTACTGAGTGGTGACCCTCATAAGGGATTCCTTCCTCCAGACTGACACGGTGGCCAGCATTAGTCACGTTCTAATCGCTATGTGGAAAGTAAATGTGAATGATCCGCTACCAGAAAAGTTTTGCAGATAGCACAGACTGATAGAATGGTACGAAATATGAGGAGAGGATTTAGTGCTGCCAAGTCATTTAGTGATCAAGACCAAATGTTGTTTAGAACTATACACAGATATAGGGAGAAGGATGATGGAAAACTGATGAGACAGTGCTCAAAACCACTGCATCTGAAAACAACATAGATATCCCAGACAACTCAAAATGAATGCCTAGTATTGTACCTACTCCTTCTGCATTTCACCAGGTAGACTAATATGATAGTAAAAGGGACTAGCTTTGTTTCCTGCTTTTTAGAAGTATATTGAAGAGAGCACAGAAAAGAGACTGTGGAGATCGGTGGAAAATTTGTGATTAACAAAATTTGCTTTAGTTATCAGTTTTTTAGTTATCAGTTTTAAAACTGATAGATTGAAGGAAAATACATTGTATGGAAGAGCTCTCTACTGTAGCAGAGGAAGCCAGAGTTTGAAATAGAGCCCAGAGAAATTCAGAATAGCCTGTTTTTTACAATGAAGTCAATCACACACTGGGACAAACTATTAAAGAAACAGACTTCATTTCTGACATCTTCAAATCAAGAAAAGATTCCTGCCTGGAAACCATGCAGTTATACAGCTAGCACAGGGATAAAAAACTAAAATGTAGGAACTTGCTATGGAAGTCAAAACAGCTGACATAAAAATCTTTAATACAATGGTGTTCAAATTTTTACACATCCATTCTTTAATGAGCTTGCTTTGAGTAAGACTTGAAGTACACCTTGCTGTAAAATTAGACATTTCAGTCGGAATGGACACTCCAGCAAGATGAGAGAAGACTTCTATTGTCAAAGTCCCAAAAGGATCAGCTTAGCCTTTGAACCCAATACCACTACAGGGAGAAAAAAAACTGATGTGGGGAATGAAAACCTTTAAAAGCATCCATATTCTCAATTCTCTTACACCTGTTTTAGACAAGTCTGACTTTTTAATAAAATAACTTTTTTTTTTCTTTTTTTTTAACTGAAAGGAGAATTGGCCAAAAGGTACATATGCACAAATATTTAACTATAATTACAAATTTCCATGTAATTTCTCAAATGCATTCCAGATAAGAAAACAATTCCACTGCATGCCTCACTTCATTTACATTGTTTCTCTTAAAGCATCCTGGAATGACCGTAACATACAAGGTCAAACTGAATCAAAGGACATCATCTGCTTGTTCGAAACGTCATTATGGAAGGAAAAAGCAGCTGTATTACAAGTCACCTTTCCAGCTCTCGCAAACAAACTATTAATGGAGAAAGTCAGTCCTTTACAGTGCATTACAGGACCAAGGTCATCTGGGAAATGGTAAGGCCTCACTGGATACCCACAAGACCAGAAGAACAACTCGATTAGTCCCAATAACCTCCTGCCCTTGCTAAGGGACTGATGGAAAGACAAGTTTTTCAGCAGACTGCTAACTTACTGTTCACACTTTTTGGATGAACAGATCTGCAAGTTGCAGCATCTGAGATTCATTTGCAGCGCTGCATTTGAATTTCTGTACAGTTTTCATTACTGTGCTCATTATTGTCTGTCAGAATTACCACAAGCATTATAATCATGTCGATAATCACAACTTTAAATACAAAGACTGTCTAAACTCAAACTTTACGTCAAGACTCGTATCTGCTAAAAAAGAACATAACTTTTCCATAGTAACTTTGAACTGTCTCGTAGCTCTTGACTGCCATAAATCAGGGGATAGGAACACCTCACCAGGAAGTAAGCTACCTTGGAAATAACCTGTAATGACGTGCCAGACACTTTAAAGCTCTCTCTTTAGAGTACCAATAGGCTAAAACCAATCTTTCGGTATAAGCATCTGTGTGTTTCCCTGTACAGAGTCCTCCTTCACATTCCCAAAAGAGCAAGAGGTTCAACTTATTCAAACATAACCAGCTCACTATACAGAACAAATTATATATGTAATATTAAAGGTGAAAGAACCCTGTATGGTTTCTTTTTGTCTTTACCATGTTTGAGTAATCAGCCGCATTAAGATCCTGCAGCACCTTTCATGCCTCAACCAGAGGTTCCATTTATCTTCCACTCTGAGGGAATCCAATAAAATACAGTGATAGGGAAAAAGGAAAGAAAAAATCTCCAGGTTGTAACCATCTCTCCCACACACAACTATTTGGTTTCAGATCTTCCCTTCCATCAGATTACCTCCTCTCTTAGTTTGGCAATAACAGACCACACACCTTTAAATCCGAATCCAACCCTACAATGGATGCAATAGGCAAAGAAAAAAGCAGGACAGAAAGCTCAAGGAAATATAGATTGCAGGTGTGTAGAAATGTACTTCTGTGATGAAACGAATTTAAAACACTTCCTTCAAAGCTCAGAAAGCGCTCTGTCACTTAATCGCTCTTCATCCACTCCTTCATCGATGACAACTGGTTTGAGGAAAGAAGCAAGTGTTTTTAATCAGTACTCTTTTCTGGTCGTTGCTAGACAGGAACCTGGCACGAATAACAGAACCCTCTCCATTTTTCTACTAGAATAAGTTATGACAAATGGAACTTCAAGATATTTTTGTCACTAATCCTTAGTAATATCTCACTACCTCGGAGCCTCTAGATCTCTCTGTCCTCTAGAGATTTCATGCTACAAGGTGCTGAACAGTCACTTCTCGGTGACATCGATGGGAGCTGATGGCTCTCAGCAGCTCATCACATCAGGCAGCAGGGGTTGCTCATGAGAAGAACGCCAGCCATACCTGAAAGATGTTGAGCAAGGTCCCAGCAGCTCGGTCACAGGCTGGCATGCAACCAAAACTGGACAACAAATTGATGAAGACAAAGTATGCTTTGCATTTTAAAGCTATGCTTATTTTAAATCGTTTATATTGTTTTCACTTCTCCATGATCTATTCTGAGAGAACGAGCACAGTACTACTGAACTATAAAGAATGTTTACAACAACCACCTAGTCATCTTAAAATTCAAATACAAAGTATTTCTGAGATAAATAATACTATAATTTCACATTGTAGTATTTTAAATGTTTGAATTTCCATTTAATATTTGACATTATACCAGATATTTGCATTACATGAGTTTAATTTCCTCATTAAAAAAATCGACTTGGAAGTGCATTCTACAGCTCACAGATAAATAAAGACGTACGGCACAAGTCTTGTACCACTTCTACACTGCCTTAAGTTGATTTAGCTTCAACCTTTTATATCAGTTTTACACTTGCATAATTGAGTTGACTTCAGTGGTTATTCTTATTTACACCTAAATAAGGAATCAAGCCCATGGTGTTTCTTTTCATGACTCAAATACATTATGCAAGGATCCAATAAAACCACATAGGCTGTACTTTCAATTCTCTGCGTGTTTTTATGTATATACAGGTACACAGGACACACACATGCTTTAAACAGTTATGAAAGTGACAAGAATGAATGCCATTTTTTTTTTTCTTTTTTTTTTTTCTTTTCCCTTTTCCTCCCTTGAAAGGACATTTGGACTGCTTAATGCAGGCACACCAGGGTACAGCATGATCTCTACTTGTAAGAAATTTCAATTAGTTATTCTTTGCTTTCAGGTACTGTAGCCACTAAAGCAATTTAACTTTAATTCCATCTGACTTCAATTGTGTTCAAATTATAGTAAAAAGGAAGAAGACAACAAGCTGTAAATATGAAAAGAGACAGAAAATCATTGAGAATCATGCCTTTATGAATATTTGATGAAGAAAGGTTAGATCTACTGCTGGTAAATTACAAGAAATTATGTCCGTCATGTGACTCTGTCAGCAAAGGTTAATACAAATGGGTTTGGATTTAGTTGAGATGACAACGAGGATTAAAAAAGATTTGTCCTGTCCTCACTGCAATTAGTTTTTCTCCTATTATTATTGTAACGGAGTTTATCGTCAGGATTATAGTAACAGAACTACTGCTCAATGAAATCATTTTGTTTTTCATAATACTGTGGCAGTTTTGCAATAAATTTTTCATCTCTACTAATCTAGCTCTTTATTGTGTGTTTGCTGGAGTAAGAATACAATCGTTAACCCATTGCTTGCTGCAGTGTGGCTCATTTTGACTGACTGCATCAAAGCTCCCTGGCTGCCCCAGCACTGCTCCCCACGATGGCAGCAAGGGAGGAGCTGCTATTTGGTGGGACGTCAGGGGAGCCCTGTGGACAAAACTAGTCATGGTCTCATCTGCAGTAACAGCTCTTCCTTGCCTGTGGTGGTGGAAAATGGGAATATCTTGAAGTTACTGTACATGAACATGCACTGATAAAAGGATGAGGTCCTGAAAAATCACACCCTTCCTGTCACATTATCACTGCTTCAGAACACAAGCTGAAGTCAATTTACAACTTGAAAATATTTTCCGTAGTAGGAATTTATACAGAAAACTAATATCGGTGTGACTATGCAAAAGAAATCAGAAGCTTACGTGAAGTTAGGTTTTCTTCACAACGCATTTTAAGTTTTAACTTCTAGGTTCAAACATCACTTCTGCTCTTGTGCTGACAAATGGCTTTATATGGATAATTTTGCTATCCTGGAGTCCATGTTTTCTTTCCCCACTTTGAGTATAAACATTCACTCTTAAAAATATGTTTGAAGAGCAGCAGAATTTTAATCCATGCTTAAATTGATGCTTTTTATTTTCATACCAAGATGTGTAATCTCATCTGATAAATATGTAAGATAAAACTCTAGACGCACACAGTATGCTAGCAGGGATACACAGATTTGATGAATTGCTAGAAAGTATTAAGAGCGACTGGCAAGTGACTAATTGGAATTGGCAAGCACAGCACAATCTGATGGCAAGCAGTCAGACTTCGGTGGTGTCCACTGAGAGTTCTGCAGTTACATATCCTTCTTCCACACTTAAAGCCACATGAAAGAAGGAAATTTAACACATCAGGAAGCTTGCTAGATTATCAGAACATCTAATCAATACCATTGACAATAATTCTGTCTAAAAGCATTGGGGCAACCCTAAGTAATATAAGGAAAGAGACATTCAGGACCTTTGCCAATACATTACCTTTGACCCAGTGTTTCCACTGCATGCCCAAGAGGCAACTTGGTTTCCTTTCCTGAGCTCTTCCACCTAACTGCTTTCCAGCTGCCTACTTTAATAAAATGCACCCTTCACAGTAGCTTTGACCCAGCTTAAAAAAAAAAGGTAAAAAGCCACCCCCAAAACCCCACTAGTGCCACAGCCTCTGAGGCATGAGAAGCAATGCTTTGGGTCATACAGCTGCTACCCTGCCGCAGCCATCTGATCAGTTGCATAGATTGGACTCGTGTAAATCTCAGCACCGTGCTCAACGTTGCGGGACTCAGTGGGATACAAATGGCTTCTTCATGTACCAGGCGTGCTCGGAGAGACTCGAGTTACCTGCGGAGCAACTTCCCCACTATCTGATATACACCTGGTAGTCCTGAAAGACATCACGACAAATTTCCACTCGCCAGATTTAACGCTCTAAAAAGCACCCGGATTTTATTGCTCGGGTTGAAGTTAACTCTGAAAGACAGAAGACAGGGATGCATATGTCTCGAAATACCTCGGGTAGCATTAGGGAAATGAAGTGCAATGGAAAAAAAACATTAAACTCATAGTATATGCAACATATCAAGTGTGACTGTTGTTCATGTGTACTGGTAATGGCCATCTATCTTAGAAACCTAAATAAATAAAAAAATCAACCTATTCTGAACAGAAACATCCCAAAGCACAAATGCACTACGCAGGAGTCATGGATCAGTACACAAACTTTTAAACATGTGGCTGCTATGCAATCCAGAAAGGAGTACAACAAGGAGAGTCACAGCTATTAGCTAAAATACACACATATCCCTAGAAGAAGACTCACATGTCACAGGGCAGGCAGAATGATTTCGTCATGTTACCGCTGACTTGATTGTGTGTTTAGCCACGAGGCCAGGCAGCCTGTGAGAGTAATTCTTCAGCGTAGCATCGCAAGGCAATCCATGGAGCACAGGTTATTTTAAGGACATGACCCATATTCCACATCCAGTCACTGAATTTTGTAAGCTTTGAACAAATATGTGAATATTGCTTTATGATTTCCCAAACTGTCAGTTTTTCAAAGACAACCAAATCAGTCCCTGGAGACACAGTCCTTTAAGTTAAAGAATATGCTTCTTACAGTGGTATCAAAGTAAAAAAGAAAACCTGAGGCCTTCAGCTTTAAAGACAACATAATGAGATCAGAGATTCTGCTTGCAAAGAAATTAACTTATGGCTAATTAATTAATGAGAATAGAGTAACCTTAAGTAGTAGGCATATTGCCATGAACAGGACAGTAAAACCTAGCGGTAGGAAATACCACACAGCTTGCAAGGGGCTAGAGCACAGCAGCCTGGAAGAGAAATTTGAGCTTGATACTGCTTGCAGATTTGATCCCAGATTTTTGGAACAACCAAGTAAGTCATATCTGCTATAGAGTCCCTGAAAAAAAACCCTCAAGTCCCCTTATGCACCCTCTAATAATGTAGATAATGGATTTAATTAATTGTCGGTGGAAAAAAAAAGTTACTACTTAAGACTCGTAATAAAATTTTTGCTTGTTTTTATAGGAATTACCAGAAATAAAAAAATCTGCTATGCCGTATGAGCCCCAAAGGTCCTCAGCTGCAATCTTAATTTGCCCCATTTTATGTCAGCTATACCTTTTGCCTGTTGCTATAATTCATACTAAGTATCTTAGGGCTCATTCAGTTATTATTGCTCCCTCTTCTTCTTAGTTGGCATAGGATCAAGCCCCAAAAACTGACCTTCCAAAAGACACTTAGCTGGTCTCTCTGACCTTTTGGCTACCTCTTCTGGCCTCTGAATATGCTTGGTTTCATCTCCATACACTCCCTTCTTTACCAACCTCCTGCAGTTCCTTCTTACAGTTGTAGTGCATCAATCACCCTCTGTTCCACTCGAAATACGTGCCTTAATATTTTATTCTTCAGGATTGCTCAATTTCCTTTACCATAATTGCTGGGGCCTCAAACAGATGTAAAACATCAGTATTTTGGTTTTGCTTTTAATTAGTTTTGTATATCTTCAGCTTGTTTTATCTTGCTAAGTGAAGCTAAAAATACTCAAAAGAGAAAAGTGAGAGTCAAATGCACACTGTTGCTTGGACAGTAGCTTATTTTCTGCTCCTTAAGGTGTTATTAGCAATTAATTCTTCTGTGTATATAAATCACATAGCATGACTATCATTACAAATTTTTTGTAAACTTCTCTGGGTGATTATGTTGCCTTATGTGATTAAACTAGCTTTATTTTTACAGATCTGGATGACACTTCCTTGCCATTTTTGCTTACCTATCTCTCCTTACAATATTAACACCAGAAGCTGGTGGAAGTCTTTTGTGTATCCTTTTTCCAAGCCTTACACTCATAGGAAATACAAATACTTCATTTATAGTGTTTTGTTTTGTTTTGTTTTTTAATATAATACAATAGCCTTGATGATACTTCTCATTATAAGAGTCTATTTTGAATCTGTTTCGTTCAGCAATTTACTCTCACCAAGGAAAAAGGACTGGAAACATGACATACTTTGAGCTTATGCTGATACGACACCTTTGCTAAATTGATGGGATGACTGGAGAAGCCTCATACTGAAACATCACTGTCTTGCAAGAGACCAAATGGCTGGGAAGCAGGTCACTGTCTTGGCAAATCTACTCTTTGATAGCAGAGAAGAGACTCGAAGGTATGAAACGGTAAATGACACTGTGAACTCCAGAGTTAGTAGTTTCATAACAATGAGTGAACAAATTTGCTGTTTGGGAATGAAAGGAAAACATCACAACACCAACTTCATCAAAACACATGTTCTGCTGAAGAATGAGCAAATGAAGTATGGTATAAATGTAATGAAGTTAAGCTGACACATGATAGTCTTCTTAAGTAGGATGCTCAAATTTACCTGGTGGTAATGCTAATACTGAAAAAAAAAAAGAGTAAAAAAAACAGGAGCAAGCCAGTTGAAGTGGTTACATAAAATTATTGTCATCAAATATACTGTGTGCTTGTTCGGAATTCTACATATTTATATCATGAATATTTAAAAGGTATTATGTATGTGTAGAAGGGGGCTGATATTGATCAGATTAACCATACACTTATGTCAAGACACAACAGTAATATCGATTACAGCAAAAATCTAGCAGATTAACTGCAGTTCAGATTGCTATCATCTATGAAGATGGCAACATGTAGATTTTCCACCATACACAGCTGAACAGACAAGATGACCACCATTTATACCCATACATCAAGATACTTGGCCGTGCTGCCTTTTAAAAGCTGTTATTTCTTCTCCCCTTCAAAAATACTGAAAACAAAACTACAGAAAGATTTTTTGGTGGAAAGGTCACGATTAAAATAAAACCAAGACATTTTGCTTCGGCACATGTAAGTAATTTATCAACTCTGCACCTCTGTTAATCTGTTAATCCTACAAAGTATTTATTATTTTTGTTTTGACTCATCAAAGTCAGTAAACATGCACTCGTTGTGTGACACCTCTCCACAGAACCACTGATTCTCTTACAGAGGTCCATGCAGCCTGCATAATCAGGCTGGTAATGTTTAACAATCTGTGCAATGAAGTTCATGTGCATTATTGGAATGAACGCATACAGAGAATACAAAGATACAAAGCATGATTCATGACTTCTGCAGGACGAGGCTAGGAGCTCTGGTTGCTGCCTGAGATCAAGAAATTTATTCATCACAACAGAAACCACTAAGGGTCTATCTAAATAATTAGAAACAGATTTTCCTGAAATAAAATTAAATCATTTTAATACAACCAGGTGTGAAAAGCAACTTCAGCTGTGTGAGGGAATGGACAAGGTGATCTACAGATCAGCTGGCTTTATCAGTGGCTGTCAGAAGAACTCAAGAATTTGACATTATCAGGGGGTTATATTCATCTCTCAGAACTGGTCATGTGTGGCTTTGTATTTGATAATTCAAGAAGAAACCAGGCAACCATACATTTCATGCACTTCCTCTAAACCTCCTAACGCTGGACGCACGAACTGGATACAGCATGCAATACCGTGGCATGCTGACAATGAGCTTTTTCTCATCAATCTTCCATTAGCTTCAGTGCTTAATTTCCTGTGTAAATGTATACAGTGCACTTTTGTAAGAGTGCAGACTACAAGCCACATCCTATGAAAATCAGTGAAGTTAGCGTGAATAAAGTAACCAGGACAAGCACTGTTATACCAGAGCTTTTCCATGCAACTAATGTTTATTTTAGGGAACAACAAACAAACAAAAACACAATGACAAACAACTGTAATGCCTCATATTAAACAGGCCTGCTCAGAACTGAACCCTACAGAGCTCCCACTCCAGGTGTGTGGGACACGAGATGTAGATGGACACAAACGATGCACTGGCAGCCTCGTAATAGCCGTTACTGCAGGTGTGCTCGTGCTGCAGCCTACACAGATGTGTGCAGAGTTGCTATTATTTTAATCTTTCAAATATGAAAACGTTAAAGTGCTATTTAAAACTTGGCATGAATATGGCTACACATCACTTCTATACTTCTGTAAGACTAAGGATTAAATTACATATACCTCTACGGAACCTAATTAAGACACTGAACATGTGCGCGTGACCAAATGCAACATTTGTCTTGGTTCCATAGGCACTTACAAACAAGCACTGTAGGAAAGCATTTCATCCCAAGATGATATGTTTGGCCAGAAAATGGAGCCAGGCTCTTCAGAGACTTGTAAAGTAGGAGGACAAGAGAGAACAGAAACTGAAACAAGAGATTCTGACCAGATACAAGAAGAAACATTCTTCCCACGAGGACAGCCAAACAGCAGAGCAGGTTGCCCACAGACCTTGCGCAGTCTCCATCCTTGGAGGTTCTTCACCTCCATCTGGTTAGAAACCTACACAATCTGATCTGACCTCACCGATGACAATGCTTTAAGCAGGAAGTTGGCACAGACAACTCCTGAAGTCCCTTCCAACCCCACTTTTCCTATAAACCTGTGAATTGAAGTTTTTGAGCTCGTATCGTTAAAGATATGCTTCCATGATAATAGACGACTGCAACTTTCTTATGTTGCTGCTAAAATTGTTGGCTTAATTCCAATTTCCCAAAGCAGGATGGGCAAGAAACAAAGAAGAAAAACCAAACCTTTATTGACATAAACCAAGACAGAGTGGCTTAAGGTTTCCCAAGTATTAACATTATAATTAGGAAACAAGAGTTTTTGTTCCAGCTCTGGGTTTCTCACAACATCCTGCCTTAACAGGATCTCTTGGAATTTGTGACTACTTTAAGCACAAATTGTTCTTCCAAAGAGATGTTGACTTTTGTGGTCTATTAAGCAAGCAATACAAAATCATACAGTGACGCAAGTGCTTCAGGCTAAGCTGTACATAAATCAGCTTCTTCTCCTCAGGGATTTTGCAAAAGTATAGACAAGATTAAAAGTAAACTTCAATGTTCTGGCAATAAGTGGTCAGGAAACAAAGGCAATTCATACAAGTTTGCTCACCGTTGCATCTTCAGGTGAAAATATATCTGCCTCTATAGAGAGATGCAGTAATTGCAAGGGGAAAAATACAGATAGTCCTATCTTTTGGACAGAGTGAAAATCAACACGCATTCCATGCCTTCGGATTCTTCTTCCAAAGTAAGCACCTCCCATTTATGGCAGACTGCTAGGGTAGCCCTCAAAGAGTCAGAAAAATGTAGGCTACTGTCTGTAGGAAAAAAGGACAGAACAAACATGTGTGCACCAGCAATCACAGGCGTGACTGTTTTAGCTCGTTATAGCCTCCAAGAAATCCTAATGGGTACATATCTGGGCTCAGATGGAAGGCGAACAAAACAAATTAAAAAGAAATCTCTACAAGAAAATGCTTTACAGAGATTTTCTACAGAGGTTTTTGTTTATTTACTTCTCCAGATTGTGCTATTGTGTACGTTATTTATTTATTTATTTTTGGTCCTCACTGGTGTGGAATGAGCTACCAAGTCCTTTGCTGGAAGACCAAATTAACCACCAATATAAGCAGATACTAACAAATAACAAAAGCCTACTCCTATCAGTGAAAATTCTGACAATCTTATTCGCAGAAGTGTTTTCTATGCAATTTTTTGACTACCATGCTAGATACAAGGGTAGTTATAGATTGCATTGGAAGCCAAGGAATGGGTTGATACGAAGTATGTATTTTAGGACAGTTCCACTCCACAGCATTCCACATGGAAGTTAACCTGGAAATTGCTAGCACTGGCGGCAGCCAAGGGCTTGGCATGGGAATGCTTCCCAGGTACTTACTCAGGTTCTTACGTTTACTGATGGTGGTCCCCATCTATTGAGCAAGCTATCTCATATGCTTCCACTAGTAATACTAAAAAAGAAAGTCTCACATAGCTTCGGTTTATTTTTTCCAAACACATTTCATGAGACAACTTTCAGCTTGCAATGCCTCATAGTAACATAAACAGTCTTACTCTGCTGTTTTTATTCAGACAAGATGCCCATTTGCTTTGATAAAATGTTCAGTAATACGTAAGAAGCATGTTCAGAATTAATAAAAGAGTAAACTGCACATTTCTAAAGAAAATTATCTAAACATGACAGCAAGATTAACACCATACGTTCCCCCCAAAATATCATCATCTTTTAAATCTAGACTTTACTTCAAGATTTTTTTTTTTTCAATTCAAATTTCAAAGTACTGCTGGCATTTGTGCCAGTTTCAGCAATTACACGTGTTACTTTCTTCTAAACCAACTTAGTTGTATCTGGTATTACATAACAACACAGGAGTTCAGGTATCTATTACATGAATGAACGAAGCTGACCGCCCATAAAAGCCCAAGATGCCATGCCTTGTGAAATCCATTTCAATATTCCAGGCAGCAAAGCTGTAAACAGGTGTCCTGGTTTCAGTTAGCACAGAATTAATTTTCTTCCTAGTAGCTGGTGGAATGCTGTGTTTTGGCTTAGAATGAGAAGAGTGCTGATAACACCCCGATGCTTTAATTGTTGCAGAGCAGTGCTTATACTAAGCCAAGGACATCTCAGCCTTTGCTCTGTCCTGCCAACGGGCAGGCTGGGGGGTGCAGTAAGAGCTGGGAGGGGACAGACCCAGGACAGGTGACCCAAACTAGCCAAAGGGGTATTCCATACCATCTGACGTCATGCTAAACAATATATAGGGGTGGCTAGCCGGGGGGAGGGGGCCGGACTGCTCGGGGTTAGGCTGGGCATCGGTCAGCGGGTGGTGAGCAATTGCATTGTGCATCACTTGTTTGTACATACTATTATTACTTTCGTATTATCCCCATTGTATCATCATTATTATTATTGTTATTATTATTTTTGTTATTTTTTTTTTTTCCTCCTGTCTTATTAAACTGTCTTTATCTCAACTCACGGGCTTCACTTTCCATTTCTCTCCCCCGTCCCAGAGAGGGAGGGGGGAGGGTGAGCGAACGGCTGCGTGGTGTTTAGCTGCCGGTCGGGTTAAACCACGACAGTCTTTTTGGCGCCCAACGTGGGGCCCGAAAGGTTGAGATAACGGCAGATCTGATCAGAGTGTGTTAAACTAAAATTGGTGTAAGGATTAGACCTGCTTAATAGTCACTTGTCATGATGCTGATTGCTTTAATCACAACTCTGCTGCGCCTGTTTTCCAAATTGAGTATTATAGTACATTATTTTCCGTATTTGCTCTCTGTAGTGTTGTTTCTCCTCTCCGGGCCCTGGTTTCAGACCATTATGGTACTAAGTGTTATAGCAATGGCTTATGAGACGATAAGATATCTGGTCATGACTCTAACTTGGTATTTATACTCAGTAACATCGTGGACTCTGTACTTTGGAAACAGCATCTTGGGAACTATTAGCAATTATACCTATTGTTTTTCTCCATTAGAGAGTCAATCTGTGGAGGGGAAAGGGGAGGATATTTTTCCTTACTTGCTTACTCTCCCTTTCTCCTTCACCACCCCTGTATCCTCCTGGGTCACTCTGCCTTCCTCCTTCACCACCCTCTTATCCCCTGAGCTTGTTACAATAGCTCTCCAAGATATTGAATATTTCTGGAATACTCAGAATACCATAGTCTTGTTGTTCTGCCTCATGAATGCACTTCAGATTCTGCTTAAAGTTAAACAACTACTTATGAAGCTCATCCGGAGATCTGCCCGGAGGCAGTATAGTTGTGGGTGGCAGGGAGTATGGGTGGATATGGGCAGGCATCTAGAGCAGTTGGCACCCCCAGTGTATTGGAAATTCACCCCTGAACAATGGCAAAATCCTCAAAAACTGGCAGAATGCTTGAAAAAAAGGTGTAATGATTCTGGCAGTTCCAAAGTAACACAAATCATTGTAACGTGCTGGGGCCTGGCTCATGCCTATCGAGCTGCCATTGATACTGCTGTCAACTTAGTGACAGACCCTGCGGCCACTCCAAACCCTGTGACAGATCCAACGGCCACTGTGACCCCTACGGTGGATTCTGCAGCCGCTCCAGTCCCAGCTCCTGCAGCCGCTCCAGTCCCAGCTCCTGCAGCCGCTCCAGTCCCAGCTCCTGCAGCTGCTCCAGTCCCAGTTCCTGCAGTCGCTCCAGTTCCAGCTCCGGCCGCTACTCCAGTCCCAGTTCCTGCAACTGCTCCAGCTCCAGCTCCTGAAGCCGCTCCAGCTCCAGCTCCTGCAGCTGCTCCAGTCCCAGTTCCTGCAGTCGCTCCAGTTCCAGCTCCGGCCGCTACTCCAGTCCCAGTTCCTGCAACTGCTCCAGTCCCAGCTTCTGAAGCCGCTCCAGCTCCAGCTCCTGAAGCCGCTCCAGCTCCAGCTCCTACTGCTGCTCCAGTCCCAGCTCCTGCAACTGCTCCAGCTCCAGCTCCAGCTCCTGTAGCCGCTACAGCTCCGGTTCCTGCAACTGCTCCAGCTCCTGTAGCCGCTCCAGCTCCTGTGGCCGTGTCAGAGAAACGAGCTGTAGCAGTGCAAGTTGACCCTGCAGAGGGCATTCCAACCCCTGTGGCAGACCCTGTAACAAAGTCAGAGAAACGAGCAGTAGCAGTGCAAGCTGCCCCTGTAGAGAAGGTGAAAATATGGTACAGAAATTCAAGTCGTTTAGAACGCAGAGAGTCTTCTGCCAATCCAGGTAAGGCTTCTGCCAAAACTAAGTATAGAGATGACGAAGATGATGACGACGCTGGGCCGTCAAGGATTCAGGAGGAGGAAGATGAGGATGCCGAAAGAGCAACAGTAACTACCCGAAGCCTAAACGAGCGCGAGCTACGAGATGTGCGAAAAGATTTTGGTCGCTGTATAGGTGAGCAGCTTGTCACCTGGCTGCTCCGGTGCTGGGACTCTGGAGCCAATTGTGTGGAATTAGACGGCAGGGAAGCCAAGCGGCTGGGATCCCTTGCTCGAGACGCCGGCATTGACAAAGCAATTGCAGATGGAGCACGACCCACCAGCCTCTGGAGGCGTCTCCTCTCAGCTGTGAGGGAAAGGTATCCCTTCAAGGAAGATATTTTATGTCTACCAGGCAAGTGGACCACTATGGAGAAGGGAATCCAGTACCTGAGGGAATTAGCCGTACGGGAAGTGATTTATGAGGATCCAGACCTCAATCAAACATCCACAGATCCAGATGAAGTCAAGTGTACACGACCCATGTGGCGGAAGTTTGTACGGAGTGCACCATCATCATATGCCAGCTCATTGGCAATAATGGCCTGGAAAGAGGATGAGGAACCCACAGTGGGTGAAGCGGCTAAACAACTCCGGCAGTACGAAGAAAGTCTCTCCTCTTCCTTACAGGCCTGCGTCTCAGCTGTGGAGAAACTTTCTGAAAAGGTTCACCAACTTGAAGAGAGATTATTCTCCTTCGCACCTGTACAAAGCAGTGTCTCAGCTGTCAGGGGTAGGCGTTCACCCACACAAGGAAGACGATATGGTGGGTACTCACCCCGTGCCACCCTGTGGTTTTACTTACGAGACCATGGAGAGGACATGAGAAAGTGGGATGGAAAATCTACCGCGACCCTAGAGGCACGGGTACGTGAGTTGCAAAAGAAAACAATCAGGAAAAAGGGATTCTCCGAAAAGTTTGCTGCTCCAACTTCCAGCAGACAGTCCTTCAAACACAGAAACGAGGAAGATTCTGACCAGGATTAGGGGGGCCCTGCCTCCAGCCAGGGGGAGGAAAGGGACAATCGAGTTTATTGGACTGTGTGGATTCGATGGCCTGGCACATCACGCGCACAGAAGTATAAGGCTTTAGTAGACACCGGTGCACAATGTACTATAATGCCATCGAGCTATAAAGGACCAGAGCCCATCTATATTTGTGGAGTGACAGGGGGATCTCAGCAGTTGACTGTATTGGAGGCTGAAGTGAGTCTGACTGGGAATGAGTGGGAAAAGCACCGCATTGTGACTGGTCCGGATGCTCCATGTATCCTTGGCATAGACTATCTTAGAAGAGGATACTGCAAGGACCCAAAAGGGTTCCGGTGGGCTTTTGGTATTGCTGCCTTAGAGACAGAGGGCATTAAACAATTATCTACCTTGCCTGGTCTCTCAGAGGACCCCTCTGTTGTGGGGTTGCTGAGGGTCGAAGAACAGCAAGTGCCAATTGCTACCACAACTGTGCACCGGCGGCAATATCGCACCAACCGAGACTCCCTGATTCCCATCCATAAGCTAATTCGTCAATTGGAGAGCCAAGGAGTGATCAGCAAGACTCATTCACCTTTCAATAGTCCCATATGGCCAGTGCGAAAGTCTAATGGCGAGTGGAGACTAACAGTGGACTATCGCGGCTTGAACGAAGTCACGCCACCACTGAGTGCTGCAGTGCCGGACATGCTGGAACTTCAGTATGAACTTGAATCGAAGGCAGCCAAGTGGTACGCCACAATTGATATCGCTAATGCATTTTTCTCCATCCCTCTAGCAGCAGAGTGCAGGCCACAATTTGCCTTCACTTGGAGGGGAGTCCAGTATACTTGGAATAGGCTGCCCCAGGGGTGGAAACACAGCCCTACCATTTGCCATGGGCTGATCCAGTCTGCACTAGAGCAGGGGGAAGCTCCTGAACACCTGCAGTACATCGATGACATTATTGTGTGGGGTGACACAGCAGAGGAAGTTTTTGAGAAAGGGAAGAAAATAGTCCAAATCCTTCTGAAAGCCGGTTTTGCCATAAAACAAAATAAAGTCAAAGGACCTGCACGGGAGATCCAGTTTTTAGGAATAAAATGGCAAGATGGACGTCGTCAAATCCCAATGGATGTGATCAACAAAATAACAGCTATGTCTCCACCAACTAACAAAAAAGAAACACAGACTTTCCTAGGTGTTGTGGGGTTTTGGAGAATGCACATCCCAAATTACAGTCTGATTGTAAACCCACTCTACCAAGTAACTCGCAAGAAGAATGAGTTTGAATGGGGCCCTGAACAACGACAAGCCTTTGAACAAATCAAGCAGGAAATAGTCCATGCAGTAGCCCTTGGGCCAGTTCGAACAGGACCAGATGTAAAGAATGTGCTCTACACTGCAGCCGGGGAGAACGGCCCCACCTGGAGCCTCTGGCAGAAAGAACCTGGGGAAACTCGAGGTCGGCCTCTGGGGTTTTGGAGTCGGGGATACAGAGGATCTGAGGCCCGCTATACTCCAACTGAAAAGGAGATATTGGCAGCATATGAAGGAGTTCGATCTGCTTCGGAGGTGGTCGGTACTGAAGCGCAGCTCCTCCTAGCACCCCGATTACCGGTACTAGGCTGGATGTTCAAGGGAAGGGTCCCCTCTACGCATCATGCAACTGATGCTACATGGAGCAAGTGGGTTGCACTGATTACTCAGCGGGCTCGAATAGGAAACCCCAGTCGCCCAGGAATATTGGAAGTGATCATGGACTGGCCAGAAGGCAAATACTTTGGGATATCATCAGAGGAGGAGGTGGGTCGTGCTGAAGAAGCCCCACTGTACAACCAGTTGCCAGAGAATGAAAAGAAATATGCCCTGTTCACTGATGGGTCCTGTCGTATTGTGGGGAAGCATCGGAGATGGAAGGCTGCTGTATGGAGTCCTACGCGACGAGTTGCAGAAGCTGCTGAGGGAGAAGGTGAATCGAGTCAGTTTGCAGAAGTGAAAGCCATTCAGCTGGCTTTAGACATTGCTGAACGAGAAAAATGGCCAGTTCTCTATCTCTACACCGATTCATGGATGGTAGCAAATGCCCTGTGGGGATGGTTACAGCAATGGAAGCAAAACAACTGGCAGCGTAGGGGCAAACCTATCTGGGCTGCTGCATTGTGGCAAGATATTGCTGCTCGGGTAGAGAACCTGGCTGTGAAAGTACGCCACGTAGATGCTCATGTGCCCAAGAATCGGGCTACTGAAGAACATCAAAACAACCAGCAGGTGGATCAGGCTGCTAAGATTGAAGTAGCTCAGGTGGACCTGGATTGGCAGCATAAAGGTGAATTATTTATAGCCCGATGGGCCCATGACACCTCAGGCCATCAAGGTAGAGATGCAACATACAGATGGGCTCGTGATCGAGGGGTGGACTTGACCATGGACGCTATAGCACAGGTTATTCATGACTGTGAAACATGTGCTGCAATCAAGCAAGCCAAACGGTCAAAGCCTCTTTGGTATGGAGGACGATGGCTGAAATATAAATATGGAGAGGCCTGGCAGATTGATTACATCACACTCCCTCAAACTCGCAATGGCAAGCGCCACGTACTTACAATGGTGGAAGCAACCACCGGATGGCTGGAAACATATCCTGTGCCTCATGCTACCGCCCGGAACACCATCCTGGGCCTTGAAAAGCAAGTCCTATGGCGACATGGCACCCCAGAAAGAATAGAATCAGATAATGGGACTCACTTCCGAAACAACCTTATAGACACTTGGGCCAAAGAACATGGTATTGAATGGGTGTATCACATCCCCTATCATGCACCAGCCTCCGGGAAAGTTGAACGATACAATGGCCTGTTAAAGACTACCTTGAAAGCAATGGGCGCTGGGACGTTCAAAAACTGGGATACGCATTTGGCAAAGGCCACCTGGTTAGTCAATACTAGGGGATCTACCAACCGAGCTGGACCTGCCCAATCAAACCTGTTACGTACTGTAGATGGGGATAAAGTTCCTGTAGTGCATGTAAAAAATATGCTGGGTAAAACAGTCTGGGCTACTCCTGCCTCAGGAAAAGGCAAACCTATTCGTGGAATTGTTTTCGCTCAGGGACCTGGATATACTTGGTGGGTGATGCAAAAGAACGGAGAGGTCCGGTGTGTACCTCAAGGAGATTTAATACTGGGTGAGAATAGCCCATGAACTGAATTGCACCATGTTAAATAGTATATTATACTGTATGTTATCACTACCATGATTACTATAGGTGACTAATTAGAATGTATGGAAAAGAGTGTAACCTGAGCATGACATAAATGGTATGGAATAAGGGGTGGATAGATGTCCTGGTTTCAGTTAGCACAGAATTAATTTTCTTCCTAGTAGCTGGTGGAATGCTGTGTTTTGGCTTAGAATGAGAAGAGTGCTGATAACACCCCGATGCTTTAATTGTTGCAGAGCAGTGCTTATACTAAGCCAAGGACATCTCAGCCTTTGCTCTGTCCTGCCAACGGGCAGGCTGGGGGGTGCAGTAAGAGCTGGGAGGGGACAGACCCAGGACAGGTGACCCAAACTAGCCAAAGGGGTATTCCATACCATCTGACGTCATGCTAAACAATATATAGGGGTGGCTAGCCGGGGGGAGGGGGCCGGACTGCTCGGGGTTAGGCTGGGCATCGGTCAGCGGGTGGTGAGCAATTGCATTGTGCATCACTTGTTTGTACATACTATTATTACTTTCGTATTATCCCCATTGTATCATCATTATTATTATTGTTATTATTATTTTTGTTATTTTTTTTTTTTCCTCCTGTCTTATTAAACTGTCTTTATCTCAACTCACGGGCTTCACTTTCCATTTCTCTCCCCCGTCCCAGAGAGGGAGGGGGGAGGGTGAGCGAACGGCTGCGTGGTGTTTAGCTGCCGGTCGGGTTAAACCACGACAACAGGCAAAGGCATTATGCACAGAAATTTCAGCTTTAAAAATAAAGTCCTTTCCACTGAGAGCTCATGCTCAGGTTGACGATCTGGGAAATTTTATTTGTTGATTTTAATTGTTCAACTCATCTCTGCCTAAATCTCAATATTCAGAACTATCACTGAGCTTCTGATAACTGCAATAAAATATGGGCAATGTGTGTTCAAGTTAACTCTTTTAGGATTCAAAAAGGAAAGAAAGAGACTTTCTTTTTCAAGTCTTTGACAATTAAAAGTTTTTCTACAGAACAAAAATAACTCTGCTTGTAATGTAACTTCCATGTTCCAGCTTCTACTCCTCCCAGCTCAAAGCACTTTATAACGTTGGTCCAAATAGTTCATGCTTTATGCTTGGAAGCACTTTCATTAACTATTTATGCAGGTACAGAAAGCAAGATTTGGTCCATGATAAATAATAAATCTTCACTAGATTTAGATGGGATCTTTTCAATGAAACATGTTTTCCCCAGAAAATCCTAATTTCTCGAAGCCATAGAAGTTGGTGGAAAAGGTCTGTTTCATCTTATTAAACACTTCAATGATATTATGGAAGGATGTTTTCAAATTAAAAAGTAAGTAAATTTCATTTTCAAAACATCACATCTTCATATAAAAATCTCATATTCTAAACAAGTAACTTTCATTTGGAAATTTCAGCTGAATATACAAAAGACCCCTTAAAACTCAAATATGTTTTGGGAACACAAAATACTTTCACTAGTCTGTGCTCAAGTGTCTTGGAGTTGAAGGCTGCAGGAAATTTTCAAGAATTTGCCTTTTTGTCTTTATAGAAAATATACAAAATGTTGATATTTTTCCTGAGACTCATGTCTGCCCTTTATATCATTGATCTGTATCTACATCTTACTGCAGAGATTTTAGTGTAGAGATATATATGAGTTACTTCAGATTACAAAGTAATGGATCTTAGAACACTGAGAAACCTGAACAGTCTGTTTTCCAGTAACACATTGAAACCATTTTGTTCCTTACTTCTGTAAATAAAAACTAATAAAGTCCAAATCATAATCCAAAGATGTTCCCGTAAGCATCCCTGAGCCAGCCAGGGTACACTTATCAGAGTAGCATATAGTGTGTTTGATCCTGCCAAACTGGGACCTCAACAAAAAGGCCATCCATCAGTACCCAACTGCAGTTAATTTAAAGCCATCTAGGGAACGACTATGTAAAGTGAATTTATTGCATTGTAATTTACGTATATTGAGTCAAATCAGCCCGTCTGCAAATGAAGAAAGATGGGCATCATGGAGCTTTTCTCTCAGCATTTCAATTACTGGTAAGGAATTGGACCAGACCCATTCTGGCTCAGTACTTGCTCTGTTCTCTAATCACGGTAAGTGCTTAGAACCCAGAAAGGGAACAGACCAAAGCTAAGCAAAAAATGCGAGCCAGACATGGAATGGAAAGAATATCACGTAGATGCCAAGCCTGCTAATTGAGAAAGCCCTATCAAAGGAAGGAACAACACCCCTGCCTTGGTCTGGTGCTGACCCCCCTAGCACTGCGCTCACTTTGCCGTTCAGCCTTCCACGGACCTGCCAGCAAGTATTGCTCTCCTGCTCCACTTCCCCACCTAACACACATTTCTGTTCTAGGTCTGTTCTGTCCCTCCAGGATCTCACCAGAGGGACTGCCATGTCTTCCGTAGCAGCAGCACCAGAGCAATGAAGCTAGCAGGGTTAAATATGCAGAAATTCACCATTTTGGACCGGAAGGGAGAAAAAGGACTTCCTCGCAACAAGGCAGTCCTTTCTACCCCGCCCTGTACAATTCCAGAATTTGGCTAGCAACTTCTCAAGTATTACACATATTACGTATTTATATCATAAATATTACAATTACACATCTTAACAGGAGAGATTATTTACATATAAATGGATCCTAAAAAGAAAAACAACAACAACAAAAAAAAACACACATGTGAATGCTCTCAGAGATGGCTCAAAGAACCAGAACTTAAAGAACTTTTTTCTTTGTGATTAATTTTAGCATTTCTGCAGTTACAAATAACCTGAGGCATTGAAAATTACCATACTAAGGTATCTTAAAGGCTGAGTCAGGACTTACTGCTGCCATCAAAGACCCTGAAAAGTAATCAGAACACAGTCATTTGTCCTTTGGATGTTGTTTTGGTACTAGCTCATTTAACAGGGTGCAGGGAACCCAACAAAATCAGTCTCTCTGCCAAGGTAAAGCTGAGGGTTTGGCTTAAATTAACAACGCATGCCAGCAGATATATAAACTTAACTAAACACAAAAGTCTCAATTGAACTAGAATTTTAAAACAGCCCAAGTGGAGTTTTCATTTTATATAAAAAAGGGAGGAAAAAAAGTAGCTATTTTGTCACGGGGGGAGTTGCTGAGACCTCCCTTCACAATGGCAACAAAGAACCCGCTGGCATTCACCAAGAGACCACCCACAGCACATACAGTACACTGGAAATGTCAAGAAGGAGCTGCATGTGAAAATAAAGAATATGTGCCCTATTTCCTATGAAACACTTCAATATGGCATGCATAATGTTTTAAAATTTTCCACTGACATATTGGCAGTTACTCCGGACCAATCTGGATTGTCACTCAAATGTCAAGACGGAAGGAGAAAATGCAGGGCTAGGATTTTTCCTCCGCTTTAAACTTACCCATAATTTTACTGTCAGTCACCACAACCTTCTTGCTACTAATGGTAGCCCCTAAAAAACTGAGAGGCGGCGTGAGCATTTCTAAGACCACTACTCTGCCTACTCGGATTCCCACTTCCAACGCGGAAACTCATTTCTGGAATTGTAAAATAAGGCGCCGCATGCCACGTTGCCATCACACCAGTGTAAGGAAGGGACCTGGCTCTATAAAAAGACAGCAAAGAGCTGATAAACAAGAGCACAGGCGGCTGCACAAATGCAGCCAGAGTCCAATTCTTCAGCGGTCAGCATGGTATTGACTGAATTATTTTCCTGAGAAAAATCTTCAGAGAGGTAGTGGTGTGATGCTTTTATCAGATATACCCATACATTAATACCAGGTCATGCAGCAAACTCCCCAAGGTGAGGCTGCAAGGTACAAATATGACATCATATTACAGAAACAGCCTGCTTTGCATTATGTTTCAGGAAAGAAAAAAAAGTAATCCAAATGCGTGGAAAGGAAATATGCAGGTCATCTCTGTTAATTTACTGCCCTGACTTGAAACCTCTAGATTTTAACACACAAATGCAAAGCACAACTTTCTAATGTTCCCTGGTAAGCAGCTGCTTTATGAATAACTGGAAGAAAACCTTTATGCTTGGTCACACCACCAGCAGGAGACAACTGGCTTTTCTCATGTAATACAGGGAATTGCAGCCAGTACTTCATTAAAACACAAGACACTTTGGCAGACATGGATGCTGAACATTGCTTACTGTTCACATCTGTGGATAAATGACAGCAGGCTGAAACTGTTGCCTTCCACTAAAGAGCAAGTACATGATCCAGTGCAGTTAATCAATAAGATAATGGAATGAATCAATAGCAAAGATTTTTAGGAGGTCTTAATTAAACAAACACTTGCAGATACAAATGATGTCTTCAATCTATTGATGGTACCAGGGTGAGGGGTTAAACACGAACAAAACCATCAACTTTATTTTACCAGCATGTATTTCTCTAAAGTACCATCTAGCCCCATGGCCTCTGTGTGGGTCCATCACCACATCCCTATCCATTTTTACCACCACATTACACAGGCATATTAGCCCATAATAAAGATAATAATAATAATAACAAATTAGTGAGTAATTCAAGATGTAATGACGAAGTAGACGAAAGTCACTATCATCCACTGCTATTTTCTCTCTGCTAAAGGTGCAACTACCTAGCCAGAAGTGCTAATAAATTCAGTTTCCAGCTGCAAGGTGTACAATTAGAATAATTAAAGAACACCCAAATTGATGGACCCATTAATGCAGGAGCTCTCCAGCGGGCCTTCTGCACAAACATGGGAAGTCAATATTTTTGATTCCCCCAATGGTTCTGTGCGAGGCACTGTTTTAAAGAGACATCAATCTATGATGTCAGCATTTATCTAATGAAGCTTCAAAAATCAATGTCAAGATGGCCTGCTACATGCATGCACCCAATTTGTCTGTTCTCCAAGGGACGCTAGATAAAACAAAAACATTATAAGAGCAGTAAAAACTGACTGCGACCACTCCACCTGACCTTGACGATGTTAATGGCAGCAGAGAAACTTCACCTGGCTGTAGGCACAAACAACAGGGTTCCAAAGACAACAGGCATTACCGTGCCTATTATATAATATGTGTACGTATAAAGCAATAGGACTTACAAAGAGAAAATGAAGTGGCTTAATTTAAGGCCCTCTGAAAGTGCCTTTGTCAGCTGTACAGCACAATGACAAAATAAACAGGTGGTTGTTTTTTTTTTTTTTTTAAATGATTATAATCAGGATTCTTAAGGATAACAAGATTACCTTAGCTATTAATATAATTCTCGTCCCCAGTGCCAGCAGTGTCTTCCTTGGCAGGATTCTCATCTGCACCCAACAGCCAGCACGTTCAGTCCCTCTCCCAGCTATTAGTGAGGACAGCCACTTAGCTTTGATGAAGCTGTAAGTTCTTTTAGTGATTTTCTTGTTAGCGTTTAAGACTCACCTTACCCTCGCTATTCTGTCCACAAGACTCCCCCAGACTGGTGTTTTGACACCGTATCAGACAGAGAGCGGAGGGCTAAGTTAGCTGCGCTCTCTCTGTCTCGTTTGAATAATAAACTGGGCTCTGGTTGCTCTGAGGTAGGGCTGCCTGGGTTTGTAACTGGAGGTGACAGGTACTCGCTAGCAGATGGGCTGTCTTGTAAGCTTTTTCTTTATTCACAGCAACTCTGTCTCTTCCTTCTGTTCAGCCTATTTACTCTTGTTGGTAGCATGTAAACAGTTAGGTATGCCTCAGACAGTTCAAAGATATGTTATGTGGGTGAATTAGGATGCCTGTCTGCCTCCCTTCTGACGCGTGTCTCGCACGTTCCCTTTGCCAGCTCTCTGCCCAATTAGCTGGAGAGGCCGGGGCCCAGTCCTGAGCTCCTCGCCCAGAGGAAATGTCCCCTGAATTCAGGAAGGGGCCTCACAAGGTGGGAAGTGGAGAATCAGCACGAGGATGCCATGTTCCTCCATCGGAAAATGCTGCTTCCCACATAGCTAGTGGACTTGCACAGTGTTTAGCCTCTCTTATCAAAATACAACGTGGCATAAAGCAGGTAATTTAGCTCCCCGTAAGCTTTGTCTCAGTGCATGAATTAGAGAGAAGTCTGTATATTTTTTTCCTTATAAAATTACACAGAATAATTTCCTTCAATCTGTGCATTCTGTAGGACAGCACTGACAACCAGGCCAGCTTCTGAAGAATAACGCTCTCACAACTACACTGATATTTCATACAGGCTTCCTTTTTCCTTCGCCTGTCTGTTGCAGATTTGTCTTTACCCCTCAGCTAGCACTGGGGGACCAAGCCTTCCGTCTGATGCAGTCACATGAGGACTGAATGTGATTGCTGATATTTTGGCAAATATCGCTGGGTTTTGTTCAGTTTGAACAAACTGAACAAATGTTCAACAATGTTCAGTTTGGCTCCTTTTGGGAAAACTAATTCCCTGTGGAACCAAGTTGCTCCTCAACATAAACATACGCTCTTGCATGTTTACGAAATATTCTTTTTATTTATTTATTTATCTTCCTTAATGCAAAGTGGAATTTTCAAAATTGCCCACGTGCTTTTGGAGCAAAGTCCCATTAACCTCCGGAGGGATTCTATATTTAGTTGTATTTTATTTACCATCCTTTTTTTATGCAAAATGCAAGTCAGCTTTCAAAAATAAGCACGCACATTAATTTCAAGAACTACAGTTCATCCAGGAGTTGCTTTCCATAGATATCTAATTCTATAACTATTATGGTAACAGAGCATTTGCTGCACAAAATGCACAGGCAGCCCAACAGGTAATAATTCAGCAGCTCACATTTTAGTGGCACAAGTGAAGAATTTTTCCTATACTTTCCACCAACTATTTTACTCTTATTTTTTCCTAAGGTTATGTCAGGTTTTCTATTATTATGGAAACTGAGGGTAAAGATTATGGTCTACTGCTGTTGAGTAAAAAAATAAATAGAAATCTAATTGATAACAGTCAGTAGATGCTAACATGTGCTATACATGTTCTACTGGTTAATTTTACTAGGTGATATAATAGGCTTCTGCTTCATGGTTGGGTATTTCGTTGTGCAAATATTTTAATTTCACAATCTAAGTTTTCATTCTTGGGGGATACAGCGGAAGGGATGTGCTTTCATGGCACTCCAGCCAGTTAACTTATTCGCAAATCTGTGAAAGGACTGAAGGGGACTCAAGCGTAAACAAAGTGAAATCAGTCATTCTTTACAGAAATGGCTGCAGAAGGTATTTTGCGCTATTCACCCATTTCTAGCAATTGTTTGAGATCTGCCCCAAAGGCCTCATTTTACAAACAGCAAGGCATGCAGGCATCAAAATATCAGGTTCTTAAATGTTTCTGTGAACCTAAACCCAAGCAACTATACATCTTATTCACAAATAGGTCACCGTTGCCAGTATAACGCCCCTAGTATTGTGCTAGAATATTCATGAATAGCTCAGAATGCCTACAAAAATCACCAACTAATCTTTAGGAAGCGTTAAGATACTCCTTCATGATCCCTGAAGAGCTGACTGGTCTCAGTCGTACTTGAGAGATCTTTGTAAAGCAAAACTAGACTTAAAATATTAAGCTGTTGCAATTTTAATAGGTGTGATTCATATTCTTGTTGAAACAGTTGAATTGAAACTAGCCAGACTCACCACGTGTGCTATGGTCTTTGGAAGACCGTTATAAAGGCAATCTAAAATCAATACCAAGAAACAATTACAGCATCTGAATACCATTTGGGTGAAATAAGCTGATGGTGGTGATGCAACCAGCAGATGCATGTCAATACTTGCAACAAAGTACTCTACAGCACCTGCACAAAGAAGGGTTGAGTAAATATCAATAAAGCAACTCCTATTACAAACAGCAAAAATGATAAAATCAATATTATAAAATAAAGTTAGCACATGGATGAACTCTGGGGTCTAGATAGCACTGCCTTCAGAGCACTCCTAAGATTCTGGTCCCTGGGTATCAGCGAGAGAACAGACATTGGCCGGGTTTGTCCAGTGCTCTGATTAAAAGAAACCAATGTATACAATGAATGGCAAGCAAATGCACAACAGCAATTCCTACAAAAAAGGAAGTATTTATGTCCTACAGCAGTAGAAAGCACGTATCTACTGCACCTGCTAGTCCCATGCACTGTCACGAATCCATCGAATATCATACAACATGCTGGGTGCTGCCAGCGCTGTCTGGTTAATGGGGAGACTCCGAAGGACTTCCCATTTGTCCGTAAAAAAGGATAAATTAAGAAGAAATAATCCATTCTTGCCAAAAAATCACATGAAAACATCAAATCTCAGCAATTCTTTAAAAAAAAACAGCAACTAAATGGGTAAAACTGTGAGTGACAGCTCATCTGCAAGATGCTGTCTGCAGCCCTGACCTGCATTTGAAAATAGGGCTGTTTAGCCTTTTGAGCACCTAAAGTTGGTTCCGTTGTTTGCATTTCATAGAAAATACTTTTGAAAGTAAACAAGAACCTTTAGTGAATTATTTAGCATACAAATAAACCAGCAAGGAAGGCTAAGTAGGCCAGTATGAACTAACTGGATTGAAATATTCATCTGTAAATAACTTTTCAATCTGCTGCTTTCACGTACAAATACTACATGGAACATTAGACACAACTAGCTTCTAGGGATATTTAGGCTCACTGGAGAGCAATTTTTATGTCTACTGGCATCTGTGGGTAGTGATATGGACTGACTGTTAATATAACCAACATAAAATTTATGTGAACACTCACTGCAATAGCAACACACTGTCAGACAGCTGGTGGTTGATGCGTAGCACATGCGGATTTTATATGCACTGTGTAAACTAACCTTTGCAATAAAGATTTAGCAGGTTTATTAGTTTAGGAAATCGCTATAATTAAGGATAATTCATAATGGCCGCTTATCCACTCTATAGCAATAGCTGCCTTAATTTAGACTCTGTTTCTTCGAGCCATAAATAAGTGTGCTGCTATCTTCTGCACAGATGTGGCATTCAACCTGTTCAAGTTGGTTGAGTTTCGCTTGTGTTTTCATCAGAAGAATTAGTAGATAAGCCTATAAAATGCACTTTGCTTGAAATAAATTAGCAAGAAACAGTTTGGAAGTTCGGAAACTCTACCGAGTAGCTCCTTTTTGGGAGGAGGGAGTAGAACACCGAAGTTTTCCACATGACAGGAATGCACTATATGGTCACAGACCTGCCCCGAGACAGAATACTGGATTTGCATAGCTAATTATAGGAAAAAGATAATGCCTGTAGCCTGTGTGTATTATTTACAGTCTGCTTGGTTTGTACCTGAGGGCTTGACCTCGGCAAGCCCCAGTAGTGACACTGCCTTTGCTCCTTTTGTCCACAGCCCAGAGCTGGGCTGCAGAAGAAGCCGTCTGGTGTCTTGTTACTGCCGGTCCTGTTACTCATTCCTGTGAAACAATCCCTTGCGTCTGCACCGCACACTCAGTGGAAAGCTCTCTTCCCAAATTTTCAGCCACCGGTTGGAAACACTGTGGGTGTCTCTAACCAAACACCCACAAAGCCAGGTTTCCTTCCCTTCCCTTCCCTTGGACACAATTACATAGTCCTGGTTTAGTCGTTACAGGGACATTCAATATCAGCACTCCTAGGAACAGAGGGATTTTGCCCTGCACAGGGCTAACAGAAAGAATACCAAGGACATAACAGATGCAGGCAAGCTCTTAACCCAGGCAGACCAGTCCTTGCTGAGGCTTTGCTGCAAGGAGCACAGATGGACCACAGCAGATATTCCTTTTTTTAGCAGACATTCCTTTTTTTTTTTTTTTTTTTTTTTTTCTTTTCTGGTTCCATAAACAAGGGGACCCGTCACAGCCTTTCTAAAGTGAGCACTCCAGCCTCTGTGACTGGAGTAGGAAGAGTCCATTTCTTTCCAGAAACTGATTTAATAAAAGATCACTCTGTTCCAGATTTAGCCAGGGTTTTCAGCTGGGTGGCCTTCTCTACTGAGAGGAACTATAAAGGCTGGGGAAGACAGTAGTAAAAGGAAAGGAAAACAAAGAGCAAGGAATTTGCAAAGTGAGTTGTTGGAGAATGCTGCAGAGCTTGAGACGTGCAGGAGCACACAGATGAGCAAGAAAGCTGAAGGTACGAGGCAATGGAATCTGCACCTGGGTTCCACTACGTAGGATTAATGAGGTAAAACTCATTGGGCTGATGTGGGAATGTCTTGGTAACACATCTAAATGCCTATGTTAGTACACCTGCCACTGATCAGGTTAAAGCGGTTAAAGCTGAGTGCTACCCACATGCTGCCTCCCCTCGTCCAGGATTCCCAGTTCTCCATTCCCTTATCTCCATTACTCACTGCTGTCCAACGCTTCTCAAGGAATTTCCAGTTCTCCATCTCACGACGAGGGTCGGGTCTCACCACCCCACACACTGTACCTACCCCTACATGATCCCAACAGAGCAGTGGCCTCAACTGGAGTAACAGTCTAGGGAAGAAATCAGTATATGGTGCATGAGTCTGAAGATTTAAAGGAAATGGAAGAATTTAACTATTAGGGAAGATATTTGTGGGACTAAATATCAAACAATCTAATATCACAAATAATCGTCCTGTCTTGATCTTCCCTACACATCTGCTCATGGTCACTGCTGGAGAGGGATACTCTGCTACATGGATCCTCGGACATCCTCTGCATGATGTGCATGTTTGTGCACACAGATTTATGGAATAAAGGTCCAATTACTGTAAATTGCAATCCAAAAATATTTCAGCTTGCTAGCATACAATACAGAAATGCTTGGCTTACTGACGTGTCATACCCAGCTATAGCACAATGACCAGTGCTGGCTCTCTTGAGAACTTAGCAGAAACTTTCCACAGGTAGCTACTTATCACGAAGTCCTACAACAAATGAAATATCAAATCAGTACAAAAAATTTACTACATTTGCCACTTGTGATCCCACTAGTACTTTCAATACTCACATGATTAGGGACCTACCTAAGAGATTATGGCTTCAAGTGTCTATCATAAAATGTTTGATAAGATGGTTGCTGCAGCAGCTTGAGCTATCAAATGATCACAAATCTGGAAGTGAACCTAAGTCTGGTTTTCCTGATTCCCAGTGATGATTCTTTGGAAGAACTCTGGATCAGTATCCCCAGCAAAAAAATTAAATACTCAACTTCATGTCAGATGACTAAGTGTAACAGCTGGAGTTATTATTTCCTTATGTATAAAGCATAAAGACAGATATCTAGTGCTACAAAAAACCGTCTAGCCTTGTAAGTCTCCTGCCATAAAATTACTAATACATTGTATTTTTGGAGTGGGAATCTGCATTTTTTTTCCATTTAGATTTCGTAGTAACCTCAAAAGTGACATAAAATGACACAAATTCACATAGTGGCATGGCAAGTCAGTGCAACACGGTAAGTATTCACTTATTAGGATTAAGTCAATTAAAAAATAAGTTAATTTCCTAAACTGTCCTTAGTTTTCCCATTTAATTTTGTAGGTGTTAAATAGTGCTGGACCTCAGATTGCAGAAGCAAATTTGGTCAGACTATGACTTCAGCTTTTCATTGTCAAACACTCAGGCTGAAAATATAAGACTTGATGACAAATGTATTTACTAGTAAAACCTAGTGTTGTGTTGACTAAGATCAAATGAAGAACAAAATGCCTAAAGTCTTCAAAAATTTTCTATTATGCCATTGTGCTTTACGATGACATACAGTTAGAAACATAAGTCATTACTACCAGTATATTGACTGCATATTGTGCACATATTTTATATAGGCATATATTGCACATCAAGCTGGGGCAGAACAACATAGCTTCATTTTTGTTTTCAATGGAAAAATATGGACACATAAATGGAAAACATTCAGAACACCTAGACAAAATGAACAGTATCTAAATAAATGTGAGCATTAGAAACACAAATATCCCATTATCAGTTTTCTAAAGTATATTATAAAATGCTTCTAACACCTTTCTGCAGCCAATATATAAAATAAATAAATGATCACATTCAATTTTTTTTCATGAGTGTATGAAGAGACAATAAAACTATGGAGTATCTCTTCCAAGTCCCTTTTCAAATCCACGAAGCAGTAAGGAACAACTATTGCTTTAGCACCATTTAAAGCACAAGAATTGCAGTCATTATGTGCCTTCTGAAAGAAAGGCATGATGAACAGAGAAGGATAAAGGGAAACAAATATGTTCTTTTTTTCATATTCCTAAGAGGTGACAAGAAATAACTGCATTTTCCCTCCCCAACTCAAAGCCAAGATTAGAATGGAAATGGGAGAGAGGAGCTCTAGAGCTAGAAGTTTTGCTGTCAATGCAAGACACCTTTTGGCAGTATCCTCTTGCTCTCTGGGTTCTGACTAATATGTTCTGAATGAGATAAAAGCTTCTCCATTAGCATTCAGTTCAACCAACAAGAGCAATTGAGTATAGAAGGGAATTGCTTTGCCAATGGCATACTGCATAGAGCTGAATGAAAACGCGAATTTCTACGCCAGAGGAAATCTTGAAATTTCCATTGCTTTTTTATATATTGCATTTTTTTTTAATCAAATAATGCCCAAATAATTCCAAATTGCAATGCTTGCTCAGAAGCGGGCAGAAACCCTTGGTTTTCAGTCTGAAATACTGAACTGAATTCCTTATGCTGACATACAGCTTGGTGGGAATCGTGGCAGGTCTGTGGTCAACATTCCTCATAGGAGACTACATCTCCTATAATTTATTCAGAGTCATTTAACTCCTACAGGCTATTACATGGCTTTATCATACAAAGTCCAAAATGCCTCAAAGCAGCATAGTGCTGTTGCCAAAAAGCTGAACAAGCAGAAGAAAATAGGAGACAATTTCAAATCACACAGAATGAAATTGTTTGAATGACCAGAAACCTGAACTATCATAGTTCAGATCAAACTCATACAAAATTAAACAGATTTTGCTTTATTAAATGGAATTTTTTAGCTTTTAAATTGCATATTCTGGTAAAAAAAAAAAAAAAAAAAAAAAAAAGTGACCTATACTGTGATTAGCTCAAATAATTGTAACTGCAAAAATATGATAAAATGGGAAAAGGTTAGACACTGCTTTGCTAATTCTTATAATTCAAGTTAATTATTGTAAGTTTACTGCATCTTCTCAAATAAGAAATTCTTGGACTTGGAATAACATATAACTCTTAACCTCTGCTTTAAAAAGACTTTAATGTTCAAGATTGTAAAGGAAATCCAAACCCTACCTGCACCAAAATAGAAGTGAAAAAACACAAAAAGTAGTCCTTTAGAATCTAAAAAGGTTTATGTTAGTAATGATTGGGGGGGTGGGGGGGACTCATCTTCTTAACATTAGTGCAATAGGCTGGTGTTTATGAACTTAGGTTATATATGCATGATCATTTTTTGGAGACAATTTTTATTGGCCAAGTACACCATGTCCCACCTTGCATAAACCATCCAGAAAATCTCTGCCCAAGACTATGCCAAAGAGGCAAAGAATGAAAAGGAAACTAGTAGGGTACGGACTTAATACTTAAAGCAACCCGGGCTTGCATCTGACGTGCACAAGTGCTCAGCAAGGAAGCCGAGGTTGGCGCTTGGGGCTGTCAGAGCCGTGGCACTCCGAGCTGGGTGCAGGTACAGCAGCACCAGTTCCGGGCACTGCAGGAGTTACCCAGATACTGGGAACTCTGGGCTCAACAGTGAATGTCCATTTGGAAGAAAAAATATTAAAGATTGAAAAAAATAACCCTGAGCACATGAGCTGGGGATCAAAATGACTTCAGAGACTGTCTCAAATGGATCATTTTTTAGAAGTGAAAGCCAGTGGCTAGGCTGAGGGGGAAAGGGAGAAAGTAGAGTTTATAAACTAAACAAAACAAAACTGAAACACAACTTCTGTCTTTGTTTATAACTCATTTCTTCCCTGAGAAATAAACTTTAATTTATCCAACAGGAATAATGAAAACAAGGTCATGAAAAGTGACTGAATTCAGAAGTGGCCTTGAAGGTTAGATTACATCTCTTTCTCTTAAAGAAACAAACAACAAATAGCACTGGACATATCGTTTGTTTTCTAAAGAATATTTTTAAAACTTCAAGTCAATATTTTTTTTCCAAAGAGAAATTCATTTGCAGCACAAATTAAGACACTCTCCAACATATTAAAGGAGAAGGGGTTGGGTACTGATTTTTATGACCCATGGCTGACATCAACAACTGAAGTTCAACATTTTTAAAAAGCAGAACCTATTTGTTAACAGGCACAAGTTTCATTTGATTTGCAGATGGGGACCTCTATTGGTATAAAACAATTACTAAAAAAAAACAAACGTGACACCTAGAAACAGACTCATTGGCTCCCACTAAAATCAAAATTGGCCAAATTCTCATTTGCATTGTGTGTCAATGTTAACCTGTACTGATTTAAATTAAAACTGCAGGAATCAGCCCAACCAAATGTAATTAATATCAGAATCTTGCCCAATTGTGAAAGACATCAAGTATTCAAAAAAAAAAAAAAGCCTCCAAAGCAGACTCCTACTAACACGCTTTGAAGTTAACCTCCCTGTCCGTACGCCTGGGGGCTCGTCTGTGTGCGTCTTACGGGTATTGTTACTGCAGGCCTCGTGTAACCATGCAGGATGCTGGCTCTGGACTGACATATCTCTGTGTTGGGCAGGATTTTCAATCCTTCATGACTATCTATTTGTCACTGCAGGTGAGTGGTGGCACTCCGGCTGATCCCCAGCCACTTTCACAGTTACTTATCTGTCTTTATGGATTCTTCCTGTGTGTCAAGTTGGTGCATAACAGCATTACTGTCAGGGTGACAAAATCGTCCCCAGAGTGTCACAAATGATTCCCTATCCTTATGGCTGCAAGCAGGTAGTAACACATCGACACTGCCTTTCCAAGCTCATCTTTCTCCAGCCCTGCCAGCCGCCCATCACCCCGAAGAGCCGCGCGTTCCAGCAGGGCTGCGTAATGCTCGCTGCCCACTGCGGCCCTGCGACTTCTGCTCCTCCGACAGTGTCACGAAAAATCAGCAGAGTTTGTTTGCAGGGGGAAATCTTTCTGTCTGGAACATCCGTTCCTCTGCCTTATTTTTAAATACTATTTTTTGGGGAAGAAAACACTGCAGAATTCCTGTTTTCTAAATACAGAAACCATGACTATAAATTCAAAGGAGCGAGACAGCCGTGCATCCTGATTTGGTAGAATTCTCTATGCTACCAGAGCTGATAATTTTTTTGCTATGTTTCTATCATACAAAGCCTATTTTTATCTTCCTATTGTATGTTGCACTTTTTACCTAATTGTATTCTGCATGCACTAACATCTCTTTTACATAACAGCTCCTCGGGTCCAGTGCTGGCTGTAAACCCGTGATGAATTAAAAATCTTATCAGACAAGCACTGGTTTAAATATTCTTTTTCCCATAATACAAAATTATTCCAGAGAGGGGAAAAAAAAAAAAAAAAGCATCAAGTTAAAACAATTTATGCAATATTTGAAGAAGGCTGAGGGTCTTGATGAACATATTCAAAAAATGTGCTTCAGCCACAAGGCTTGCTCAGTAACCTGAACACTACTTGGTGCTCCCTCAATACAATCCAGGATTTTGCTGGTTCTCACCTGAACCATGTTTCATGTAAAGAAGTTTTGCTTTGTTTAAGTCCACCACATTCCAGTTGTCCCAAGAGCTTCCAGGAAGCTGTTCCTGGCACGGCAGCTGCTCCTGTGCTCCCTCACCCTGCTGCGTGCCTCAGTTTCCCTAGCTGTAAGCTAAAGGCTATTACTCCTTTCTTGCACAAAGATGCTGAATGAACTGCCAGGAGCTGGTAGCAAAGCTAGTCCCCATTAAGTATACACCGAGATAAAAATAAAAAGCCTCTTGTGTGTAGGACGAACCTTTAGCGAATGACAAGGGCGTGCGTGTGAAAGGCAGGGCAGAGCTCTGCTGGCTGAGCTGCAGCGAGGCTGAGGGTGGCTGCTCCCCGGCGTGGCCGCAAGCACAAGCGCTCCCCCAGACGTGGCGCTGGGAGCCTGGGCATCCCCCCCAGCCCTGCTCCTGCTCCGAGCTCCCGGGGCGGCTCGGTGGCGCTTCTGACGCCGGGGAAACAAACCTAAAAGCAATTTAGCACTACCTGCCCACGGAGTCAAAAGGCAAAATATCTAAAGCTTCTCCTGGAATCTCTGACCTCAGAGGCTGACATGGTTTGATGGGAAATTTAATGTAATAGTCTGAGAAAGCCAAAAGGCCTATTGTCAGCAATGAAGTCTGAAAGTTAGCAGAATTAATATAACTGTACAATGGAAGTGCCCTCGAGGGACAAGGCTGCAGAACCAGGGCAGAGGGAAAAATGACTTTTGAAGTCATTTCACTATGACATTCTGTCATCACTGCTAAACGGAAATAAAAAATCATCCGAATCACCACGCGCTTCTGTGTGTGTCCTCTCCTTATCTAATATAAAGCAATAACACCGCGGCTCCACGCCCCACCTCGGCGGGCAGGGGCTCTGCGGGGACGCGGGGAGCTCCATTTTGAATTGCTAAATGCAATAAGAATAAATGCAAGTGGGAGTCTGCTCAGCAGAGAGTGATGTCTGGTCTGTAGCCCATCAAAGCCCAATAAATCTCAATGCTTCAACAAGAGATGAAAATGGTTATCTCATCATTTCAGTGCCAGGGTGAAATTTTCTCTGAGCCGGAGTATTTTTATAGATGATTTATGGCTGGGAAGGGTAGTTGTTTAACAAAATGGCAGATAATGATAAATAGAAAGTAAATAGAAACAGCAGCGAGGGAGTGGTTCTTAGTTGCAGCAGTAGAATAAACAATATACTTACATAAAGTATATGTCACATATAAGTGCCATTATTCTAAATCCTATGAGTTATATGTTACTTGGAACATCACATAACAGAGCCGGTAATGCAATTTACAGGATAGGCAATTTAGCATGTACGCGAGGCAAATAAGTATCAAAATTCTTTTTGTTTCACCTGTGTTAATCCCACTTCACTGAAATTACTCTGGATTTATAACTCTTTAATAAACAATAAGCAACTCTGCATTTGCTGTACTTAATATATTATGAAATTGGGAGGAATCCAGGAGATGGGCTAATTTTGCTGTCCTTGGAAATTTATTTTTTAACACAATACTGTTAAAATTCACTGTGTGTACTAAGATACGAATGCTTTTATAGAACGGGGAAAGTCTGATACATACACTATCTGGACCTGTTTTTCATTAAAATAATCTGAAAATATTTCTTTTTTATGAGCTCAGTTTGGATGACATGATAAAACAAATACTCAGAGAGTTAATGATGGGAAGAAAAAATCGGAGAAAGCAGAGCCAGCTGCCTTTTGGAGTTTTTTGAATTAGAGATCCTGTAAACAATGTCAAATTGGAGATAGAGATTTGAGGTCAGGGTGCTCGGTTTGGGTTTCTTTTTCCTATTATGCATTTTTCCTGTGGCTGTACACAAAGGAAAAAAAAATCTAATTACAGCTTTAAATGCCCAAAATGCCATGTCCACCAAAAGCCCGCTGCTCATTAGTACTAGTAATTAACTTTACAACTGTCAACACAAACAGCGCCCAGGCTGACAGATAGATAGTAGCTCTGAGGGTGCTAATAAATCCGGAAATAACAACTTGACACGCAGATGCACAAAAGGATGCAGGTGATAAAGAAATGTTGACATCAAATCTAATTATCTTTGAAACGGCCAACTACTGCACAATCCACAGTAATGCACTGTTATTGCTAGTGATGAGCCCCACTGGAACGGCTCTTAACCACAGCATACAACCCGGCTTTTACAGCCCCTTGTCATATCTAGTGAGGACAATATCAAAAAGGAAATTATGAGTGTCATGACCCCTCCAAGTCAAAAACCTAGTGATGAATATAGGCTCAGCAAGGCATAGCAGATTACCCCCTTACGAGTTTTAAAGCCAGGATGATATATGACATTTTTATCAGGCACTTTCTCAGGAATGTCACCAAGAGGGAAAATAAAGGCCCTGAAAAGAGACGACTAGGTGAATTATGCAACTGTAATTGCCGATCATAACCTGATATGAGCTGAAATTGCTCTGTTTTCATATTGAGATAGCATAAAATTGTCGGGAAATGCAATGGCTCCTTAATGTGGCCTAGATGAGTCTAATATTCTGATCATTTTTCACTCAGCTGCTAGGTAAATAGTGCTTCTTTAACACAACCACCGTGGCCCAGGGCAATCTGGGGGCCCAATTTTACACTTGAATTGAGAAAATATGTGTAAACTACAATTTTTCATATTTTCTGCATACATAAGAAGATGAAACATCTTTATCATGTGTATTGTCTGGCTGAGCTTATACAAAATATTAGTTTATCTCTCCTACTTTGGTTTATTCCATAAGCAAAACACATAGATCTAAAGGACAGGCAATATTCTATATACAAAATAGGTCCATCTTTTATGCAGCTTCATATGAGGAATTCTACCATTTTGTTTCTGAAAAGCTGGCAATTAGCAAGTGAAGATTTTGCAAAATAAAATATTCTAAAATGCTCACATTTCCCTGCAAATCAGAGTGAAAATAGCAGCAAACAAAAGGTCACGGGAATATTTATCTGTACAACCTGAGATATTACTTTAAACAATAACCTCTAAAAGAAAAGCAAGGTGAAGAGCAGATCTTTATTCCCATGCCATGAGACAAAATTATTTTATCAGAAATCTGCTGAATTAAATGATTCAGATTTGCTTAAAAAACATCAACAAAAAACAAAAACCCACCAATACTTGAGTTTAAAGAAACACATACACACACACAAAACACTGAGACAAAAAGCATGCTGCTACCCATTCTCAGATAATAATCAGCAATAATACCTGGGGCAGAAAGGTCATAAACCATACTTCCAAGACAGGAATAATTCATTGTACTACTATGTGTTTAAGAATTAGTTTGATAGAGTCACTATCTAGACTGTGAGATATTGTCTATCAATCTGACCTTCTAAAAATGAACCGGCAGACTCCCACTTGGATCAAAACCTCTTTGCTTTTATGATGTGCATTGTCTTTCTTTTGGGTGATTTTTAGGACCAGGCTTATGAGGAGTGCAGCATCATTTACAAAATCTATCAGTGCAGAAGAGAAGCAGTACAAACTGTTATATAATTAGGTGCTCCTTTCTAAATTTATTAATGTAATTCCCCACCCAAAAGAAATCATACTGGAATGCAAACTCTTTTTGCTCTTCTGCTAAGATTCAGTTCAGAAATAAACAAGTACAAAGGAGGTCAAAAGGTTTAAATTTCTTTGTTTGCATTAATGTTATCAGTTTTTAATTCCTATATATCCCCCTTATCTAGGTGCTCCAATGCTAATTGCAGAGCAGCGCTGCCTGGCAGTAATAACCAGCGCTCTGAAAACCCGGCGTGTTGCTGGTTACTGGAGATAAGAGCCCCTTAACAAAGTTGGATATATCTGCATCAACAACTTCCTTCCTACTCCCTTTTACATTTTATGCTTTCTAAAGGCTGAGATTGTGTACTAAATAACGTGGCAAAGTGCGATACCTTGTTCTACAGAGAGGCTTCAAGCACACAGCATTTCCAAAGGCTTCAGGGTGCGGGATATAAGGTTCTGAAAATAACACTTTGATACTTCTTCAGTCCCACGAGCCTTTGTGAAATATTTCTCCGGATAAAATAAAACAGGGTTGAAATATGGTTCCTAGCAATTAATAGTGTGTGATCCTAAACACAGAGTTGTTCAGATCTCAAAAGAATTTAGAATTGTAGACATATCTATAATTATTACATTACCACTAACCCTATTATGAGCAGTCTTTATATAATTAACATACCATCAGGGAATTTAAGAGGTACTTGGCATTAATTTTCAATCCCTATTCTCCATGAATTTGGTACTCAATTGTCGTGATAAATAGAAGACACATGGCTGTGATTATGCATTTTTTGTAACGATTATGCGCCACAGTAGAAAATACCTTGTAATATAACGCAGGCTCACAGTTAGTGAGAGTACACATTTACTGCTGTACTTGCATTCTACTCCTGTAATTCAAAAAGTCAAATGAGCAGTTTGCATTTCTTTTCCTTTTTTTTTCTTTCTTTCTTTTTTTTTTTTTTTTCCCAGCATCTGTTTACAGAAGATTTTTCCCACAGTCACTGGCACTTAGCAGAAAAATAAGTTACAACCTTGATCGCTCCCTTACAAAGTCACTGCACCACAACTGGATTTATTTCATCCTCCTGTCTCTGTATCCCCCTTCCGGAGAGCGCGCGCAGAGGCTGCAGCTGCTGTTGCTAAGCGACTGGTGCACCACATCCCATCCCATCCCATCCCATCCCATCCCATCCCATCCCATCCCATCCCATCCCATCCCATCCCATCCCATCCCATCCCATCCCATCCCATCCCATCCCCAATTACATGTTTCTCCCATCATCTGCAGCCTCTCGAATTTGGGAGCTGCTCTAATAATAGGAAGTTATACGGGTAACAGAAGTGTTATCCACAGGCTGGAAAGTTAGCAGGGGGATCATGAGAATTAAAAAAAAAAAAAGGCTACTGTAACAGTGACACAATGATGACAATCATTGCTAGTATTATTTTCGGTGTTTTTAATCAGAACTTTACCTAGCCACTAGGTTGCAGTTCTTAATTCTTTTGATTTTTATAGGTCTTTCTGTGCAAAAGAACACCACGGTATCCGTGCTGCTGAAAGCTACCTCGAGATCTATTAGTAATCAAATTTCAGCCCAGATTTTATGGTTAGTCTAACCGAGTTAATTTCTCTAATGTTAGCAATTCAGGGAAGAGGTCTCTTGTGGCAGCCCAAACCTGGGATCCACAGCAGCTGTCAGAAGAGACTCTGAGGAATTCCTTATTAGCCAGAATGCAACCAGGCAGAAAACTCATTACACAGTGCTAAATATACTTAATCACATCTATTAGAGAAAAATGAACTTGATAATTACAACAAATAACTAAAGAGCAAAAAGTGTTCACAGACAAACCCACACCAGGATGGGTAAGAAGAGGGGCTGCACGCTGATGGTGTGGGAGAGAGCCACACTCCCCGTAAACCGCTCCGCTTCTGCTGGAGAAGGATCACACCCGGCACACAAATGATTGAGGTTCCCCTTGAAAGTGAACCATTTACATTTAACAGCTGACATTAAATTTAATGTAATAAGTAAATTAATTACTGAAATTTAAAAAATTAATTTGGAAAGCTCTTCTGAGAGTTGAGACAACTGCACCTTCTCAAGGTGCCTTTCTGGGAATGGAAGTTGCTGCAGCCATCCCATACAATAAATAAAGGGAATTTCACAATAGCTGCGATTTTACTACAAAACACAACACGTGGGCTCAGAGTCCTTCCCAGCTGTGCAGCTGTTATTTGCCTTCAGATTAGACTGGGTCACACGTGCTCCATGGTCCAGAACCCGGTCCATCGAGCTATCTGTATTTTAAAGCGCGGTTGTTGAAGCTAAAGGTATCAGACACTGATCTCTGCAAGCAATTAGAGTCTAAAACCAAACCCAAGCATCACATACATTTTGTGCAGCAACATGCCATGTACAGGCACTCCAACCAGACCCGAATACCATCTGCCAAACCTCCCTTGCTCTGCCCTCCCAGAGATACCTAAGTCTGCCTGGTTGGTATTTGCACATTGCCTCGTCAGCACACAAAGTGTCAGCGTGCTAATTTTGCAGCCGCTCATATCCTGATATACAGGCGCCTGGGGGACGTGATGGAGCAGTGAATCAGGCTCCTTACCTTTCAAACAGGCTTAGTGCCCAGACTTCTGTCCCTTTGCACCGAATTCCGCTCACATCTTATGAGAAGCAGTTCGTCTTCAGGCAGATCTGTGAACTTGGTTTTGAGACTCTTTGAACCCGAACTATTTTAAATTTCTACAAAACGACATAGATTTTTAATATTAAACCATCTAAATACAGAAATTGGACATATTGAAATCATCAAATAAAACTTTAGAAGGGATACTTTGAGGTTTTCATAAAATATTGACTTGGTTGGAAGAGGGCAGCTAAGTAACGCATGAAGCAAGCCATCTGGTTTTTCTTTTGTATTCAGCCATAAACCATTTTCACCTTATTTTCTATGAAATACCATTAAAATATGGGATAGCATCTAGCAAAAATACAGACAGATTCCTCGCATTTATATGCAAATAAAGACAGCATACGATGGCCACAGAAAGTCCTCGCCTACAGACTGACAAAAAAATCCAAATGTCGATGCTTCTGCAAGCCGAGTTAGGGACCTGGGTAGATCCCATGTGAGAGGTCTAAGCTGCCTCTTCCTCTCTTCACCTCATTCCTTTCCTTCAGCTGTCAGGAAGAGAGGCAAGAAACTGCAGAATTCCATTTCCTAGGCCCATAACTTAGCATAGTGGAAATTAGGAAACAGGATTTGATTCATTGTGTGGCCTAACAACAGGGAAAGATGCAACCTTTGCGTGAGGAGAAATTAAGAACAGATGGACAGGACTTTGAACTGATGGAGGAATACTTCTTTTACTATTTCCTTGCACTTGCTTTCCTTTGTTTTAGCTGATTCATACCTTCTCTGGGTCATTTCTGCTGTCTCTGTATCATGTCAGAAACAGTATTTTAAAAATATTAAAAAAATATTAAAAAGATAGCAGACACAAAGCTCCGGCGGTAGCTGCTTCTCAGAAGTTAGGCATCACAGAGAAACCATTTTCAAAGATGTTCCTTCCAATGAGTTATGGTCGTGGACTGATGTTATTTAAAAGACAAAATGTAAAAGATATTCTAAAGTCTCAAACTTGAACAGTTTTTCCAGCGAAAACAGACCATCCCATGCATTCATGCACACAGGACCTTGTTTGGCTGGCTTGTGGCACAACAGAGCGTATTTTTGGGGGTTGTGGTAATTCTGAGCACTTTTTTTGCTCTTTTATAGCCCATTGTTTACAGAATAGCTAATGCCCTTACAGAAAGAAGCTATTGAGCCTTGCAAAAATTATCGACCTTATGAAGTTCATTACTTATCCTATAAATCTACACAGCGGACCTCACTGTGGAGTACATGGTATCGCATTCCTCTTGTGTGAAAAAAGGTATCACGGAGCACATATAAGTGCCTGCTCAGTTCTCTATGCCTCTTAAATCATTTGTTTTTATTTGTAGGAATTGAAATTCTAATTTTGGTCTGTCAGAACTTAGCACATATATCAGGCCATGCTGAAATAAGAATTAATACAGGCACTTGTGAATTAAATTATGGGCGCAGAATTGTAAATGCATTTTTAAGTCATTTTTACAGTGTTCTATTGTATTCCAATAAATTTAACTCCCACTTAGACCAGATCTTCTTCACATAAATGTCTGGTAAGGTTGAGATCTGGAAAAACAGCTTTTATTTTCCAGGGTCCTCTCTCTTTGCTCTTTCTGTAAGCTTTCAAACCTGGGCACAGTGCAGACTGGATTGCCGAATCAGGCGGACCTTTCACCTGAACTTTCATAGTAGTTCTTATATTCTTATGACTAAGACACTCTTTATTCTTGAAAGTTAAGTTGGCAACACAAATGTGACATTAACTGATATGAACATAAAGAGAGCTACGCTAGCAATGATAAGATAGAGAAATGAAACAAGCAAGTTTTAAAGGGCATTAAAGGCCATGATCTTTCTTTGTACGTTCAGAAAATGGCTGCTGTTGGATCAGAATTTTGTTCAAAGAGTCGAAGTTGTTACTGAATGCTCCTTTCAGAATATCAGCCTTCACTTCCACGTTCAAGGGTCTGGACGAGACAGGTAGGTTCTGTAATATTTGTGAGTTATATAGCATCAGCTCTGAGTGGAGACACAACATACATGCATAATTGTGCAGTGCTAGCAGTGCCAAAAAGGAGGTATAACTTTGCTATCCAACAACCATGTTTGGGAAGGCTAAGCACAATAAGAAGGTCACCAGAACATTAGATTATAGCAGTAGTATTTGGGGGATAAAAGGCACCCCGCACTCCTTTCTGCCCTGTTGTTCAATAAACAATAACCCCTCTCCCCTTCAAGCACAAAAGTTCTGTATTTTAATATAAAAGTTCATTAGACTGTACTGAGAATTAAGTTAATAGAAATGTAAAGGCTTCTGTAGAGTAAGTATTATTAGTGAATTAACTGTAGATATTTCCATTTTAATCTAGATAATTCTTGCATGGATATAAATCCCTATTCTTCTCTATTGTGGGCAGTGGGGATTATAAATTTTTTAGGAAAAGGTGTGTTCTTTTCCAAAAAAGCATAGTATTCTAAACAGGCAAACTGCTTGTAGAGATGTTTACAGAGCAAGCTTATGTTTGAGAATGAAGAATGGTTCGGAGGTCATCACGGGGTAACGCACAGTGGCAAACAAGAACAGAGGAATCAATTCCTTCTGCAGCCTTCACCAACGGCTCATAGACGCTTCTCATAAGAAAGAAATACTCCATTTGATAACAGCAAAAAAAAAGAAAAACTGCTAAAAATATATAAAAAAGAGCTTTGGTGTTAAAAAGTATGCAAAACGCCATAGCTCTAGATATTGCAGTCTTAACTGGAGCCTCCTCAGATAAAGTACATTGGCCGTGATGCTTTTCTTAGTTTTCTCCTATTTTCCAGCACAGCACTGCATCAATCACCCTTGAAAAATATGGAAGAGTTAGGAACAACCCTGACAAGCAGAGCAAGCAGAAAGAGCGCAGTGTGCTAGCAGCTGCAGTGCTCCAGGACTGGCAGGGGGACGGAACACATGGTTGGCACTTAGCGAACAATGGAGACAACCAGCCCGTACCTGCATTTGGCGATGTGGCCGTGGGGTTCCACCACAAGGAGTGACAAGAAGAACTGTATCTGTAACTTTCTCTAACGTTCATAACTCAAAATATCCGACCTTGATCACTTTAGCAGATGGTTTTGCTCTGCTGTAGTTGCAATTACGCAGAGTGTGCCAAAGTGAAGAGCAAATTACCCATGCTATCTATCCCAGTTAAAAAAATCTGCAGTCTTCCAGTATCTAGTGGGAAAACTTCCAAGATTCTCCAACCCCAGCCCATGCTGGATTGCCATTATATTTTATGTCAGTCAGTACTTCAGAGAGCCTGAGACCCTTGGCATATGTTCTTAGTTAACAAAATGGAAAATTAAACTTTGTAGCAACCCCCTGCCACTCCCAAAATAAAAGAAAAATTCTATCTACATCAATGAGCAGGAAGTCTGATCTTCCTGTGCCAGCCAAAAAGCCTGCAATACAAGGACATGTGGCTGAAGAAAGGAATTTAAAATAAACAAACCAGCCCAATTTCACACTTCTGCATTTCAGGTAGGGAGGGATATTCATTAGGAATACAAATTTTAAAATAACCTATAATATTGACAAGCTTAAGCTTATGACTTCAACAATGTTTTTTATGCTTTTAAAGCGTGAATTCACTGTCTGAAAATGTTATTTATTCTCATGGAGAAATGCTCCTTGAGAACATTAAAATACTACCAACATAAAGTCAGTATATATACAAACAGAAAAATTAATGTTGCAATGAAAAGGAAAGAGGCACCTAAAGTTGTGGCATTTTCACTAATTAATGACCCTGTCTGAGTCCATAGAGTCTGAAGGAGAACAAGACAACTGCTAAGAATGAGACCTAGTCTTTGGTTCCCAGCTATCAGAATATGCTTGGGTCTGGGCTACACCGAAAAGGAAACCTGAGCACAGTCTGCACATGGGTTCTTCAGCACTGCTGAACTGGAAATACCCAAGCACAGTAGTTTTTCACATTAAATGCTCAAAAACTGCTGTGACAAGACTTACAAAAATGATGACATTTGAGAGTAGCTCTGAATAGGAAGAAGATATGTAGATAAACTACCTTACTGGCAAACTCATGTTAAGTTTTTACAGTCCAGATGGTAAGGGGTAAATGAAAAGGGGGCATTTATGTCAGAGCTTGTACAATAGGAACAAGAACGCTGATATGGTTTCTTTTTTCTTTTTTTTTTTTTTTCTTTTTTTTTTTTCTCTTTTTTTTTAATATATAGCTGGGTAAAGAGATCAGAGAACACTGGAACGTTAGCCAAAACAAGTTATCCAGCTGCACTGTGTTTCATCACATATCAATTTTTACTGAAAGAAAACCATACAAATTTAATCAGTTCTTCATATGGTAATATTTAACATTTTTTTTTTCTAAGTTGTTTGATATTATTGTTTTAAAAAGTTCCTTTTCCCCTCCCTTGAACATGATGTGTGATAGTGGTGAACACAGGAAAAATATCTATCCCTGGCAAGACTGAAAGTCTCATTTACGGTAGACTCAGTAATAAATGCACTGGCGTCTGTGTCAATTGCCTGTCTCAATGAAGAACAGGTCACTATAGGGAACAGCACAAGCAGCGTCTACATTTGAACTCCCACATCCTCATCCCATGCATGTTCGTAGCATCGGTAGAAATTAAATTACCCCAATAAACCTTTCTGCCTCCTCCCCTCCTGAAGAAACAAGTTTTTTCTTCCCCCCTGACATCTTAAACCACATGGGTTTTCCCTCTTTTTTGTAAGGCTATCGTATGGCATTTGTATGGCACTTTTAATTATTTGAAAATATATAATAGAGTGGAGACATGGATCCCACTTATATAAATGCCTATTAAAAGGCCATGTATTCTCTCAGTAACCATAAAACATAAAACACCTCTTAAAAGAATATAATTCCTTTGTTTCTAAGCCAAACACATATAATAAGACAGCTTGCTCCTTTTAAGTAAATAAAAATGATTTGTATTAAATAAAATGAAATATTGTATGCACTATATAATTTAACAATAAGACACATCAAAGTATGCATTACTGTGAGCTAACCCATGCCTCAGAGGTGTTGCTAGCCAAATACTTTAAATGATCCAAGAAACATGTTGTTACAGAAAAGCAAAAACCACAGCGCGTCATAAAATATTGGTCAGATGAGATGTAAAACCCAGTTCCTAACCATTTGTGGTCATTAAAATCCCCTGGCGCTTACTGTACCATTAGGATGTTGATTTTGCCCAACTGGAATGTTTTCAATACACAAGTTGCATGCCACCTATCTTTTAATCCTCCCGCGTTTTCTTTACAGAGAACTTCTTCGCTGCCCACCCTGCGCTGCCGAGCAGCCTCCTGCGATCCTGCGATGCTCGACCAGAGCGGGGGCTGCAGTTCAAATGCTTGCAAGAAGTGTCTGGTGGGGAAACACGCTCACATGGATCTCGGCATGCTCTCTCGGTTACAGCCCATTAAAATGAGTGAAACTAATGGGATTTCTTGGATGTACTTGATAGTGAAATGTGATCCATAGTTTGTAACACAGTTTGAAATCCCTCAACTATAATGCAAGGATAAATAACATGATTATGTTGTATATAACCCTAAATAAAATAATTCCAAAAATGTAATCATTGAGAGTACACTAAACCCCTTGATAGAACACAAAGTATGTTAAAAAAACACTGAAAAAACCATCAGCACAGAAAAGCTTATACATTGTTTATACCAGCTTTATATGGATTTAAACAACTGCATTGTATCCACATTCCTCATTTATGAACTGCTCTGGAGTCTTCACTGTTCTATTTTAAAACTGTTTCAGTGGAAACCCTGTACGCTTCATGCAAGTGCCTACAAAGCTGTTGAGTCAGTACTTTTTGCTAAAAAAGAGGCGGTGTCCCTCTAAGAGTGCTAACAAGTACAGCGTGGTTCAAGCTCTGGTTGTGCCAAGCGCCGAGTAGCAGGAGAGGAACAATCCCATCTCCAGCAAGAGCAGGAAGGTTTTTTAAAGTAATATATCATGCAAGGAAATGCACTGTAAAGCTGTTGTTTGTGAGGAGTGAGCGAATGGTGGCACAAACTGGAAAGTTAGGGACTTAGAGAGCAGTTTACAAAGACTATTTCAAAAAAGAGGTCTTTCTAACAGGACAGATCCACAAACTTCCCCCTGCATCTGAAACCATCAGCACCATATAATCGAAGGCAGGTATTTGAGTCATTTCTTTATTGTTGTTTTCATGCCTTATCACCGTGCAAAGCTGCTGTTCCTGAGACCGACTGCCGGGACGCCTGCCCTGCAGTTGGCACTGTGTGCGTGGCAGCTCAGGGAGCGGGGCTACCTTGTGCCTAGCAGCTGGCTAGGGGATGGGAAATGCTCTGCTTGTCACATCATTGCACATCCCACTGCAGAAGGCCCCTCTAACATCAATAATACATGTCATGATGTTTGAAAAACTGTTTTTTGAGTTAAAACCAAAACAAACCAAAACAAATCTAACTGCTAAATAATGAAGCATAGGGGAGTTTTTCCAAGTAACTTGATGTAAGCCCAAAACATTTCTCTTTATTGATCTAAATACACTTGCTAGGCTGGTAGGAAAGCCACTGCCACTAGCACACCATCTGTTTTAATCTCCTCTTATAGAAACAGCAGAAAATATATTACCATATTATTTCAACTCTTTGTATATAAATATCCATGTTAAACAGTAATATTGAAGGGATTTTTTCATACCGTAACATCAGTGAAAAATCAGTGTGCTAATATATTTTTTTCTTATTTTTAATTAATAGTATATGAACTTTTGCTGCTGTCCTGCAAATCAACCTGCACCTGCAGTTTGCTGTGGCTATAGACTCTACCACCAAAAGCTGTCTGGTGGTGCAGTCATATTTAATAAACACCTTTTATTAACCTGTCTTCCACCCACAGCCTTACTACAGTCAGTAAATGTTACAACAACATTCTTATGTTGCCCCCAAATTGTTATTAATTTGCATTTGATCAACTCCATGTGGCTCACGAGCCTAATGGCACTGCTAACTGTTTCTAGCACAGAGCTGAAGCTCTCCTGAAGCAGATTCACACCCCTTCAAAATGAAAAGGGTCTGCCCTCTGAGCAAACGGCAGCCAAATCCTCCTTCACGTGGCTGCTCTTGGAGTGCTGCTGGACTATTCGCACTGATTGGCATCGCTCAATTTTTAATAAAGGATTTGCAGAAGTGACAGATACTTGTGAAAATAAACTGCTGACAGATTTGCTAAGTTATGTGAGTAATTAAGTATGTAAAGCTACAGATGTTGAACAATAGTGCCTTCCACCAAGACGTATGCCATAATATCAAAAAATAACCTGGCATCTGGTTTCTTTATTTAAGTACCTTTCTTAGGGTTTGGATCTTAATTTTTTACAGTTGACAGCAATGTTATTTGAGCCACTCGGTGGCATCTGGTTGCTGGGGGGTGGAAAAAAAGCAAAAAAAAAAAAAAAGAAAAAGAAAAAGTGCTCTGTGCACTTTAATTAATTGTGGAGAGATTACATGGTCTTCCAACCGTGTAGTTTGTCATCAGAGCACATTACAGATTTATATTAGATGTTTCTCCACAGTGTCAAGAATAATTAAAAAGGGATAGGAAATGATGCCAGCTAGCAATGCTTTACATCAGTGGTGAAAGTTTTATATTTATTACAGCCAAACAATTTTAAAAGAAGATGTCAATTTTGTACTTATACTGTGCAAGGAATAAATATCAGGTGGGTAAAGCAGCCAATACATTTCGGCTGCTTGAATAATGAGAGGTTCATGTTTAATCTCTCAGACCCACCAGAACTGGTGCGACATGTCAGAGTTATTAATGAAGCAGCATCCCCTTTTCTCATAAAAACATCCTCTCAATACAATAACATACGTTTTTCTTTTCTTCCTTACAGGATCTCTGCCCAACTCTCCCTTCTGATTCATGGAAGAACAGGCACGCCAATGGTACACAAATGTTTCTGCTCAATTAATTTGCCGTACCTTTGGTCTTGGGCTGTGCTAGGCCAGTGTTTGCAGGTACCCGAGCTCCAAATACTGATGGTGAAGGGCCGCCTTTCTCTCCTCCCCTTCACACCTTCTTAGTACAAGTGGATGAAAAGCACATGGAGCCAAAAGCAGCTTCCAAATACCCAAAGACCCCAGGCCTCATTTTTGTCTCATTCACAAATTGAATCTCCCAACCCTCTTCAATACATTTCAGGCATGATCTTAATTTAGCTTCCGTTTTTTCAAACATTCTGTAGGAAGAAAACTGCTTACAGACAAGGTGCTTCCTTTTGCTACGGAACAGCTTTCAGCCTCTGGGCTCTACTGAGATTTTCTTTCAGGTGTCAACATTAGAAGTGAATTATTAAAAGCAGGTGTAAACTGTCCCCTCTTCCTATCCTGTCCTGTTTTCAGAATGACAGTGAGAAAATTTCAGACAAATTACTGCACTTAACGATGGTCACATCACTTGGCCCTCACTGTCGCTTTTGCTGAGCACAAACCAGGAATTAAGCACTCCTGAATAAAATGGCTAGCTCTCTTGTCCAGTTCATGCCTTTTAGCGAGTTATATTTTATAAAAATATAAAAAATAAAAAGGAAGAATTTCCATTGTACATATACAGTACCATCCACATGCCCAGAGGTGATGAATCCAAGTCCGGGCCTGTCAGGAGCCTCAACACCTCTCCAAGGTAGGCAGCAAGCTCCAGCTGACAGCAACCTGGCCTGGGATTCAGGTGGCAGGGCTTCATCCTGGCATGGCCAGGAGCTCAGCGTATGCCTCGAGTAAAAGTCTTTGTGACTCTTCTGAAGCATTTGCAACTACAGAAGAGACCATTCCTTCCCCTGTATTGCAGGCACTTTGGCATCGGCACAGACATTACCCCAGGTAGAGATGGAGTTTGGATGTTATTGTCATGTGCAAAGATTTCCAAAAACTAAAAAGCAGTCCTTCAGTCTTCAAATGTGCTGGTTCCATTCGGTAGGTGGAAGCACGCGATGTACCATTGCTGGGTTAAGGTGTCACAGAACCTCCTGCTTACTGAAGCTGCTCTGGCATGCTTCATAATTATTTCCTAGCAAGCAGTGGACACCACACCACCTGCTCCTGTTTGGTTTTGTTTTCTGCTGAGGGATTACTTCATTTCCCATTGAAAACACGGCAGTGAAGATTCCTTAATGTTTTATATCTACAACATGTCTATTTGGAAATGGTAGCCAGTATAAAATTTGTTTGCTAAATGATGTTTCTCTAAAACTGCAAAGCTTCACAATGAAAAATTGTACTTCTACTGTCTTGTAAGCACATTTAACAATTCAGTTCATCCTGTACATTTCTAAAACAAAGAGGAAATCACCTAAATGCCCTTTCTCTTTTCTTCATCTGCCCAGATTAGAAACTGCTGCAACTGGACACAGAAGTAAAGCCTAAGAGAAGCAACACTGGTATGTGAGCAAGCTCTCCATTCAGAAGCAGATCACTGGCCTTTTCTCCTTCCCTGGCATTCCTTTCTCCCCAGCAGCTGAGGAAGCATTCTGGGCAAAGCCAGGAAATGGCCATGGGGAATTCTCAAGAGACTTGCTTTGATTATATTGAAGTTGATAAGGTGTTTGATTTGACTGGAAGAGAGAAAAAGGGAAAAAACTCCTAGTCTTCTTATCAAATAGGATCAAATTTATTTTAAGATTATTTGGAGCACTGAGAGCAAGAGATATTAAATAAAATATGAACACAAAAAAGGAGTAGGAAATTGTTCACTGCTATATATTGCATTATATACTGCGTTTTACTTAGCTGCTCTCTTGCAAATGCCAGTCAAAACAAAAAAAGTTCCAGCTTCTCCCAGACTTGTATGTGTGAGTACATGCACCACTGACAATTCAAAGCCTTTTCAGTCTTTGGAGAACTAATGAACATATTCCAATGAATTTAAGAGGTGCTGAAGAGGCAAAAAAGACATATTCCCCTGTGCCCAAACCCAAATGTCTTTTTATTTTGAAATTAAAAATTACTCTACTAAGCTCATTTCAGTTTCATTTTTTTCATTCAGTTTTCATTTGACGAAAACCCACTGCTAAGAAGAAAAAGATCAGTTGTTCCCAACGACCGGCAAAGCTCTTAGCTCTGAACCAATGTACTGCTAATATCGATGCACCAAACATTATGCCAAGTAACACCTCGTGGAGAATTAAATCAGGAGCTCTCCTAAACTACAACTTCTAGCTAAACACAAGTTGTACATCTACAATTATGCCATATTAGTCCAACCAACAGTGTCAGAAATGACCAGAGTGTCAAATATCATGAATGTGTCTGGGAAGATAATCTCCTCATCATGTTACTTCGTCCTCTGAACTACATTTCCCTCCCTCTCTACAGTTCAGTGACAGGTAGACAGCAAGAGCCCTTCGTAGCAATACGGCTGGTACAGTAGCTACTGCAGACTTTGATGATCTGCTTTGATCATCGTGCATCATATTCATTAGAGAACTTTTTACTCTTTCTATTCTGTAGGTAGTTATCTCCTTTAAAAGTCCCCTTCTCTGATTACTATCAATACTGGAGAATTCATAGCTGGCAATGTAGCCTTCAGATCTGACACACCCAGAGATGACAATGTTAAAATTTAATGCTTTAGTTGCATCAATATACAACTGCTTTATGGCAAAATCAATCCACTGATTAACAATATTTTATTATCGACTTGAAATTATGCCCATGCAGAACATAGCAAGTTATTAATATTTGTTCTGATTTATCATACCCTAATCAATGCTCAGCTGCTGCCTATTTTTACCAATAGAATATTTATTAACAAGCCTTGAAAAAATATACAGCATTATCTAAGTTTTGGACACTTTCCAAAGCATATTCATTTCTCGTGAGACCCATCCAGGCTTACTGAAAATATATACACAAAAGCCATTAGTTTGCATGAGAACAGTGAAATGGATAAGCCTGAATTATAGATATTTCTCAAATTATTTACTATAGCAATGGCTGCCTTATCCCTCACCCTCCCACCCACCCTTTTGTGAGGAGTAGGGTGTAGGGAAAAATAATCACTACTTTTCTTACGCTGGCTCTTTACATTTTATATAGTAAGATTATCTATTAGATATTCCATTTCCACCCTGCCTGCTAACACATCCAGGGAGCTGCAAAGGCAATTGAAAGCCATTAAAGCAGCAAGACTAACCATGATTTAAAACAACAATTTTTTGGAGAAAATTTTGAGAAAAAGATGTGCTTGGAAGCTGAAAAAACATTCCCGAGCCAAACACTTTTATATAAAAAGATCAAATTAGAATGCCATCAGGATTTTCCAGACTTAAAAGTCCCCAGACACTTTGGGACTCATGCTACAAAGTGAAGGTGAGCATAAGCAAGACCATCAATGGTTAAGACACAAACAACTCTGCTTCTTGCTACATTTGTATTTTACTTAAAAAAAGATGAATTCATTTAGAAAAATATTTACCATGTATTCTAAACTAAAACAGGTCTAAATTTCGTCAATATTGTTGTTGTCATTTCAGTCAAATTAAACAAATGGATCAAAGGATTTAAATTATAAAAAATAAACTTCTTCATGCAGCTGCCAAAAAGTGATGTTTCTTAACCAAAGACTTTACATCAGAAATTAAAAAGCTTTTTCACTGAGCTGTTTGCCAGAAGCTAAAAATGTGCAAGGCTTGGCTACTGTTGCTGTGCACCACATTTCTAAAAGCCAAAATAAATCCACTGGAATTTGAGAAAAGCATCGCAGTGGTTCATCAGTGGCCCTCCGACACTTTGTTGGCATTTTATCTTATTCTTGATAATCCTTTGCCAGCACTCTCCAACAGAACTTTTCATGCCATGACACTCACTGTGGAGGATTTGAGAGCTATGAGGAAATGACTGCGCTTTCAGAAAGAAATGGGCTGGATTGATTTGGGTTACACAGTCACGCGGCCGATCTGAGCGCAGAGCTGGCGGAGTTGGCTCACGGAACGCAGATGGAATGCAGCAGGCACACGGGGTCTTGGTCACGTTCCAGAATATCCTGGAATTTGGGGAAGAGTTAAGCTACAAGGTGCACAGCTAGCTGCAAAATGTGGCTGAACACAAACACATAGTAGCAGAGATCTCTCATTACAGATCAGGAACCTTCTATTACAAGATAGTTGTAATAAAACACTGAAAGGGCAGATATTAAGCTAAGGCAGACGGAGTCAAGAGCCTAGCAACTGAGAAGTGGAAGGAGCATTAAACTGGGATAACTCATTATGATAAAGAAGTTTTCATTTAAAATCTAACCATAATGAACTCAGAGGAAAAACCTTCTACCTCAGTAGGATCACAATTTCATCCTTTGCTTGTATGCTTTACCCCAGCAATACAACATTTAGGACCAATCTATCCCACACTTTTCCTGTAGAATTGGAGCAATGCTGAAAGTTTCAAATATCAGACGTGATAATTTTTTACTCCAGGAGGCAACTGATAGAGGGACTCGAAAGTTATCACCTATTCTGGTAGCATTAGTCAGGTCTCTTCCAACAAATGGTTATCATGGCAAATGATTACAGTCAAATGTATTAGTGAGAAAGATAATATTCTGTGCATATCTGAGTTTTCCATCAAAATCCTATCGTCTTGGTTAAGGATAGGCATATTTTCTTTCCTAGAAAAGAATTAACAAGGTTCAGATTACCACTGAGTGATAATGCTAAGGATTATTTTTTGATCCACCATGACATATTCAAGTATTGATTATGATATTCATATATTCAAAAAGATTAAATATTCAAAATATTCATATACAAAACAAAGAAAACATTCAGTGGTGTTGGTACTGTGCCCAGTTTAGGCCTGTGAGCCTAAGCTGGCTGCTATGGTGGCACACAATGCTGGTGAGAAAGGGAACGTGTTGGTGTGACAGCCCCACACTGAAGCACAGCCTGTGGTGTCTGAGTATAACCAGTGCTGGCGGCTTTACACCGCCGCCGAGTACTTTTCCATACCTTGGTAAGTGCAGCACTGCCGTTTCGTTCACAGCCCCTGTCCTGATGGCAGCAGCACAGCAGTACCTGCAGCAGCTCCCCACCTCCCCACGCCACCAGCAGCTCCTTAGCGTGGGCCCTGGGGTGGCTGTGCTGACCCACATCCAGGCGCGGGGACAACGTCAACAAAAGCTTGCAGGGGGCAGATCTTTTAAAACAACCATTTTTGGTTTCCGAGCAATTTACAAGGGAAATGGCACAACTCGCAGCTGACTGTCAGTTTTCCCTGACTGCACTAACAACATCAGGCATCTCTGCTTTCAGCTGGAAACCAGCAGCTGTGAAGTCGTACAGGTGAATTTTAGATTTCTACACCCTGTTACAGTTGTTTTCACATGCATTTGGGGATATAGCCTTGGGCATCTGTCTTTTTGAAAATTAGATCAATCCAAAAATAGCAACAGAAGGAGAAGAAATATGTAATATATATTTTATATGTACGTATATAAAGCTAGGAGCTGCCTAGGAACCTGAGCACACAGAAGTGAATTAGGAAAATTGCTTACATTAACATGGAGGAGAAAAACTACTTCCACTTTCTTTCCCTCTGAAAGTCTTGGAAGTATTTCTTATGCTTATCACCGGAAACTACATTCCTTCAGAGAAACTTAATGTGGTTTAATGTATGTAAATTTTTTAATTTGTTTTATTCAAAGCTCCTATCACTTCATCATCAAAGTCACCACCATAATCCCTATTTGCAGCCAATGCAAGCAAGACTGAGTCTTAATGTTAACAAATTATTTTTCCCCAAAATAACAGCATCCATCCTACTCCTAGTCAAAATAACTTCTTCACTAAAATCTTATTCATTTACAATGGAAAATATTGTTAGGTTTAGATATCCACAGCTGGAGTTAAAATGAAATGGCTTAAAAAGTGTAGGGACCGCTTTACGATCTTAAATAATCAGTATAGAAGCAATTCTGTAAAACTACAGATATTTTTTTGGGGAAAAAATTAAAGTGCTTTTTTAATCTGCCAAAGACAGCAGTGACATTTTCTGATTTATTTATTTATTTTGTCTATCTCCTACTGAAATCAATTAAAAGATTTAGTGGCAGTTGAACTGGATGCTTACTGTCGTCTGTATCTACATTTTAAAAAATAATTTTATTTCTTCAAAAGACAGCTGTGTGGTCTTCTATACCACAGGTGCAATGCTCTGGTAGTATGCTAGATGATTCAATATATGTAAGGAGTTTTCTAAAGTGCTTTAGGATCCTTTGGGATAAAAGGTGCTACATGAATCTAAGAAGTATAATTTTACGTAATAAAAATATGTAAAAATACTTCCATTATGTGCATCTAGATTTTTGCAGACTGCACAAGAAGTTGTGTTTTGTTGTTGTCACTTACCGCTTTGTATCCCCGTGTAGCAAAGAAATTTTGGTTAAAAGCTAAAAGCAACAAAAAACCTGCATACCACACATTTAGATTTCAAGCTGAAAGTGGAAACTCTGACAGACCTTTTGCTGTAACACCCCTGTTGAACTCCCAGTAAATCCTGAGCTAGACATTTATGAAAAATACATAGATAAAAAGGTAAATGTTTACTATGCACTATAATGTTTAAAGAGGTTTTATACTGGATTCTAGAACATGACATGAAATGCATAAGCACTTCAGAAATAAACAGCTTTACATTTTAGTCCTTGATTTCAAATAGTTTCAGCGTTTTAGCATTTGATGTGCCCCTGCACTCGCAGCCTTGGCAGTGCACCTTCTAACCTTTCAGCACTCAAAAGTGGGGCTGAGATAACTAAAATCTGGGAAAGGTAGTAAAACATGGAGCACATAATAAATTAAAGACTTGGAAAATTGTGGTAATAAGCCCTTTGGGGTAAAGACTTTTAAAGCAGTAGCGCTATTTAATGCTACTGGAACAATTCTTGTTTTATTTAAGACTTGTGTTATGGAACTTGAACTACTGGCTAGAGGTATGAAATGCTTCTCAGAAGATGACTTCATTCTGTTTCAAGGAGTTTCTGGCTGGTTTCACGATGCTTTTAGACCTTTGTCTCGACAAAAAGACAACAGCTGGGTGAAATGTTTAGTCCCGTGTACAAAGAAGGACAAGTCATTCCTTGCATCAAATGCTTCCACTCTCAAAGTGTGAAGTTTGGGGAAAACTAGGTAAAGCAGATGACTACAATAAAGAGGCATGACTTTGGAGGAGAGCCTTCAGGGATCCCTTGTTTCTGGAAAGGTGTATGGGAGCGGGATCCACTGTTACTCTCTACATCTCGCCTATGCTCCTCTAGAATATGAAGTGAGCTCTAGAGAGAAGGCTGCCCTCAGAGAAAGGCAGAACAACCAGCAGCTGGCTTTGGATAAGGGAACTAGCGTGGCAATGAGAAAGAGGCAGAAGTGCTAGGGATGCTTCACACTATGAAGGGTATTTGCATGAAGCACTTAAAGAATCTCAGTGAGACACGACACAGGTAGGCTGGCTTTTCTGGGAAATCTGGACACGTAGAGATGGTCATGTGCATGCGCACACTGGGGAATTCCGGTCTGAGCTATGGAAGTTGAAAAAAGGAGGCATGGGAAATTCCTTACGTCTTTGACAGCTATATGAAAGCAGACAAGATGTGCCCAGCTGGGGAAAACACTCCACCACCACACTGGCACCGAGGCCTTTAGGGCAGGCACATAGCGACAGAGCTCCAGTTGCTGCCTACAAAACCGCAATGAGAAAAATGGACAAGCCATCAGCAACTCCACAGCACATCAAGATCAGGAATTAGTAATTGTTAAACAACTGTTAAAAACAGTCCCAAGCGACTGTCTAGCCTATCCTCTTGCAATAGGGCAGGACTGATGTAATTATCAGCATTCATATGCTCAAAACAACCGATGTGAAAACATGCTAAATGTGTCATTTGACAAATGATAGCAAACATAGATCAAAATGAAGCAAGCAAATTGGCAGGAAAAATGAGTGACTGAATTGCCTGAGGGATCACACAGGTGTTAATATATATGACCATGTGAACTGAAATGCCTACAAGTACTCACATGGAGCATCTTTTTTACCAAGAACTTTTTTTTTTTTTTTTTAATCTCCTCACCGTTATAAAACTGTCAACTCAAAAACATTTATTAGCAATCTAAAGGAAAACAAAATGACTCATTCCTATTTATTAGTTTGATATGTTAACTAGCAAAAGGGGAAAAATCCAGATGAATTCAGTATGTGGAGGCTGCCTACTCTTAATATCTCTAGTAAATCTTTGATCTATGTTAATCTCATGTTATTGCACTGAGCATGCAGGACCATCATTCATCTCACATCAAGCACAGCACTCTTGCATGTCATGCTAGATTTTATCAAGAAGAAAATTAAGTCAAAGGTGGCTGTCAAGGCAGCAGGGTCTTGAGTGAGTGGAGAACTTCAGAACGGAATTTTTAACTTGCAGAATTTGATGGAGGAAGCAAGGAAATTAAATCAACCACTTTACATACACAGTACTTCATTGATCATCAAAAAACTTTCCTTTTCTAAATTTGTATAGAAAAATCTTGCCCACTTTACTAGGTAGAGTTAACTTGTGAAGTAATCAACAGCAGTTCAGTGCACAAATGAAGCAACAGAATTGTTTGATATTGGAAAGGACGCCCTTTCACTACTCCTTTTAAATGTTACGGAGAGATGGGATTTGAGCACAGCAGTAAATGCAGGGCATGAGACTGTTGACAGGATATTAGAAGGAATCCTGTGGTGGCAAAGTCAATGTAATTCTCATCACTCTGTAGAAACAGGACTATGGTATTTTATGAGCAGTGAGTACAAATAATATTCACTTTGGCCTTTAGCAAAGTAGCGACTGGCAAAAATACAAAAACTATTTTTTTTTTTCATTTGCCAGGCTATGCTAAAGAAGCCCCAAAAGGTAAAATTAGAAGTATATTTTTCTTTTCACTTGAGGATCACATGCTGTGTTTTTGTTGTTGCAGTTTTTTAAGCTAGTTAGTGTTGACAGGATGACACACAAAGCTCCCCCCACCAGCAGCAGATACTGAAGGCGTCTCACTTGTGATGAAGTTAACCAGGAAAGTGCCCCACTGATCATCACTGGGAGGGGACGGTGTCCTCACAGTCTGCAACAGTCTCAGCACTGAGCAGATGAGCATTGGACTCTCAGTTCGCCAACTGATGCACTCAAGTGCTACCAGTGTTCTCATCCCATTGCAGTTTTCAGGAAAGAAGTATTTGTGCCAGGACTTCAGGATGCATCCGTGTAGATACACCAGAGGTTGGTGAGCTTTTGGGCTCACAGATAGCTGCAGAAAAGCAACTAAAGAATGGTCACAAAGATCTAGCATTATGATTGTTTACCCTCAAGTGAGTACAAATATTTATATCATAGTCTTCTGAGCTCATTACTAAATCATAGGGTCAATTTCCTTCCCACCTTATTGTTCCCCAAACTCTCAGCAGTGCAAGTTGCTGTTACACTGCAGTGCTTAACTCCTTCCTAGCAGAACAGCAGGGGAACCTGGGCACCCGCTTCTGCTATGTAAGTGTTCTGCCTGCACTTTTCTGTTTTCTGGGAGAAACTGTATATAGGCAGAAGAATTTACATCCTGAAGGTAGGGGGTGGTTTTTCCCTCTATGTTAAGGGCTTCAGCAGAGTTTAATTGGTGCATGATTCTCATGGTAGCCTCCTGCATGAGGGCAAGCATCACCTACAACCCCACAGCCTGCACAGATGACATTCCACAGTGGATCTCTCATCACATTAACATGCAAATGCTATCTGACCCCCAAATCACAAGTACCATAAAATTACCACGACTGAGGGCACGTATGTTGAGTTGATCATGAAATTTGGGGTGCACACACACACTGTATTCACAGTACTGACACATACCCTAAAAAAAGAAATCAAATGGGAATAAGGGTCTGCATGTAGCCATTGATGCTTGAAGGTTTCTCCCCCCCACCTGGAAACAAGGCTCCACCTACATTAAAAAAACAGATACATCAATTCTCTCCTTCATTTTCCCACACTAATGCATTATTGACTACAATGTACCAAACTTGCACTTGCAGTCTAACCCACTATTACAGCACCTTGTATCCGTACTTTAAACATTGCTTAACAAGAAAAATATGTCAATATACAATGAAAGCTTTCATTTATGCTTTCAAATTGAGCAAACTGCTGCAAGCTATGTTGTAAATTACCCCCAAGAATGTTTAACTGGGCAAAATAGAGAACAAATTTTAGTGACATCAGACGTGACTGGATTCATAATTAGTAACACTTAACAATATATTAACTTTATCTCCTTTCCATTCCAGTGACCCTTTCAGTTCTGAGCAACGTTTGCATGTGCTGCCATAAATCATATCTCAGATTTGTCAACAAGCTCTGAGAATGGTTGTTATTTGGAAAAATTAAGTGAATTCCAGTTCAGGAATTTTTTTATTATCCATTAGAGGATAGGTGGGAACTGCCTTATCCTAGCTTCACTCCAGTCCCTCCTGAAAGCGAAAAGGAACTGCAACGAGTATCCACGCAGCAGTCCACTGCTGCAATAGCTGATGCTACTGGCTGGTGGGGCCATGCCAAACTGATCAAAAACAGGTACTAATGCCAAGTTAGCACTCTGCCTACAGCTACTGTCAAGTAATGATAGATTAGACAAATCTGATTGCTCTATCAAAACATTCATCTCAAATCTTGATTAGTAAACCTATTGAATTATGATTAATTCACAAGAGTGCTGCTGACAGATAAGGTACTTTATCTGACAATGTGTAGTAGTTGCTTTGCCTGAAGCAAAAAAGCTCTGAGTTGCTGGTAAAATAAACAGTATCAACTACAACACACTGAGAAGGATAATGAGGCTACATGCACCTTTTAATTTAATAAAGGCTGATCTATGAGAACCTAGCTTCAGTCACACACACACACACACACAAAAGCAGAATAGTAAATAGAGGATGAGGGCCAGGAAATCATAGAAGTAAATAGCTGGAGAGAAGGTAAAATTGCCGGAGTACAGAGCTGCAGGCTTCATGGGATGGACTGTACCATCCTTGGGGTATAAGTCAGCAAACCCAAGCAGCCCTGATGTTGGGGAAAAGCCTGATTCTAAAATCATGGTACATAGTCTCTGCTTATTGCATCACATGGGCCTTACTGCGTCGTGTAGGAACAGCACGCTGCAGAACATAACTTGTATGAGATGTAATCTCATCTGCTTTGCTCTTCCAATGAACGAAACAAGTGGTTAAAAACTGAAAACTGTCTGGAATACATTACACTAGGAGAAGAGACATGCTTCAGTGTTATTAAAATACTAAACGAATATATTGCTTTGTTTTTAATTTGTCATCAAATTCAGTAATAGGTAGGCATCTATCATATTTCTACAACTTTTAAAAAATAAATACAATTGCATTTTTACAGTTAACAAAAATGGAGCTTTGTGACATTATCAAACTTCTTTTAATGCCACCTCTGCACACCCACTGTGACTTTGTCCCAGGCTCAGTACAGCTTCTTTTACAGGGCCAAATGACAACTTACTGGTTTCAATTCAACTTTGCTATACCTGAACATGCATGTGCGTAGGTCACTGGAAAGCTCCCCTTCACTTGAATTTGCAGCAGAGTCAGAGAAAAATAGATATTGTAATATTCAGCTCTGACTTAATGAAGAATCCACCTTTTCCAACTCACTTGTTAGCTTATCCTGACCTAACAATTTTTAAAAAACCCTAATGCACTGTAATTATGTTTCTCTCCAGCCTATATTAACCTTTCCGTGACTCTTTTTTTTCTTTCTTCTCTCTCACACATATTTATTTATTTTACCTAGCCTCTGTTAATCAATGTGAACTGCAGATGGGGTCAAGGAAAGCTACTTCCTCCTTTGATAGCCTCCAATGCTTTCACTCCTGGGGATAAAAATGCTTTAAATGGAGTTATATTCTAGGAAAATCAATATATGATTACTGCAAAGATTTGTATCGATTGCCCTGTTGCATTGCAAAAAGGCTAAAGAAAAATTGCACGGCACATTCCCTTCATTTTCTACTTCATAGAACTTGCTGCAAATATTTTGAGCAAGTAAGAAGGGCTAGAACTTTATTTAATAACCTAAACTTTTCTTTGTTTAATCCTGCCACTTGTATGCTTACTTTGAAAAAATACCCCCAGACATCTCTTTTATAATGCCTGAAATCAGAGAGCTACTTGATGAGAGCCTGAAAAACAAACACACTGCAGTAAATATCCAGCTCTCAACAACTTCAGCAGTTTTACATATTTCACACACACACACAAATATATATACATATATAATCATTTCCTATTTTCAGTACTTGACCAGCATTGTTGTTTGACCTTCCTAGCATAAACACCACACCAAATACTCTGACTGGATTCTGTTTTCAGACTTCAGCAGGGGGGAACCGGCCTTCCTGGCCCAGATTCAATTGCATGGATGTGACCTGAGCTACACTTGTTCACTCCCCAAGCAATTGCAAATACAACTTCAGCTATTACTTCACCAAAAGCGAACAACCTTTCCAACAGAAACAGGTTTTCCCACTCTTCTCCCCTCAAAAATTAGGTTCAGTTTGAAAGTTAAGCCAGAACGAAGGGCTTCTGGCACAAGGTTTGGCCAGGAGATGGTGGAGCACGCCCTCACACTCATGATCCCATCCTGCAGAAGAAATGCTAGGCTGACCACAGAAGCTCACATGCAATCAGCTCTGTAACACGAAAGCAGAGAAAGACAACAATATTAATCAAGAAATTCTTTACAGGAATTTTTTTTTTTTTTTTTTTTTGAACGAACACAACCTAATTTTGCAAGAATGGCCTAAATGCTTTCAGCAAATCATCTTCAGACAATGGTTTCTGTATTAACTTCTTGCTTCTGGTGTTACCCTTTTTTTTTTTTTAATGTTGTCACACAGCATGTTATCCAAATATGAGACCAATTATTTACAAAGTGATTTAATAATTTAAAAGTGTTAAATAAAATAACACACCATGGTACTTCTAAGTCACTTTGGATTAGTTACCGCATTTCTCTGTTCACTGCTTTCCTGAAGGAGATCATTTACCTCTTTTGTAAATTACTCAGATATCTACTGCCAAAAAGTACTATGGAAGGCCTCACCTAATGATGTTTATTATTGGTGAACAGAAAATAAAAATACAAAGCTGTATTTTTAAAGGGCACTAAATGTGTGCCAAGATGTACAGGTATTTCCCTGAATGCATACAACTTGTTGGAATACCGTCAAGTAATAATATGAAGGTAGACTTTACAACTATCCCAGCTTGTTACTTTCATTTCCAAACATTTGTAAATCACTTCAGCCCGTTCCAGTACCCTAACTTTGAAGGAGTTGCTAGTCCAGTCCCTGCTGACTACAAGCACGTCACCCAGACCTGATTATTTTCACATTTGAGTCATTCAAGTCTTGTCTCACAGTCATTTAGCTTTTTTTTTTTTTTCCTGTGGCTCTGTTAAAAATAAGGAAAAATGTAAAGAATGAAGTGATTTTTCAAAACATGTTGATGAATGTAAAATTCCTCAGATTCTTCCTCCCTTCTCCAGTTTCATTCAGCAGTGGCTTTATAGTTTCAAGAACGCTCCTTTTGTACAAAGACCTTTGTAAAGCCTTTCTTTCTCCAGTCCTCTTGACTACAAGTTGATCATCCTGTACGTATGTTTTATGACCTTTGTCCTTTTCCAATAAGTCTTCAGTTTCACCTTTTGTTGTATTCCTTCCACTTTTTGTTCCTTGCCTTATCCCTAACGTACTCCAGCTTTGCAGGAGCCAGCACACTGGCTACTTCTGTTACTTACATTTTTCTCTTTCAGGAATGCTATCAATTATTTCAATTTCAATTACATTAAAAGGTATTTCACAGCATACTGCATTACAGTATCTGTTTGAATTCCTTAGGCTTTTTTCATATTGCTGATTTGCATTCTCAATAAATTCCTGACATTAGGTTTCCTTTGCTAATTCTTTGCAACATGTTCTCTGCAGTAGGTTCTAAACATACCACTAATTAATGCTAAGCATGCCTTCATTACTGTCATTAGTGACATTTTTTTATGGAAAGAAAGGGTAGCACTGTGACACATTTGGTTCATGAGACTAATATTTCGAAATTTGTCTTGTGTAGTTATACATACGGAGAAAAAAATAAAATTCTGTTTGAGGAGAAAAGTTACTAACAGCTCAGGAACTCGGATGTCTGGCCATTTATGAGAGATAATAAAGACTGGGAATAAGGCCTGTTGCCAGATTACAATTCATGTTAATTACCAGGTGAATGGAGGGTCCCAAGTAGTCTATTTGTGTAATTGCACTTTTGACATTGCTCAAATTGTGCCCGGAGCAACAGATAGGCACACCTTTGTAAGGAATGTGTATACATGCAGAGTAAATGTGTATATGGCACTTGAACTCCTGTGGGAACCTGTCTCCTTTAATTAGATTCTTAAGTGGAAAGTGTCAGTTGCTGAGCTTTTTAAAAATTTGAATCTTTGTATTTTCCCATCCTTCCCCCACGACGTGATCCGAGGCCGCACACGAGCGTGGCACTGCTGCAGGAGGCAGCCCCAGCCAGCCGCTGCTCACAGCTCCCTGCTGCTCCAGGGCAGGAGCTGCACCGGCCAACGCGCCACCACCGACGCCGTGCTGCAAACGCTGGGAGCCTGAGGAACCAGCTAGGGACCTCCTGCGTGCACAAACCAAGGACTTCTGCTATGCTCATCCCCACGTCAGCCGACCCAGCGCTGAAGGGCAGAGTGCAGGGTGCTGTGTACCCCCTGCTCTGCCACAGCGCATGAAGTTACAGCCCAGCCCTATGTTTCAGGATTCGTTGTGGTTTGAGGGTTTGGGGTCGGTGTCCTGGTAGCAGAGTAAAGCACAGAACAGTACTAATAGTCACAGAGCTAAGGAAAGACACCAGGAAAGAACAACTCCTGTTATGACACAGAATAAATACACACAGGAAGCACTGCACGCCCTTCTCTGTAAAGGGAATTTCACTAGTTGGTACATTCACAAACACACAGAGGCTTGCTCCTGATAAAAACAGGTAATCTATAAGGTAATTTCATATTTTAATAATTCTGCATCTATCTATGGAAAAGTAAACAAAATAAATGTAATTTGAACTGAATACTGTGCATCCAGAAAGACTGGCTGTCAAATACCCCTTAGATTTATAGAGGGCTTTTGCTAAAACAAATGGAAAAATAGACGTAGCATTTCTAAACTAAGTTTCTCAAATTACCTTTCCTGCCAATTTATGTCAGGTATAGTAAGCTGTTTTACCTGAGAAAATTCAGTACCAGCAAAGATTTTTTTTTAATCCTCTGTATCCCAGTCTGCAAATTGCAGACTAGTGTTTGCTACCAAATATTGCTCGTTTACCTGTGCTCAGTAACACTAACAATAACCATAAAAAAAAAAAAGAAAAAGATTATATTTTCTGCTGTATCTTTACTGAAGCCTAGCCCAAAACCTTGGCTGAAGCACACGAGGAAGTTGTCGAAGACCTATGGAGTTTTGTACAACTCCCTCAGCAAGGACAAGTAAAGACCCATGCCATGTACCTAAGTAAGTCTGTGGGTTCAGAAATGCAACACTCTTACCTACCCAATGAAAATAACATGAAGAAGAACCACAGCCACAGTCCAAGTTATCAGCTACTCCCAAATTCCTGGAAGACTTGATCATCACCTACTGCTACATGTTTTTGTTCCTCTGAATTCAGTAGAGCTATACTAGTTCACAGCTGGTGAGATCTGCCTGGGATTTATTTACCTATCAGCTACCAACTCTGCTCTCATATGGATACAATGTTTATGAAAAAGCATGGCGGGACTAAAATGAGGAACGGTGCTCCTTTCTGTGCTGGATGAATCATCCCAATGAGTTAGACATGTATGGTGATACAGTAAGTAAAGCCTCCTCCTCAAAAAACACTCACCACCATCTTTTTCCCATTCTAAAAAGGGTAGCAAATATTTAATTAGTCAAATCCAAGTATATTTTAAGTTGGAGATTTTCATACTTGGACAAATAGCTACCCCAAATTGCAGCAGTGTCCCCCAGCGTTTTTGAACTGCAGTGACAGTCGTCTACAAATACACGGTCAACCAGCAGAACAGAAAGTGTTTAGATCACAAGTCGGCAGTTCTGGGAATTCCCTGTCATTTGATGAATGCCAACGACTGACCACAACGCTGAGAAAATGGTAACACCCGTTAAAGGAGATGTGAAGTGATGGCAGCAGCCCACATAACAAGAAGTCAGTGGCATGCAGAATCTCCTCCAGACACTGGGGCACCGCGTGATGGTCACTGAAGGTAAGATCATCATCTCCATTAGAAGGGATGTCAGGTTTTCAGCAAATAAAGCATCACTGTAATTAAATCAGATTAAAGATAACACTCAAAATCTAGAGTAATTGCAATCAGGTAACCCTGTGAAACACCCTGGGCACCAGTAAACAATTCCAGAACAAAGCCCTCGATTTAAAAAATTCCAATAATACATATGTATATATATAAACACACACACTCATTTTAGTACTGCCTCATAAAAGGATTAAGTTAAAATTTAATATAGACGCACATACACGGAACTCTAGATCCCTTTTACTCTGTACATATATAATTACAATTTCTGTGTAATCTATGAGTAAAAATCTGGTTTTGTTACATCCAGAAACACAATTTCTTCAATGTACAGAACTGGATAGTTTATTAAATAAACACAAACTGGGATATAATGGCATACATTTGTTTTCATTACAAGTAGTAACGCAATATTTCTCTAAGGCTTACTACATTAGCATTTCTTTCCATGTTCCAAATGCCTTTGAACTTTCTGAAAAGCTACATCTGTTAGCTCCCTTGTATACAGCCGAAACTTACCAAGCGAATTAACTTTTAATATAAATTGCTTTGTTCACTATTAAGATTGATGTTGGACACACTGTACTGTAAGTTGCAAACTGCAATTACAATTCGCTGCAATTATCTCTGGTTGTTAATAGCACAAGATAGCATGTCACTTTCTACCAAGTGTATAATTTATCTTTTTTTTTTTTTTTTTCCTCCATGAACTCTTGTGGTATTCCAAATGTATAATCTTGTTGTATTTATTTCCCAGTGGTCCAACAAAATGCACAGCAAGTGCTGACTAGAACAAACTAAAAGGCAGTGCTATTGACAAGCCGTCACTTGAGCAGTAATGAACACTCTGCCTCTACTTTCACCTCACCAAACTAACAGCTTTAATTTATGATAAAGCAAACGAGAGACAACCTCCAGTTTTATTATACCCTCAGTGCTGTTTCAAATAAAGTAATTAGAAGGTCAAGAGGCAGGTCTAGAAAGCCAAATACAAATGCAAGCCCTCTGCACTGACATTTTTAAAAAATCTTGACTGTTCAAAGAGCATTTTATCCATCCCTCTTCTGCAGAGCAGCGCAAGGCAGTTTTTACCACCGTAACCAATCTGAAACAGTGTGGTTCAATTCTTTGCTCGGTAATTCAGCCCATATGTTAGGACAGATACCTAGCAACGTCCCTTCCCCATGCCTCTCATTTCAAAGGAAAGTACAGGTGAGTTTTAAAAACATATTTTTCTAACAAATTTTCACACAAAATGAAATGGCTTTTTTTTTTTTTTGGTCCTTTTAGAAGCGCAAGACATTTCATGGGATCCCATAAAAATATATGAGAAATATTTGAAGAAAAATAATTATGAAAAAAATCTCCCTTATGAAATTGAGTTTCGAAGCTCTAAAAGCTCATTTACAACTTGAAGAACAAACCGTTCCTAGAACTGCTGAAGAACGAGTTCTTCTTGAATGTTTGGACCAACTGGAATAAAAGCACAAAACTATATTTGGTCTTTGCAGTATTGTTATATAAATATTTACAACCAGAGATATATAATTATGCTAATGCAGCATGTCTCCATTTTCATTATATGATATCATCTTGAATTTAAATTTCTTTCATTCAAAAGTATCTCATAACACCTTAGAAGCCAGTCAAAATCATTCCTCAGCTAGAAACAAATGAAACCTATACAATTAGGCATTCTTATTAGGCAACCATATGTCTTAAATTACATCAAAGCATACTCCAATGCATTACTACAGTTCTGTTATATGTTGATTGGAAAATTACTTCCCATTAAGAAACTGTTTTTGTTGAGCCTTTGATGAGTTGTCTTAGACTAGCTTCACTACTTGAGATAAATCACTGAACTCCAGCCAGGTCTGAATAAAAGGCAGCAGCTGCCTGCCACAGATCAACAGCTTAGGAAAGATAAATCGGAGTCCAAATGAAATAGGTGGGGAACTGAAAAAGAACACGGCTCTCTGCATGGCTGCTTGGACCAAGGCCCTGCTCTTCACTACTGTGCTTGGAGAATGCGTGCTAGGAATGGTCACAGCACCTTGCAGACACAACTTAGCCTCAGCCAAAATATTGTTGTTCCTCCAGCACCCTAGGATTCGTGTGACCCACACCAGGACCAGAAAGAGTGCCGCCTGCTGACTTGCGCCACACACCAACTCTGAGCCAGCTTTCTCTGTCTGGCATGCCTGTCGGGCTATGAAGTCAGCTGGTTCAGATGGCCTTGGCAAAACTTCCTGGGAGAATTCATGCACAAAAGTTTATCTGACTAAATCCAAAACTAGATCTCAGCTCCTTGCATTATTTCTATGTAGCAGAGGCGTTAGATGAGTTTTCTATTCATACCAAAAAATTGCAGCCAATTGGAAATCATGGCAAAGGTCTCACAAGTGCATGCATAGAAAAACATTGGGATTGCCCAACTGTTCGCACATCAAGGGATTCTTCAGCCTTCAGTACTTACTATGTTTTGGTAAGCATGTCTTATATAATGGCCTTTTAATTAAGATTCTGTTGTATCACTTTTCTCAAAGTAATTTTTGCACTATCATGGCACATTCACGTAGCAAGTGCAATTATACATAATGACATAAGTGGTGTAAATGTATAATTATATAATTGGAACATGCAGTTACGTTGTAAATGCCCTCGTGGAACTGCAAAAAGCCCAGCAGATACTGTACACACGCATAAGAATTAACATAGCTCAGCTGCCACCACTTGAGTTTGTACAGACTACACAAAAGGAATTGCCTCGGAGGTTTTCTTAGAAGAGCTGCTCAAACTACAGACCTTTACAGGAACTATTACAGGTAGCTTCCACCTTCCCTCTTCCAGAGTTGCTAATAGTGATTTAAAACTCTGTGGTGCTGCCAGGCACAGAGAAGTCTGAACTGCTGCAAGGATAGCAGAGATGGAGTTACATGGACTTAGTGGTGAATACAATTTCTTTCTATCCCCTCTTCTTAATTACTGCTCCTTCATAACTGATACACTTGTGCTATTTGCTCTAAATTCAATTACTCCATCTAACCAACCAAATGCATATAAGCTGCTTTCTCACAATGTAATTCCGTACGTACAAACAGGTAACTTCACACATATACATCCATGGTACTAATGAGAAACACTTTGAACTGTGAAGTTTTGTCCTGGTTCACCCAAAAAGCCTCAAGTTACTTTAATTTGGCCTAAAAACTGGTTTCAATGAAACCTGCACAACCTCACTGTTTTTCCCTAATGGCCTTCAGAGTTTATTTTCTCAAATTGGTGTTTACTGTATGAGATTAAATTTCTTTTTTTTTTTTTTTCCTTTCCTTTTTTTTTTTTTTTAAAGCTGTGCACTCCCACCTAACATCTATCAGATGCACAGTGCACCTCCTTTTCTCCTACTTTGCAGGTCAACAGGATTGCAAAGATCACTTTGTTTGTCATCTTTTCCCACAAGAAACTCCAGTTCTCCAGCTTCCACTTTCGAAGTACCCTCAGGGTCAGTGAATTCTTTACTAAGATGCAGCTGAAATTGATGGCTGCCCCTTCGCTGTCCCCTTGCCCCCCTCATCCCTTCCATCTTATGTTTATTACTTCCCTTACTCAAACGGGTCATACACTAAGTGCTGCATACAAGAGGTCTTGCGTGGAAGTTTAAAAAAAAACAACAATAAATGCATCATAAAGTTGAGAATGCAGAACAGAAACATCACGTGCCTCTATCACCCAGTGCATGTTAAAATGACAGAGTTGAGGTCTATGTGTAGCAGGCAAAAACCAGTGAAATTGTGCTCTCTGATAGGCATCAGCAGGTAAGAATGTGTGTGTGTGTGTACAAGAAAGTGAACCTTTGAATCAATACATTGGGCACTCTCCTTTGTAGCTTTAACTGCTGAAATGCCATCCAAATCATAAGATTCAGACCTGATAGTATTCAGTGGCAAGCATTTCTTTAAGCAAACTTTAGATGGGTTCTCAAATATATGACCAGCGGGCAAATGGAGCTTATGAGAATCACTGTGAGATTTTATTTATTTAATCATCTACTCCTTGATTCGGATATTGCCATTGCAAAGCGCAACAGCAGCTATCTTCAAACTGCTATTTAAAGATGTAAGCATTAAAGAAGTACTGAGGATATAAGGAAATCTGGGAATCAGTGAAAGATGTTGGTATGCAAGAGTGAAGATATACCAGCTGGTCCTACTGCTTCAGCTGGTTTCCAGAGGGCCAGGAAGAAATTAGTCTCAGACTTCAGTTGAAAGAACACCTGGACATTAACCTGGGGCACCAATTCCCTTATGAACAAGGTAATCTTTGTTTCCTCATCCATACATCTAGAAATTAAATAATGACTATTAAAAAAAATCCTTGCTCCCCAGTGTCCTTAAATCACTTAAGTTCAATAACGAAAAAAGAAGTATTTATGAAAAGGATAAGGGAAAACACAACAACAGGCAGGGAAAAAAGCTAAGTAACATCTCTGGCCTTCTTGACAGAATACATGGACAAACCTAGAGATTCTGAGGTCTGCATCTAATTTATTTCCAGTAAAGTAGAGACAATAATAAGTAGTTGATTCTTTCCTCAAAGATTTGGTTCGTTGGATCAAAATGGGACAGCAGGTAATGGAGTTTGGTACAGGGGTAGACAGAATTTCTACACTGACAATGATACTGGTCTTAAAATAAAATAAAACCTGTGCCATATTTTGGCTAGTGGCCTGCGTTTGCTCTTATTTGGAGATCTTGCCTGAGCATGCTGAACAAGGACATAGTTTGTGTTTGCATCTTTAGAGCATCCAAAAATGAGTATTGCACAATTTCCATAGACATTCACAAAATCTCACATATGGCTAAGTAGAAACTATTAGTGGTGTGTGAATCATATTATAGTTGGCAGCAGTGGTATTTAGATTGCCAATTACCTCCCAGCTCCAAATACAGGACTGAACCTCTGTTTTTCTGCTACAGTACATGCTGCCTTTCAGAAATCTGCAAAAGGAAATGCTAAAGAATTACATGAAATTGTGACTTCTTCCCCTACAGTATTTTTTTTTTGAAAAAGCTTAATATATTTTTCAGAAGAGAGATATTATTCTTACAAGATATTTGACTGCTTTGCAAACCAAAATGAAGAAATGTTTGTGTTTTTTTTTAATTACAGCAATTTTATATTTGTCTCTTTGTTTCTCCTATCCTGTGCTGAGGGAGAATAAAATAGACAAATCTCTACTCCCTCACCAATACACATAAAGAAAAATCTATTTGGCACTCATACTGAAAACAAATCTGATACAACTGATGGCTTTTAATGATTAAATTCAATACTCCTATTGTTTTTTATTAAACCATTGGTACATTTTAGAAAAAAAAACAACAAATTCCACTACAAGGTTGGCATGAATGTGCTCGCCACTTTATTTTTTTCTCTTGCATTCTGGGGAGGGGGCATTTTCTTGGTGTTTTCACCCTTCCCTAGGCACCCTTCCCTAGGCAGCCAGCAGCACCTTGCCATAGCATTTGATGATGGGCATTCTGTCTGCTCAGTTCTAAGCACAAATTATTGTAGTAAAAATTACATCTCTGCTGACAGAGATGCTGCTCCTAGAAAAGTGGGAAACCTGTGCAGAAGGACCAAGGGAGAAGCAGATGGAAATGCCCTGCAAGCTGAAGAACCTAGAAAAGCCCACTCTGAAGCATGAACTGCTTGCTAGGAACCAGCTAAATGCCTCTTATTTATAACATGGATAGCAATGGTTCTCCTGGGTTACAGTGCTTCCTGACTGCAATGCAGGTTCCTATAGTTGTTGAAGTCTTATAATGGCATTTATCCAACAGGAGATTCAGACTCCAGAAGTAGCTTTACATTATCACTTATATTTTCAAATGATTACTGTTTTTCTGCTGCTGATTTCTGCAGTAAGATGCCTGGAATGTTTTACCTTCCTACAACAAGGCAGTTTTCTCCCGCTCAGCGATAGTACTAATACTACTCCTTGGTTATCACAGTTCCGAGGCACAAGAAGCATGTATCATATCTACAGCCATTGCCACAAGCTCCATAGCCATATTAGGATGTTAAGAGGTTTCATTGTTACCCTATATAAATACCTGCCAATAATGGAAGCATGTATTTGCAACGTTTCCAAAGGCAGCCACCATCTTACCATGCCCTTTTATTCAAGCTCCTGGCTTGAGCTGCTTTCACTTTATGTTTTAGATTAGTTCTAACCACCTTCCTTCAGATGTCACGGAGCAGAACTGAAACACTCTTCTCTCTTCACAGCAGATTTCTTACTCCAGGAAAACAACACAAATGCTACTCCAGCCAGATAGTGGAGTTTTCCATTTTTGGGTCAACCTTCATTTGGATGTTATACACACACTGGAGATGTATATTTTATCCCTCAATCTGTTCATAGTGGTACATGAAAGACACTTCCTAGAAATTCTCTGCTATAGCTTCTGATTCATGATGTATTTTATGGAAGACATATTTTAAGTTGTCCATCCTTTGATTTCCCACAGAAACTAATAAATAATCAACAAAAATATGATTAAAGACATTGCTTCAACTCTCAGCCAAAATGAATACTAGCTAGTTGAAAATCTTTCTGATCCAACTCTGTTTATCTTAGAAACAGAATTCTAACTTAGGTTTTAAGAAGCCTGATGAAGGGTTCCACTAAGATTTGACAAGGTATTTTCATATGCAAAATCTCTTGAATTGAGAAGGAGAAGGATATCAAACTTGAAATTACAGAAGGATGAAATAGAGCTTTAACTAGGAAAGAAAATTACTTATCTAAAATTGCAATTCTCTACAAAAAAAGACCCTCTTAAATAATATTCAACCACTATTTCATCTATTCTTGCGAGCACTGCTTTAAGACTGTTTAGGTAACTATAAAAGCAAGGCCAACAATATATAATGGATTAAAAATATTCTAACTCATGTCTCCCTTTCAGAATCAAGAGGTGAGGAAAAACTAAAATTAAAACTTCAAACGGAGAATTTCCTGTAATTCAATTCTCTGCCAGTCTATTTATCTAAACCTCTATCCCAAGCTTCCAAATAGTATTCAACAAATTGGGAAGTGGGCTTACGTTATGTTTATTTAGAGAATATACATAGGACTTCTTCCTTGTCTAAACTTTCTTTTACAAGCATAGGAAAAGTACAAAAGACCTGATTAAAGAATATCATTTGTCAAAACATAAATGACCTCTAGCCTTTGTAAAGAAGTATTTATTTTCATACAGCCAAACCTGAGATACTTTTCTTGGTCAGTTATTGCTATCTGTAAAGGCCCAAGATCTGACATGTGAACCTTGCATTTTGTTCCAGCAGGCCGATTTTAGCTCAGAGGAACATCACCTAAGTAAACACAAGAGGAAGCATCGAAGGAAGGGATCCTTTGTAAAAAGCTGAAATGCATGAATTACAACTTGTTTTGTACTTGACTAGTAACTATTTTTAAAAGTTGAATTACAACTCATTACGATAACTAGAAGAATAACGCATGTATATACACGCACACACATACCTTATGCAATTCTACAATACTTATTTATTTGGGCAATTAGTACACTTTAGTACTTTGTAATCAATTACCAATCATTTAAGTATTTATTAAAAAAGACAAGCATGATTTATGTCTACATTTAGAGAAGAACTGAAAATACACAAGATAGTAATTTTTTTAATAGCTGGCTTTTAATTTAAAAATAAAGTGCATTGGAAATATCAGAAACAGATATATATTTTTTCATGTCCAGCAATTTTTTAAAACCTGTAGCTCAAGTCCTCTTCTACATCAATTTATTTAAAGGTTAGAAGAGGAAAATAAGCTTTCCTGCATTTTCAGCCCTCAATTGGTTTCTCAGCTTTGAATGAATTAGTCATTGAACTGAACCGTAATGGAGAAAAACTCTGCATGCTGCTACTGCTGCCAAAAGCCAGCTTAGCAGTTTAGCAGACTCGCTCCAGGTGTTTAACTCTTTCAGTCACTTGCCTTTCTTTAAAACTTCGGCTGTAAACAAGTGTGCTGCTTGGTTACTGGTTTACTTCAAATGGCTTTCTTGTATTTCAAGAAGCCTGTATGTTACCACTGACTCCGACTCTAACTTCCTATTTAAACTTGCTTTTAGATTTCTTACAACATGAACCTTGATTTCACCATACAAATTCTCTTCTAACAGCTTTTCCACCGAGTCTAAGGAAAACAGGCAAAACTACAATTTCTTGTAGCCTCCTCTGGTTTGGGACTCAGAACAGTGACTGTTCTGCTCAGCACTTCCAGCAGGTAGACCTCACAGTGAATTTTCTGGCTGAGGCAAAGATGTCTCCTTAACTTCAGAATTTCAGGGAAGATCAGAAGCAAACTCTACTTCTTCAAAGCATCTGCAGTAATTATACAAACACGAGCCCAAGCACAGCAACAAAATACCTCCTTCCTCATAGCCATGGAGGTGCAGCATGGATACAAGAAGTCATTAAAAGCCTATAAAACCCATACGCAGCTGGGTTTTACACATTACTTAACACTCCAGTCAGATGACTTTCTCTGTTCATGGCAACTGTGAGTGTTAGCAGCTTAGAAATCTTTCTGATAAAAAGCAGATGCCTAGAAAAAGTTTGATTTGGAAGAGATGTCTCCCTACTACATGACCTAACACAGGGACTTGGTCTGTTTTAATGGTAGCTGACAAAGACTGACTCGCAGGCGATGGGAACACACCAGGAAAGCGTAGCGATGTAGAGAAAGTCCCCTGTGATACAACCACTTATGAAAGAGTTCAGATGGTAACAGCTGAGTGATAAAGTTTGCACATAATCAGTAGGAATTTGTCATCTTTCAACCCATTCCTCTGATAGAAAATCAAAATACTTGACTCGAAGCAACTATACTTTCTTCTCAAAAAAGACAGTTTTCAAAACCAGTGCAGGCACAGTATCCAACAAAACCACAAGATTAAATTAATCCCTGTGCAGAAAAACTCTGAAAACAGCAGTTCTACATGTGCTATACCATTAATATATTCTAAAATACAAATAGCAGTTGGGTGTGTGTTTTTGACAAAAAGGACAATAAGCATTTCCATTTATTGCAGAACTGAAATGCTCTTTCTGGCCCTCTTCTGTGCTAACCTGGTACCTTTTCTCCTCATGCTCTACAGATGACACACAAAACAGTCTTATGGACTTGCAAGGGTAATATGAGGATTAAGCTAGGCAGAGCAAATACACCTTTAGAGTACACAGTTAATGCCTTTGAAACGTTTTCATTTATTTTATAATTTACAGGAGGAAATGAGCACTGAAACACCATCACAACGTTATCCGCTTTAGCAAAACAACTGTTTAGTTTTACTGAAAGATGACCTGACGTTTGTCCCTATCCAGAGAACACACAGCAGTTGAATGTCTTCTGCAGAAAGGAGATTCCTAACACAACACCTTAACCCAGCCCTGAAGCGCTAACGTACTTCACTAAAAATACTATTGATAATTGTTGTTCCCAGCATCTCTAAACATAATATGCTAGTGTAGTGCAAACATATCATTTAGTTTATGAATGAATGTAATTTTGAAGATACTTTACACATGGAGGCTGGAGACTTCTGTTCTCCCATCTGTCCAAGCCAACTAATGCTTTCTCACATTTCATGCAGAGACTCATCCAGCCTTACTGAGGGAATTCCTGAAAGGACTACAACATTTCAGCCAGAGCTCCCAAATCAAAGTACGAGACACAGGAAAACTCAGCCTTCAATACATCAAACAACTAAATAAAAGGTTATATCCATAACCTAAACTAAATTAAAAAGGAAGTGATCAAAAATTACAGAAAGCCCAAATGTCCGTACATGCGATCTCTGTGACCGCTGTGATTTGCTTTGTCCCCAAACCATGAACTAATTTTTACAGACGTATTTCTCCATGGAAGCCTTCGTGCATATTTCATATCACTTATGGTATTTAAGAGTGAGACATTGACTACATTAGGTGTCTCAGGACAACGAGCACCGACCTGGATGTCACATACAGAGGCAAATCCAAAACACCAGGCACCAAAGTAACTTCTAGGAATGAGGAAGCAAAAGGATTTCTTAATAGAGAATAAAAGCACTTGAAAGAAGCTGATTTAAAATTATTTCTATGCTACTTATATTCAACAACAAGTGGATAGGAAAACATATTTTCAGCTGAAAGTACAGGTCACTTATCAACCACTTTAACAAAGCTTTACCCCAAATACTCTATACTTGCAGATGTTTAAAACAGGATGCATCCCACCACAGGCAGCAGTTGTATAGAGTTAAGAGTTGCATTACAGCTGGGTGAAGGGAAAGCTGATGCAGATGTGCAAATTAGCACAGTGAGTGTTAATTGAACAAATATTGTACGTAGGAAGCTGAAGGCATGTGTTACTGTGCATGAGTGATGAGTTTTAATGGTGAGCTCTATAAATCAAAATCAGACTAAGCTTTGTTTACTTATTCTCTGTTTAGAAGGAATATAAAAAAGTCTATTCAGTACAGAGATGCCTCCTAATATCTTGCAATAACACAACTGCAAGTATAATAACTAAAACCAGTGAGTATACAAATACAGTTATTGATTCCAAACAGTAACATTATTCCTTCCTATGATCCTCCACTTTACTTTGTTTCATTAAAAAAAAAAGGGGTGGGGGGGGGGTGGGATAATTCCAGTTCTAAACCAGAGCTGTACCATTCTCTATTTCTACATAGTTAATCTGTGTCTAATTTTGCATATGATTATTAGATCACTTCCTCTGCAATGTGATACATATGCTCTCTATGGTCCCAGTCACTATTTGCAGCTCTGCATCTGAAACAAGCAAAATCTCTTTGAAGTTCCCTGGATGAATTCCTGGGTCTGCTGAAGTTAATAGCAAAGTTCTCACAGACATCAATGTGGCCCTGCATTTCTTCATATTAGGAAACTTAAATAATGCAAAATATGAACAAAAATGGGAAGCTCCAGTGAAGACCAAAATACAGTGCTACAGTCTGACTCATATTCCCTGTCTTGGAGATAAAAGGCTGAAGAGCAGCTGGGGAGAGTGAAGAAACTACAGGGGGAAGTAGAGAACACAAAGTCTCCAGTGAATGGGTTTGTGCATCTTACACCTTGGTGCTATTCACTCTCAAGTCAATGCTACTAATAAGAACCCAAAGCATGCATTTTGTTTAATATAACCCACGGTATTTCCACTGCATGCTGTCTTTGAAGTCTGAAGTGTTTAAAATTCTAAAAGCTAAAAAGGGCCAATTATTGCATTTATGAAAACTATTCAATTACTGTATTAGTAAGGAGGAAAAAAACAGAAAAGCTTTACTGTGATGACCAGTAATCATACGCTGCCTTCAACCACAGCCACTCCCTTCTCTGAAATATGAACTATTTGTTTCTGAAAATGTTTTTTAGCCTGTATGAACAGAGTTAACAGTCTGACTTGTTCTGCAAGCTGCTTTTAATTGCTTAATGTGAAAAAAGTGATAATTAAATTAACATGCAGATCTCCAAACCCTGTTGACAGTGTCAGTAACAGGAACATCACATTAAAGTACACTTTCACAGCATAAACAACGAACAAACCCTTGGAAATGGGCCATGTGGATACTAGCAGTAAAAGCAGACAAAATATTGTTAATACAAGATAAATTGCCATGGCAAAATGGCAATTATCACTCACTTCAATGATTAGTTTCAGAGCCATGTAGAGATGGTAAAAAATAACACACAACGTCCACAAAACCAATAACATAGTAAATGCACTCTCCTGTAGTATGATGCCAAAATGAGTATTTTAAAAATATATATATTTTTAATTTTATTATTTTGGTAGTGATTGTTCTGTGTATATCATCTAGATTAATGCCATAATATTTAGATTTGCTAGAGACAGAACTGAGCAAGCTCTTCATTGCCTTCAGCCACCCAACACTGTACAGCACCATTCGACAATCCTTGTTCTTTCCTACAGAACTCCAGAGAGCAGAACAATATTTCTGGAAGTTTGCAGGACACCATTCAGTCATTCTGCTTTTCATTTGTCTTCCAGAGGTGGATTTTGGGTATGAGCATTTGCACAGGTGGATTGCTGGGTCTTTCACAAAGTCTTTTTTCCTCAGGCTATTTGCCCTTCAGCCCCCTCAGCTTTTCCATGGTGCAGTTCAAGCTGTACTGGGTAAGTTCAGAGTACAAATCCTATCATTTGTAAAGAGCATCTGTGCACTAGATTCCTACACACACCTTCAAAACTTTTGATTTTGTCTTTAACTTCATTACCTTTTGGAAGTAGGCTAAGCTAAGGTAATCCATGTCCTAGCTGCCTCTTCTCCACCGGATCACTGGATAATCCACAAGACACATCCTGAAAGACAGACCCTGTCATGCTTCTGGTTTGAAATGAAGGCTGAATTCTTACACCCACAGAGTGACACAAGTTTCCATTAGGAGTTATTTCAGATCTGATCTTGAAGACTGACCAGAACTTCAGCTCTCTCAGGGGCCTAGGCAGCCAGCCCCAGCATGGAGTCCCTGGGGACGGCTGGCCATGCAGGTGGAACTCAACGGGACGCTCCCTGCTGGCCCTGTACCAAGAGGGTATTCCAAAAATAGGGCGCTGCCCTGGCCGGGGGAGGATCTGGTTACAGCACAGGGAGGGTATTACTAGCACACAGACCATCAGCTACGATTTGTCACTACCAAATGATACTTAGGGCCAAGCCTTCAGAAATGTTTAAGACCACCCCTTGGTTTTGGGCCAGAAGGTTTAACCCCCAAATTCATCACTACCACAAAACCCGTGGTGCAAACAGAATGGCTGGCAAGGTGAGGCCAGTGACAATACTCATACTGCTCTTCTGAAGCCAAGAGCCTCTTCCACGCTATCCCCTCAGCAAATATATACACATGCAGTAAATGTCTATAATATTTTATAAATATGTACATATACTGTATATAACTATATATGTATATATATAGTTTACATATATAGTTTCAGACAAACTATATAACTATATATAGTTTCAGACAAGCTCAGCTAATGGGAATTTGATTGCTTTTCCAAATGCTGACATTGGACATGAATTTTAGCTCAGTTTTATCAGTTAGGATTTAAGCTTTCTAACTTGCCTTGCCTGGAGGACTGTAAGCTCTGCCAGTTTCCAGGCATGTATTCTGTCTGCCTTGATCCTGCGTATGCTAAATGCCAGCAGTCACCTTGCACGCGGTATTGTTATGGCCCAAGCTACACATTTCTCTGCTGGGGAGGACATTTTTGAAAATCACAATCAACGACCTTTATTCAAGCCTTTTCTCACACTTACTAGCCCATACTAATCAATTTCTTATTTGAGATATAAGTATACTAGTACAAAGTTGCGAAAACGTGCTTCTAAATGTGCCAAGCCCAGACTGTGGTGCCTCCAGACTTTCAAGTCCCAGGCAGCCGCGCATTGAGCTGTAAATGGCACGTGTATAACACCCCTCAGCTGACTGGCGTGTCAGCAGAAAACCAAAAGGTGGTTTCAGCGCTGTTGGAAATCCAGAGCCTTGGAGGCTCCGGGACATTGCTGACAGTGCTTACAGCCTCAGGGAGATGAGGAAAGATCCCAGCCATTTCAGCCTTTCCTTTCACTCTGTGGTCCTTCTCTTCTCATTCGTACTGAGGCCACATTTACACTTTGTGTTTGCAGCCAGAATATTAAATACTATTAAGATCCAAATACGAGAGCTTTCCCTGAAGTCTTTTTAAGTGTTTCAACAATAAGAACAAACTATAACCTCTCCAAGTCTAACAGTGCAGATTCCATTCCCAGACATATTAAACACATATCTTCAAGACTTCAAATTGTTAGAAGCTTAATCTAATAATTGCAATGAAACTATTATTCTACTATTAGAGAAACATCTGTCAACTGTATTTAGAGTTTTTAAAAACCTAAGAGTGAATGAGATGCTATGCTTTGCGTTCAGACAATGCCCAGTAGATTATGTTTGTGTCCTACAAATCCTGCCATTATAAAGTACAAAGCACAGCATTTACATTTTATCACTCTTATAAAACATTCAACAAGATTTTCTTTCAAAAATAACACTTTTGGGGTATTGGAGTAATGGCAAAAAAAAAAAAAAAAAAAAAAAAGGACACCTTAGCTGACATCATAGCACTACCTAAATAAAACAGATACCAAGGCTCATGTTAACATGATAAACATTTGAAACACAGAATTTGATTATTTCAGGGTGTCTTAAAAGGTTTTCTGAAAAGTGAGACATAAAATAAAAGAAATAAAAATGTAAAATAACCCACTCTTCTGCTATAAATCATTGAACTCCTTTTCCCAAATCCATTAATAAAAACAGTGATTGTATTTCATGTTACAGTTATCTACAAAAGACCATTCTTAATTGCTCTTAAGGCATCATGTTTTATTTTAGCCAGGTTCACATTTTATTATAGAAGACTAATGGGGCATAGACTCCCAGTAGAACTTATTTTAAACCTTGGACCAGTCAACTATAAAAAGGGTATAAAAATAGTTATAGAGGCAAAATAAAAATTAAAAACTATAGCTAAGCTTTCAGATTTACAGGTGTAATAAAATGTGTCATAAACTTTTGCTTTCATTCCAAAGCTTTGTCGTAAGAACATGCAGAATCTTTCTCCTTTTGGAAAGCGTACGCTCGAATGTTAAATTTCCCTCTGTTTTCATTTTTAGTTTATAGTCTTGCTTCGGTACATGTAATTTCTTAAAATTTATTGCTATTTCATTGAATACCCTTGCTGATCAGAAAGCAAAAGTGATAAGACAGAACCATTACTGGATAATAATAATAAGTTAATGGCATTTCCAGTTAATGAGGTAATAACAAGAGGCCTTCAGGCTTTCTGCTTCAAAGTTTGGTTAAATAAACTACTTTTGTTATTATCTTACTAACCAGAGCCCTCAGGTTGTCACTGTCCTAATAATAACTCTAAGATCTACTAGATTCATTTATCAAATTAGTTAAAGCAGTAATAAGTGAGAGCTAAGAACTTATAAAACCTCTCCATATCAGACGGATGACCTCCTCCACAGGCCTACAAAATGCTAAATTAGTGCTGATTGAAGACAAGAGGCATTGCTAGGCTGTTTGCAGCGAGACCTTTGAGAAAGAAAAGACTGAAAAATCCTTATCCTTTGAACAGTAAGAACAACCCTGGGCTTGTGGGGGCTGTCTTTCTTTATATTTCATATTTTTTAATCTACTCTTGAGGTCCGTAATTCATTCCAAAGGTGGTTTGGTTTAGTGGTAAAGCCATCTATTCAAATAGCTAGCATGGTTCGCATGCCAAAGAGCTGCAGAAATAACAGCACCTCCTACCATGGCAGCAACAAATAAGGGACAAAGGAAGAGTCACCAGAGGAAGCTTCCCTACAAGATCAGCTCTACTTGAGTTTTTGGATCCACCTGGTTGCAGATGCACAGGGACTTCACTGAAAGTGTCCTGCTGCCAAGGCGCATGGTCACCCACTTGTTTTTGCTGAAATCTAACAAAGTGTGGATTTAGCCAGTGGAAGCACAATCCCTTGTTCACAGAGTGGTCTAGTTCCAGACTACCCCATTTATGTACTATTTCGGCAGGTTGCATTCTGCTAACGATGATGTTTTGCCGGGCTAAAGGCTCTATGCCGATCTGCGTCACGTGAACTGCCCGTAGTTTCTCTCACCTGTTCTGGTCCATTTCTGGCTGTAGCAGGATTAACAATAGCAAATTATTCACGTGGAAGTATTCTTCCTTCTTAGGTGAAGGATGACTTCTACACAGACAATATGGCTTCATTATGCACTTACGCAAAGTGACGTGTACAGAGAGAGAAATGCAACAGCTATCTACTACTGCAAGGTATCAGCAGCTAACAGGGTTGTTTCTGTTTCTCCGTCATACTCTCCTGCCACAAACACTTAAACAGAAGAATCTTGAACTGGCTCAGGTTTGTTCCCAGCAGGCATACTTGTAAAGATAAAAAGAATAAGATTTTTTCCCCCTGCGTGCTCACTGTTTTGGTGTTATTAAGGAGAGGGCTAAGGAAGGAATGGAATGCTTAGCCCGGCACCGCCGTCTGATCTCGCGGAAAAAGAAAATAAGAGCAGTCAAGCAAAGTAACTATGTTCCTATTTCTGGGCCTAAATTTCCATGCCAGGTTGTCTTTTAATGTCTGGTTCTCAAAGTTTTCCTACTCTTAATCCTTCTTGCTAAAAAATTTGTTTTGTTTTCTCATCCTGCAGCTTCTGGCAGCAAGTGGTATGTAAATGCTCAGTAGCCCATCTGAACCCTGTTTCAGAACAAAACAACTTCAGTTTCTAAGTGTCTGAATTACTTTAACTAAATCTGAGGATTTACCTATTGAAGCTTGAGCTGCTCCCTTTCAACTCTGAATGAAGGAAGAATTATGAGACTGGAGTTATTCAATGAGAGCTATCTGTCCTGGCACTTAATCAAAGGGATTAGGATTTGGAAAGAAAAGCCTACAGGTGATCCTCCAGGAAGCATACCAAGCAGTTATCAAAAACATACAAGTTCAAAGCAGCTCAATTTTCATATGTTAAAAGTATTTGGATGAAGCCTCAGGCTTGTTTCTAGGTAAAGAATTGTGTTAAAGCTGTTTGTACTTGCATACTTAGTAGACAAGGGAATGAAATAGCATGTGGTGAAGCAGTACTAGGTCCATCTAACCCTGATGTAACACAATAAATCAATCTTGTTCTGTTAGTGAAACATGATCTGATACTGAGTCCAGGTTTCACTGTGCTTTCCGCACTTCGGCAGTCATAACAGACACTCTTCAGCAAAGAGAGCTGCCATAACACAAACGGAAAGATGTTACATGCTACCTCAAATGCTTTAGTAATTATTAATCAAGGCAGGCACTTTCTCCCCCTCCACACGCACTGGATTTTGAATTTAAAATATATTCAGCAGCTTCAGCTTGTACCAGAGTTTTTGCAGTATTAAAACCAGTAATAAACCGAGTTTACTTACCACAAGCCTTCCATCAGCCTGACATGTAAGGGCAGATAAGGGACAAGGAACAGCACGTGCCATTGCCTTGCCGGGAGAGGAAAGGACACTTGAGGAGCAGGGCTGGACCAGCTGTGGATCCAAGACAAAGTCCTTAAGCACTACAAGCCTCACCAACACATCTCTGAGCTGGCTTTCTTTGCCAACCTGTTATGTTTTGCATGCAGTGAATGGAGATAAGGCTGTCTAGAAGGAGACAATAGAAAGCATCGACTGTACATAGTATGTTCCTACCTAAAGTCACCATAAATCATGCAGCCAGTTGCCACGGAAGGGAACACTGAATCACTCTGCAAAGCCTACCCTCACAGCCTGTGAGCAGCACACGAGGTGCAGAAGGGTGGGGAGGTATCCTTGGCACCAGCTCCTAGAAACTGAGACACTTCAAGTACAGAGCGCACGGCTTTGGGCCACACAGCAATTGCTAAAACTTTAGAGTTAAATATGTGTGTGTGTATACACATATACACACATATATATACATATATATATACTCAAGAGTTTAAATATGTATATATACATCTCTCTCTGTACTTATACGTCTATACATGTCTCTATATATCATATTAGCTCAAGGGCAAGTACTCCACAGCCCAGTCCACAGCAAAAGAGAATGGCACTTATCTCCCAAAAGGAGGAAAAAAAAATATATTTCCACAGAGAAAGGAGAGGAAAAATACAGATGTTCCAAGCCGCAGCTTTCAACCTTTGCTGAATAATACTTAGAGAAAAAACTGTGTTTCTTCTTTCCCTGTTAATATTATCATCCTATATACATATCACACACATAACCATCAACCAATCTCTTCATTAATTCTGGGGAAGTGGTGGTGGGAAAATAAATAGATCTGCACCCCTCAGTTTCTTTGGTAAAGTAATGAAGAAAATTGAAAGTACATTATGCAGCAAAGTTATCAGGACCAGCTCATTTAAGACAAAAGCAAAAGATAAATTCTGTGAAATGACAACCCTGGAATAAAAGCACAGTACTTGTGAAAAAGGACTTTAAGATGTTTAAAATCGTATGCTTACATAAATATTAGTAATTTGTCAATATCTGCAAACATATTTAATATCTTTTTTTAAAGTTCAAGACTGGGATTATGGATTTTAATGATTATATCCCAGTCTTAGTTAATTTAAACAAATGTAAGACAATAAAAAGAATTATGGATTTTGACCAAATTGTTTTGAGGGGATCATTACATTAAGGCTCCCTCAGAACAATGACGTTACACAGTGCTAAACTACAAGCTTTATAACAAATGTAACCTGTATCAGAGCTAACAGGTGTGGCTGAGAAGCAATACTGCAATACTGATCCTCTGTGGCTTCCTACCATCTTTACATTAAAAATGACTGGCTTGAATATTACTCTGAGACAATCTTGAAGTCCTTATTTGTACCTAATTCACCCTTCAAAGCAGCAAGATTTAGCCCTAACGTATCTAATAATGAGGAACTGGAATAGATTTAAATTTATCCTCTGACTCTGGAGCTGTACAATGTCTCTGTATAGTCATACAGACTGTATAGTCTGTATGACTATACATGTATAACTACAGTCCACCTGCCTGTAGAATCAGGCCCTTGAATGTCCACAGGAAAGAAACAAGAAAAAACGTGTAAATTCCTTCACAATTACTTTCTAAAAAAGTAAATGGAACTAAAATATGTATTGAAACAATCTCATTGACACAGGTTTCAAGGCATTACTTTCCATCAAAAATGCTGCAGAATAAACACATTAATGCTCAGTATTTTTAGCTTACTGATCAACAGATTGGCTGTTACAAAAAAAAACCGAAGTCTTAAGACACTAGTCATCTTTAGGGAGTTGCCAGGTACCCTAGCTTCTTTATATATTTCCCTTACGACTCATCTCAACAAGTATGACCAGTATCAACAGGCACTGCTCGCAACCCTGATATTGTGCTAGGCACCATATAAGCAACGAGCAGGAATCAGCCGTGAAGAGCCTACAGTCAGAGAAGTAAAGAACAAATAAGGCAGGAGAAATTCTGTTACAATTACAGTGGTACACAGACATCAAGCACCTATACGAAGACGCAGGGAGCTGGAATTGAGTCCATGCCTTTTATCTCTCTTTCCAGAGCATAAAAACCTACCAAGCTCAGTGATAGCTGAGGGCACTCAGCACCTCGCAAGATCAGTCCAGCAGGAAGTTCATCTTCATAATAAAGCTATTGAAAGCCAAATATCACTTTCATTCGTAACGGTGTGAACCCACAAAGATGCTTTATTTCTATGGAGACCTTTAGAGTGGGATTTGGCTCCAAGAAGACTGAGTTACATAAATGGATGAGTTTGGTAAAGAATTTTAACTAACTTCAACAGAGTGCCGTTGGATTTACACCAGTGTAACAGTGTACGTGTCCTTGTACGACTAAAATAAAGGGCTGTATCAGTTAGCTTCCCATGCTGTCTCCTGTAAAAATAGAAAGGGCTGTTACCATCACAACATAAACACTGGAATACATCTTGTGTACACTATTAAATAAAAAGATGTATTGCATGATTGCTACAATTTTATTCTTATGTCTTTTTGCCAAAAAGAAAATATGGCTTTAATATAAGTTTACATCTGCGTGGTATTACATGCATGTAAAACAGATGTAACCTAATTACATTTTCATTTAAATTGCTAAATAGCTACTTAAGTAAAAAGCTAAAATAACATACAAACAACAGTTACTATAATAACAAGTGTACTTAGAATTAAATGAAAGGGATCAAAGCTACAGCATACAAAATTTGAGCTGGTCTTTGAAAAAGATACAGTGACATAACAGCGCTGTATTGATTTACTCTGTAATGTAATGTCTCTGCAAACTCAGCCAGAAGACACTTCTCAGTTTAGCAGAGACATATGGGGGAAAACCCAGAGTTTATACAAAGACTTTGGGTCTCAAGATTAGACATACCCTACTGGAGATTATGTAGCCAAATCCCAAATTGGAAATTAGAATACCCATGCAATACAATCAACTTGATTATAGTTTTAGGCAGACCTGTCTGAACTGGCTGGACTCAGAACTCATGTCATAACAGTGCAATCAGAGTCTGCCTTTTTATTTTTAGTAGAGACTGCAGTCTTAAAAAGAGATACTGTATTATTTCTATCTCTCCCTATGCAAACATGTTCACTACAGCTAAGTTTGGGGGACTAATCAAAATATAGTGAGTACAGTGGAAAGACTAGAAATCAACTCTCTTGGGTCTTCAAGAACTTAAAATATATTTAATTTTCATTCAAATGTTTTTAACAGAAAAGGCTAAAATATCAAAGCCTGGACACAAACACAAAACTATTAATTGCATTGATAAAGCATATTTAAGTGTATGCAGATAGTCAGGAACAAGACGTACAAATGCAGGATTCTGTATTCCCAGTATCACCCTCAGTAACTTAAGACACCGGTTACAATGTATGAATTTATTTCCATTACATGCAAATAGTATGCACAGAACCTCTATTACAACTTTAAGGAAGCAATCGTACATTTTTATCTGCCAAGAATCCTAGCTTTTAATTACCTTATCTGTTCACCTGGTACTTGATAGAGCTCACCTTCTGCATACTTGTCTTTCCAAGCCATTTGTGCAGGCTTTTATAGGTGGGCAGAAGGCACTGAAATTTATATTTACTGCCATGAAGCAGCTAATGTATTAGGTTTTGCATGTACATTTACACTTTGCTAGACTATTCTTTGTATCCAATTACATTTCTATTCACTTGTTAGGTTGCATGCAACTGATGAAGGTTCAACAAGCTGATGAGCAGAACTTTGTACAAGAATGCAAAAGCATGTTGGTATTTTATATCAAATAAACAGTTGAGGATATTATTGAATATTTTTTTCAGAATAATGCCGATATAAACATTGTATAGACTGCTGCCTTCAGTACCTGTAGGCTGCTAATTACCATTTGACTTGAGTTAAATATTGTCCTCTTTAGAAATGCACTGCAGAAGGAATGATGTGCACTTGTTGCTTTGCTGAAAAAATGAAAAGCCAATGACATTTACACATTTCACTATGAAGTGAACCCAAACAGGACTGAGGTAGCAGCTTTTTGGAACCAAGAAAATAATTGAAATGTGAATCATTTTCACATCTTCTGAGGTCTGAATTTTCTTTATTCGTCTTTTAGATAATTACTTACAAAACATACAAATTCATTATTCTTTCACCTAATCTGGCTAAAACTAACAAGTCCCCTTTACAGAGTTCAAGAGGGAAATTCACCCACCAGGTTTTTTTTTTTTGCATCTTACACAGTTTGCTTTGTGTGTATGTGTGTGTATATATATGTATATATATATATAACATCTATGAAGTTACTATTTGCAACTCTGTGATAAACTGTTTCTCATCTTCTTATTGTGTGTCTTAGAATTTAAATCCTGGATTAGAGCAAATTCTAAGGAATAGCACAGCTCAAAGCATGTTTAATCTATCAGCAGTTCTGAAGGCAGGAGAACAAGTTGAGTGAAGAGTACAAGCTATTTATTTAACCTTCCCATTTATACAAACCCATTGTAATTTACAGCAGAAACCTGGAAGTTGGTAAAGTGATCGGAGACACATCTGAAACGTGTCCAGCTCCCAACCAGGTCACCAGAAATTCAGATGACTCAACATTTAGCTACAGGTACTCAGTATACATCAAGCCTGAGTACTGGACACAGGTGAAATTCTCATTTAGGGTCCTCAAAAATCTGTATCCCTTCTGTGTCTCATTAATGACCTGTATTCCTCTTGCTTTTTTGCATCTAGACATCACTACCAGGAAATAACTACGTACAGAAAATTAACGCATAATATACACTTTAATTCTGTATAAAAATCAATGGTCTTCTAAACAAAAGCTGAAACCAGAACATATTCTGCTCTTAAAGCACAAACCAATATGGGGGAATATGCAAAGTCAGGAAGTAGATCGAAGTTCTCTTTGTTGCCATTATAAACAAGAAGGGAATAGGATTACCCGCAAGGGCTATCGTTCTCATCAGTCTATCTTAAAAAAGCCCTACATATATGATCACCAATATTAGGTGCATGAAGGCTTTGAAACAAGGGTTTGTTATCCTCTGGCATCCTTTATGCTACCTAGAACAAGCAGGGATCTGAGCTGATGATAGCAGGCTTCTGAGATTGCAGAAATTCCTGGCTTCCAATACATCACATTGCACACCTCTTTCTTTTGTGCACTAAGGCTAAATACATAAAGATTGAAGTATACTCTTCAACATTTTGGTATTAGACATGGATCAACTAGAAAAAAAGATACATTTATCTTGCTGAAGCACAACTGTTTCGTTGCTCATTTTAAAGAAATTATCGTCATTAAAAGAAACATGAATTAACTTGCCAGGCAGATGTTATTCTGGTGTCTCTTCTGTGAGGTCCGGATAGAATAAATCATCTCTCTGAAAATTTCCATTTTCTCTTAAGACTGAAAGCCTTATATATTACTATTTATAGAAATCTTATGATCTTTCGAAATAAAAAAAAAACTTTTTTTCCCCCATTGGAAAAAAAGCAACAGTAGCTACTTTTTCATGAAAGGTTCAGTGTATGCAGTACTATGCATTAGAACACTGACACTTCTAAAGGAAGAACCAGCCTCTGACCCTATTTTGATGTGCCAACATAATGTTAGTGCTTGCATTTTAAAATATTTATTTCCTTCATAGATATTTTATGTGTAGATCTCAGTCCCTATGCAGTAAATATTCTTATTTTCACATTAGCAGAAGCCACGACTAACATGATGCTCTAATATGAAAGACCTTCCTTCTTGGAAATCAGATTGTTTTCTGTCTTAAGCTCAGAATCAAAGGCATAAAATCATGTGTGCATTTGGAGATGGACAGATGCAAAATCTTAAACATGCAAATGCTTCACTGAGACGCTGAATAAGAACTTTTTTTTTTAATGGGGGAAATATAATTTGTTTTGAATCCTTATAGTTTTTAAACTCTGAGATAATTTACATCACTTTCCAGCGTAACTCAATTTTTTATGTATATTAAAACAAAACTCTGTAGTTTTGTTTGCCTTTTTTTTTTTTTTTTTTTATTTTTTTTTTAAGTATACACAACTACTAACAGAAAGTCAAGAAACTGACCCAGTGAAGTCCTGCCCCCTGCCCCCATTATCAAGTAATCACATTTTCAGATGAGAGTCTCTCCCTCAAACCACTAAGTACATTTCTGAATGCTGCCAGCCCTGAAGCCAAGAGTTCTGCCCAAAGTCTGCTAACCACCAGCTGGTAAGTGGCATCACCGTGGAGCTGCCATTTTTTATGTAATACTTTGTGCACAATTAAAATCAATACTATCTGTCAGGATGAATCTTTACCAAGAAAAACACTGTCTTCTGGCAAAAACTGCTTTTCATAACACAAGTCAACTTTACCCCCAAGAAACGTACACACTTTTGTTCCTTAATGGTCAATATATTCCAGTAGCGTGTCCTTTTGATCATACTTTGTGTCAGCTAACTACTAACCTTGTCCTTCACACCTTTTCTTTTCCTTTTTTTCTTCTCTTTCCTCTCACTCTCTGTTGGCAAAGCTCCCCCAAAACACTGATGTTTATTATCAAAATAAATAAATAAATAACTTTAGATCTCGGCTTCTTCAACCACCACTTCAACTTTTATTTTCCCTACTTCCACTGAATGCAAGTTTAAAACTACTGACTTAAGTTCCAGAAGACTACTTCAGAATACATGATGAACATACAGGAACATATAAACTGTTTAGCAATTTATTTGGGAGTGAACATATGCAATTATGAGCTGATCAGATTGTTTTCAAGAAAATTAAGAAATTTGTCTCCTTTCTCTGTGAAATTTAATATTGTAAGACATATTCTTCCTCTTGTTCATAAGTCAGTGATGTTCCTCACTTCTGTCTCTCGTCCTTGCCACATATTGTATTTTACCTTAACGTCATACAAGTCAATATTAAGTTACTAGTTTAAGTAACTTCCTACTGAACTTTTAGGAACTTATCCTACGCATTTATATGTTATATTTATATAAAATGGCTACACCCAAGATAACACACTTCCAGAGAAATACCCAACTCAGATAAAGGAATACATAAGAGCACAATCTTTATGAATTTTCCTCTAGAGGATGCGATAAAATATCAAACTTAACTTTACCTGTTTTCATTTGGGCTTCTGGAACCTGCAGAGATGGAAAAGTGTTCCCAGGAATTGTTTCTTTGCTTGACTTGCTTGTTCCATCAAATAGGCAGTTACTTTTTTTCCCCACGTGTGCATAATGGAGAAGATTATCAATTCCCAGCTTTGCAAAACAAATTTAGAACTCGTTCACACACTTTTAGATTTCACTTTATACTTTCTACATAAATCTGTTGAAACAAACCCCTGCCTAAAAGGCTAAAAGAAATGTTATTAAGTACCACGTGGAAAAAAATCTAGCAATTTCAAAGACATAATATGGAGAGAGTAGCAGGAATAAAATGAAAGAATTAAAAAAACAGAGATCCTTCTGGGACCCTTAAAGTTTTATGAGAATAGCCTTAGTGAAAGATCTTTGAATGTGTAAATGTAAATTAATTGAAGAAATTGAATCGTTACCTGCATAAATTTGTAACATTTAACAATTAAAATCTAGTTAAACATTAATGATCCAAAATTTAAAATGTGCCCCCTATTAACAGGGATGAAACCTTCTTCAGTAATCAATATTAATGAATGGAAAACGTTCAGGTAACAAAGCCTAGTGCATTACTAGCTATTGGGGAACAGGAGTTTTTGATAAAGTTTTCTATAATCACAGATGACTCCCCCTTCTGTTATGCATCTTGTGTAAAGGAAAGTCCACGAAGGATGATTTAAAGAAGGAGGACTACAAATTCTGTATGCACTCTGGAAGATCATTCATCATGAGGGATTATTACCATACACAGACTAACAGCATGGTATCAACAGATGACCAAGGAGCTCTTAAGAAGCTAAAGAATAATATTTGAAGAGAACCACTTATCACTACTTAATATGTGCCTCTTGTACACGTGTCAGTGGCAAACTCAACACAGCCAAAATTGCTAGTCAGTAATCTGAAAATGAACCTCCAAAGCAATTATAAGGTGTGTTACACTTTATTCTGTAGTTGTATCCTGTATTTGAATTCATATTTTCATACAACTGTTAGCAATATCTTCTAAAATACACAGACATCTTCAGACATCTTTCTATTGAATAATATTTTTCTGTTTATATATATATATATACAGACACATATACATACTCTACATACTTTTTTTTTTTCCCCAGTGGCTTTTAAACTTTATGTATGGTCTCTTTTTACTTTCCATGTGCAATTGGTTTATTTCCCTCCTACACTTTCATACCTCAGGAGGGATGTGACCTCAACATTTTTAGTTCCAGGTAAATCCACACAAAATTAAGACTTGATCTTGAAATACTCTTCATTCTGACACCTCTGAGAATCATTGCACTTATTAATAGATCCCTTTTCAAGCCTCGACTCCCGTCCTTAGCAGTAGAGGAAGAAGATGGGTACAGAAGAAAGCAAATTCAGGCAAAGAGTAATGCAAGTCTGTTACTGATGGATTTTCCATCCTGGGAGCCAGCATGTAAACTGCAAAACCACTGTAGAATATCCAAAATCAATCTCAAACCTGGGGGTCTAGTCGGGCTTCTAAACATTACCGTAGACATTACTGAACTGAAGGAAAGGTGGTTAAGATGGATATACAAACAACCCTAAATCACTCAGCATGAAGATGCTTGCCTTTTCTATCATAATTTCCATCAAGGGTATCATCAAGACTTTGAGATGACCTGAAAAAAGTGACAGGCTACCGAGCCAGAACTGTCTCAGGATTTATAGCGTTGCTGCACCACCAGAGGGCACACACACATGTAACTGAGAACACCTAACTGGAATGAATGAAATCAAAGTAGTTCTTTGTTTCTCCTTAGCCTAGAGAAGGAATAATGCAAACAATCAACTCTGAAATAAAAACATGCTGGGAGTACTATTTGGGTCTTAAAGTCATAGCAATCACGCAGAGAAATGTTAAGTCACTTCTACTAAATGGCATATACCAGACTAGCCTTAGCCTTCATGTATGGTGCCCCAAATAACTGAAGATTTGGCCTAACAAAAAAACAAAACCACACCATATCCAAAAGCCTTCAAAAATCCCATGGAACTTTCTTTTACAAACCCTGTGTCCTGTCCAACATCCAGCTTGAGTTAGGCTGCCCAGCAGCAAGTTCCTCTGTAATTTTACTACGTCAATTTTCTTCTTTCTGCCTTATCTACACAAGAAAGGTGTGGGCTGGCACGTGTGATGTGATGCATTCTTTGTCAGGTGGCACAGGGATATGGGATCATTCAACACAGTGTCTGTCTGTCACTTTCCTTTTGAATAGTGTCTCTATATGCAGCATACATTTGACCCTTACCGTGCCATTAAAGACCATGTAAAATATTTTGTCTTCATATAATCATTTTCATGAAGTGATTAACTTAAAATTTAGTAACTGACCACATAAGGCAACCACAGAATCCATTTAATGTGAAATCCTCTCACTGACGACGTATCAGGTATGCAACTGCTAATTACTGATACTACACTTGATCTTAGCCAAAAGGCCAAGAAGCAATTAGCCAAATAAAGCACCTATGAGCATTAATACACCTCCATACCTTACAAATCATTAACGTTTTTACTATTTCATCCTCCCAGAAAAGCAAAGAAATGTACCGAAAGGCAATCTGCAGTTGCTAATACTTAATACTAGCTGCTAGCTTAACAATAGGCTGGCTTGGTGACAGAAATATGTTCACAGGAGAGAAGTTTTCCAGTCATTATGGAACTATTGATTTCTGACAGTCTGGCACTAAAATGAAATTACAGTCACTGTATGCAAAGAAGCTTTCTAAGTCTTAACACAAAGGTCTATATACCTCTTCAGTGGCCTATATATAAGCAGAAGTCTTGCTGGCACAGCTCCAAAAATTAACTTCTCCATAAGTTTTCTATGGTAGTCCAGCCAAAATACAACCTCAGTTTAGGAAAGATACTTGGAGTCCTTTACATATGTACTGATCCTGTGACACCAGAACTCTGCCTAGCAGAGGGACCATAAATATCTTCCTTCTCTTCCCATGGCAGCTAAATAAACACTGATCTGACTTCAGTTCTACCTTCTAGATTTAATGGTGCACACAACTGAATGAAGATAAAATTTTCTGTCTGGAGATGCTAGACATCTACTTAACTGGAAAATAATCATTACAAAAAAACACTTATGACAATTCCTACATTTCACTTCACAAAAAAACACAGGTTGTTACAACCAAAGTAGAAAGAAAAAACCATTCAACTGAGGAAGAAAACCAAACTGATTTATATGAACACAGTGATGTTTTTCTAAAGGTTAGATGCCAAAGCATGAAGAACTACACAGTTTTGGTTTCCATCCTCAAGGCTGGAATTAAGAAAGGCATAAAGGAGAGCGAACAGCATGATCAAAGATAAGGAAAGGACGTCTTCTGAAGAATGATTAAATACAGTAAGACTGCTTAGCATAAAAAAGTTATCACAGTAAGGAGACACAATGGAACTTGATAAAATCATGACTGAATGAAAAAACTTACTAAGGGAATTACTTTTCACTATTTCCTAATATAAAAAACAAATGAGCAAAAGGAAATAGATTTTTTTTAAATACAGAATCTTTTGCAAGTATTAAAAGCCAACACGAGTCAAAAATGATTGTGTAATTTTACTGAGAAAAATACCTGTGCAAAACCATTAAATGCAAAAATATGATCTTTGCAGCACAAATTAGCTCCCAGTCACTGAAGCTGGATCAATACCCAGAGAGAGAATCACTATATGCTTCTCTTATGCTCAGTTTCTTCTTTTGGTACCTGCTGTTGCCCAGCCCTGCCCAACACTGAGCTGGGAAGATCTTTGGTCTGAGCTGCCATAGTGCTGCTCGCCATGGGGAAGGAGAGCAGCAGAAGGGAGCTTTATAGCTTTTTTCCCCCTTCATTGTTCTTACTGACAGACACGTTCTTCCTCACATTATTGTATTAAAACAACGAACAGAGACAGTATTGAAACCACAAGCGTGGATGCTACTTACAAATTATTCCTGACTTGCACGAACGTGGTGTTTGGAGTACAGGTACTTTGTATTCACGACGCACATGCACTGATAGTCGCTGAACAGAGGACCACTGGGAGCAACTCTGGGCACTAATGAGCTGCAGCCGAGGTGTAAAGATGCAGAATTGTTCCTAGGCAAATGTGTACGGTGGAAGGAAGTTTGTACAAGGAAATAGGCTGCTTTCCTGAAGGGGGAAGGAAGCAGAGTCCCTAACTTGCAATTTTTACAGAGGAAATAATCCCAAAACAGGTGTCTGGCTCAACAAAATCTCTCCTTCTTGACCTGCTGCCTTCCCTCCTCTCTACCACAAGAAAGACTTATTTATAATAATTTATGTGTTATTCTACAGAACATTATCAGCCTTGCTGAAGCCTTTCTTAAATTACACATGCACATGCTTAAGTTATGAAACTATTCAATATACTTGCCAATAGTTACAAAAACTTTGATATAAAAAAAAAAAAAGTATCAGGCAAGAAAACATGAGTTTAAAGAACCTAAAATAGCTCTCAGGCTTGTAACTGTTCATAAGAATGAATTTTTATTCAGGAAAAAAAAAAAGATAAATGCCGTCCTTTTAATTATCAACATTTATCTCTGGGACAAGACCATCAGGTATATAATATAGAAGATTCTTTTAATATAGAGGACAGATGGCAACTGCACTCCTGGGACTTACTTAGACTGCCCCAGAAAAAAGAAAAAAAAAAAAAGACAACACTAAAAAATCCTATAATTTTAAAAGGCTTTGAGAATTCCCCGAGGACTGCAAGTCTGGATACAAGAAAGCTGGACTGCCTGGTTTGCAAAGCAAATGATAAAGCATTCAGGAATGTCCAGGAACTCTTCAGGACTGCAATGCACAAAATTAACTTGAAGAATACGCTTCCTTGCAATCTACAGTGGCAGCATCATACGCAGCAGACTTTCTTTTTGGAAACCAAATTATGTCAGAAGAATTTTTGATGATGTCACATGTAAATCCAGCATGGCAGATAAGAACGCTTAGGAAAGATGTAATTGGCTTGTTTGGCAAAATAAAAATATTTCAGCGAAACAAAGGTAACCCTTTAAAAATAATTCTACAAAGCACTTCAACTTGTCTTAAATCACACGCATCTCTATATGCACGTGGTATTTCATAGGCATGTTTCATACTTCACTTACAGGGTGTTAATATCATAAGCTGCGAATCAACACTTTTTTCTCGAGTGTTAATACCATTAACGTCCTGCTGGGTAAACAGCCAGAACCAAGCCGGTGTGCTCAACTGCCTCTGACAACGGTGAGCCTTCCTCCTCTTGGTCTGCAGCACAGTAAAACCATTTGCTTTTTTAAATATTAATTTTTTCATGGAAAGACCAAAAGTGTAAATAAAAGAAGAGTTTAATAGTGGTCTAGTAAAACTCGAAGAGATACTTCATGCAATAGCATTAATTAAATATTCTGCGATTGCAGAGTAATGTGATTATTACTGAGGGCTTACGTGTCTGTAAAGAAAAAAAAATAAAAACTGGAATCTAGTTGACTAAACTGTGCTCATCTCCATTGTTGATGCTTTGGGCCACAAATGAAAATTTCCATCTCAGTTTTCTTTACATTGGCTTAAAAAGCACAAAACAATAAAATGTGTAATTTTTTTCTCAAGCCTTTAAACGTAAAGAATGAAATAACGCAAATATTTTTCCTCCCTCAATTTAGACCAAAGTTTCCAAACCGCAGTATTTTATATTACGTGATGCACCCTTTAAATAATTAAACCGTTCGGCTCCATCCCTAAGTTAAAAAACATATAGAGCGAGCACAGCCATCAATACAGGATTTGCCCCTCTCTGAATTAATCCAATTATTCAAATGTCAGTTATAACTGTCAGAGAGCAGTTCCTTGGGCTGGACCAAACTGTTAAAAATTAAAACTGTTTTACCTCGTTTAGTCTCTCTGCCTTTTTAATGTAAAATCCATGGTCTTGACAAAAAGTTGTGGGATTTGACACCCAATGCAACACAACCCTATTTCTGTCATACATGCATAATTCACTTTGGAAATTTGCACTTGCTTTAAAATATTACTAAAATATACATGTAACATATGCTAATTCAGCCGCACTGGCTTGTAAGCTCCAGCCACTAGGTTATATGTAAACTTTGCCAAGTGCATCCACTGTACATAAAGGGATTATAAATGAAAGAAAAGATCACTGTCCCTAGCTCTCAGTTTCCAGCCTTGGCCAAACTGACAGCCCCAAATCCCAGCAACATCTAACATGCCCTTCCTGTGGAGAAGACAGCCTGTTCTCAGAGTCTTAATTACATCCCAGCTGACTGCCCAGCGTTGCCAAAATCAGGCAACAAACGATGCACCTTCACTTGCAATATGGTCTGCTAAACAGACTCCCAGTCACACAGAAAGAAACTTTCACAACAAGGAGAAATAAAGGGACAAGCTAGCGAGGGAGGGAGAGGGCAAGCAGCAATCAAGACAAGGAAAAAACCTCTTCCCGGGCTCCTTGGGGACCGGCGAGCAGCAGCATGTAACAAACAAGGCTATCCCTCGCTCAAAACAACCTCGCAGCCCAAGGTGCCTCACGCCAAGGACTGCTGTTCTCCAAGATGGGCCACTGGAACCAAGACTCGATAGATTAATGATTGTTAAGGAAGGCTAACCAACCCCACACTGCTCAGGCCATTATAATTACAGAAGAACAGCATGCCACATTCTGCAATCGCAAATGGTATCATATGTTTTCCTGGCTGCCTTGCAGGAGGAGCTTTATTTACACAGATGAAATGCGAGAAGTGCAGATTTAAAGCAACAGCATTATTTTAAAATGAGAGTTAGCAGAATTGCACGCCTTCACGGACATCCAGACCTGTCAGAGAGCTGCTCCAGCCTGCAGGCTGACCACCACCAAAGTGCCTGCGAGGGCAGAACTCCCCCGTACTAGCCGAGGCTGAGGGCTACGCTCACAGCATTTACAGCAGCTCCTTAAGGAAACGAATTCAACTTTACCCAAGTGCTGACAAAGCACAGAATTGTCCTAGGACTGCAGGGCTTCTTTAGGGTCCGCAAAATGAAACGCCACTCTCACTAGAAGTGCTAAGGAAATCAGAGGTTATTTGCTATCGATTCACAGAACAGTAATATCAACATTATGCCAATTAGCTCCCACAAGATGGCTGCATACTTTCACTAAAGTTTATGATATGCAAACATATCATTTATGATATGCTGCCTCCTAGAAATAGTAGGTATGCACAGATATTCAGGAGGTTTTAGCTAACATCATTCCCAGAACAGCTTCTGAGTTACTCTAAGTCACCCAGGTATCTTATTTTGCAATAAAGTTAGCTAGTTCTACCTACCAGTCACATGCAATTTTTAGATTTATATCCTTCTTAAATACACATTTGATATAAAAATGATACTTGTATTAAAACAGGTATCTCCCCCACCAGTTTACTACTCCTTCAATCTTATTCTTTTCCTTCCACATTTAAACTTTTACATGATGGACCATCTACAAAAGCCAAAGAATTTCATCGGGAACAAAACTGCCTGCAAAAACTGGCTGCGTACCACTGGAACAGCAAGGACATGCCACAAACAATAAATCTCAATGCTTCGTGACTGAGAGCAAAAGTATCTCCTGAAATAGCTCCAGATTAGTCAACCTTATTGACAAAAGTTTACAGGACAGAATAATTTGCACACAGCTTTGTTCTGCATTTTTTTCCCTTTCCAGCACTTTATACAAAAGAAGAATGATAGAAATCACTATAGTCAATCACATTTAAGCACAGGATTACATTTATTACCTTTTAATATAATATTCAGGAGAATTCTTAACAACGGAAGACAATTTTTATCAATACTTCAAAGACAGAAAAATTCAGCTAAATTTAGAAAACTGAACTTGATTGAAAGTAACGATCCTCCTGTTTTAGCACAAAACTAAGTCTCATTCTTACATTTCAATCTTCAGCTTTGAAGCCTATAAAGTAGGATGCAACCTGCCTACTGAGATACAGGTTAGCACCTGGTGCCTTGCAGAACCATGAAGTCACAGAATGGTTGTCAAGGCTTACGTACAAGTAGTAGAAACATTTTTTAATTCTTGCATATACTTGTTGCTAAGTATTGGCAATTTCTATACTGGCAATTATCCATATTGGCAATATGGATACATACTTTTTTTTTTTCCTCTTCATCTGTCTCTGTCTGTTGCCACTGATGTCCAAGATTTTGGTGCTGCAAGTTCTAACGTGTAGGTTATTTAATTTTATAAATAGCCCTAAGGACCCAGCTACAATGTCTGCTTAAAACAGTAAATTCTACACAAGGCAGACTTCACTGAACTACGCAAAACAAACGGAGAGTACTTCTTCAAATGAGCAGTACACATTTCTGAATACTCTCCATCCAACTTAGTGGCCTATACTTTTGCAGACCCACATCCCATTTTCATTCAACTGGAAGACCGCTGCTGCAGTGGGGACAGCGACAACACAAAAGTTGTGCTGGGGATGTAAATTCATAGACATCAGAAGGTGTGAGGAATTAATAGACTGTTTTTACAAGGTGAAAGATTCAGAAACCTTCACAAAGATGTAGGTCTCCTTCTGAATGCTGTGTAGACAGGCATGTATCTTTTTGCCGAGTCACTCTGGAGTTCAGTATTAATCTCTCTTGTAAAAATACAGCGGGCAGAAGAACCATATCCAAGCCCATTCTGGGATGAATGGAAAGATCATGAGCAATCCTATTTCACGAAATCCAATCCCGTATCACCAAAATCCTCTTTTAAGAAAACTGACGTGATTTTTGTTGGCTGTTGTTAGCTGTAAAGGAGAAACTCTAAAAACAGAGGACAGATAACACTGAACAATCAGCAGAAGTTCCCTAAAACTCTATTTATATGCTGTAGGAATAATATTTGTGAACAATGAACACTTTCCTAAAGTAACATTAGCTGCACTGATACACTACCAGTCATATAGAAAAGCTGTGAATCAGGTAATTCATGGTTATCCACTACTTCCAGGATTAAACTTCTTCCTAGGATTAAACTACTTCCAAGATTAACTGCTTTACTGTTTCATCCAGCACATACAAGAAGACTTTCAGGAAGACTAAGGAAGGTGTAAAACCACGGTTAAGAAGTATAAACAGCATTTATATTACACAAAGCTGCATCTCTGCTGGACACCTCAAAGACTACTGGCATCTGATACATCAGACCATTGCATTTTCAATGTATATTACTTCTTACGTAGAAAGAAGGCGGATTCCTGAGAAGTGTTTCACCTGTGATGAAAGGGTCAAGTGCCTGTCAGCCACAGAAGAATTGGACATAGCAGAAAAGAGAGATACTCATCAGTTAGAAACAGCAAAGTGATGTACAAGCACTGCCATTTCAGTAACAATTCAAGTGGTCAACGTTTGGCCACTTGTGCAGAATACTTACAGGTTGCCTACTGCTCCTGCCTCTTACAGGAATGCTGACTTCAGAGCTGCAAACATTCAGCATCTCTAGAAACAGCTTTGCAACACGTACGCTAAGACTCAAACACCCTTCGCCCCCACCTCGCCCCCAAAATAAAGTCAGAGACCTAGGATGTCTAGCAGTCTGAGTTACAGTGCACCTAAAGCATCAATAGACACAAGCAATGTCTGCAGAAGACTCGAGTTTTAGTCGAGACAAACAAAAAAGACTCAACTAAATTTGTCCCTTCAAACTACCTGCATAACTTCCTTACATAACAAAGTTCACAGAACTGTAGCAGTGACAGACACTAGGGGGATTGTTATTTGCTTTTAGCATAAGAAGTCAGAGTATCTCTGGGGTGGAAGAGAGAATTTAGGTACTCTACGAAACCATCTTCCTTTCCTGCTCTGCAAGAAAAATGATGCTGCAATACAGCTCCTAGGAGCAAGGACCATTATTAGTGCACTAAACAGAAGAGTCAGAAATATTCAAAACTTACCCCTCGCTGATCTGGAAACAAGGACCAAAGCCTAGTGATGAAAATGGTGAGGAACTTTTCCAGTTCACTATGAATCAAAAGCATTATACATCATCACCTGTTAAGGACAAACTTCTCAATCAATCATACGACAAGTATCCAAGAGCTCCTGAAGAACAGATTTTTTCTGAAGAGAAAGGTCTTTTTCAGCTTGCGGTTCACTTTCAGACATTAAACACGAACATGGCACAGAAACCTCACAGCACCGCAAGTACAAGCCTAACATGCCACAGAAGGTGGTGCAGAAACTTGTGTTACCATCACATTAAGTGTACATAGCTCCTTGTACTCAAAACAACAGCTCCGTGTGTAACCTCACCATGATGCGAGGTAAGCACCCTTACAGATCTGTCTGCCGAGGTGTGCAGAAACAAGAGAGGAAAGTGAAATGACTGCTGTTTATCTGTACTTCAGTAGACAGAAAATACAGGACACATTTTTCTTGTTTAGCTGAGAAAATGACAGTTAAGGACTGAAGACAGAAAAACTGCTGAAGCCAAGCATTCAAATAGAAATTAGGACTTTCCTAATATAACAATTACATTAGAGGATATATGAGTTCTTTAGAAGTTAATTCCCATTGTCCTCAAATCAATGGACACCATTCCAGAAGATGCCTTTAAAGCCAGAGACAAACCACTGGACTCCATACAGGGACAGCAGTGAAATTAACGCCGTGTTACATACAGGAGGTCAGACTGGATGATGTAACGGTCCCTTCTGGCCTTAAACTCTATGAATCCATGAACCAGAGAACAAGAACATAGCAAAATACAGGAGACAGAAAAAATATTTTTTGTTTGTTTGTTTAAAATGTTTTTAACGTTTGTTCCTGCAAACAGAGCTGAATTCCACAATTTTGGCTAATTTTATCAATTGCATACAATTCTCAGAATGCATTATTTTAAAATGCATTAAATCTTTATTCAACAATATTTGTTTAAATTAACAATGAATAAAATCACAAAGGCAATTTTTTTCTTCCTTACAAAAAGGGCTTAGATTTAAAAATGCCCTTCTTCTCAGACGAGGGAAATGCATCATCCTACCACAGTATTCTATTAGCACAATGCTCGAATCCAGCCCTGAACATCCACTGAAATGTGCTTTTGAAGAATGCACAAGATGAATGTCATATTCACTCAGCATCCATAAATCAACTCGTATAATTTAATACCTGTTGAAATTTTCCTCCAATTTATTATATGAAATAATAACATGAGAAGTAATTACAATAAAGAAAAAGTTCAGGTGCAACAGCATTAGTTCAACATCTAGGATCAAGTGTCAGTGGAGATTAACAAATTTCATTCATTTTATCTCCAGCACTGGAGACACGCTGCTCCTAGCTTTAATAGTCAGGAATGTCTGTTAGTTAAATGACTTTGTAAAGGCAGTCAAGTGAGGGCAGACAGCGACAGTTTAATTAGGGAGCTTGCTATAACTCTATCTGGGAGCTGTAGGCACTGGACTAGAACAAGTGTAAGCGGCACTCAGTGCTGACTAGCAACCCCTCTCTCTACCCTCCCACCACCAACAAAAAAACCCACGCCAAAAAGGAACCAACCAAAAATGCCACCAACAAAACCCCTTCACACAAAACCCCTTCAGAAGATACTTTTCAGGGCAGGTTCCCTCATTTATTCTGGCGTCAGGTTGGCTGCAGGTGAACGGGAGCAACGTAAGCGCGGCAGCAGAAGAAAGGTGAGGTTAAGAGAGCAATCATTTATCTTGTATTGATTTCTGGACACTATGTCCTAGATACATTCCAAGATAGAATGACAGCTTTCTGGTTTGTGTCAGTAAGGGAAGAAAATGACTAGCACCAGGACCCATTGTTTTCCTATCATATTTCCTCTTAGAAACATGCCACGCTTAGATTTTTATTCAGACAAGGAAATCCAAACAAGTTTATCACAGAAAAGGAGGGTTAGGGGATGGTTAATCAGCCATTTGTCTTTGCTGCCGGGTAGCTGGGAGTCAAAGGGTCAAACCCAAGCACAATTGGACCATTTGGTTTTATCTCAGGTAACCCTACATCTCTGGTAATTGAACCCATTTCACTCGGTCAGAGTTCCTGTCACTCATATTCAATGTCTGTCATTACTGAGAAATGCTTCATGACATATTACACTGACAGAACCACCACTGCAAGACTAGAAGGAATCCCCAGGCACCAAAAGTAGAAGACAATGGAAGCTTCTTTCAGACCAGTGATGTTTAACATTTTATGTGCTGACAATGTGACTGTAACCACAATATAACGAAAGCCTAGCAAATGGAAGATCAAAAAAAAATCCAGTTTATCTGCTTCAGGGACTAGCAGGCAACAGCAGAAATAAAACAAACTGGCAGCTCCAAGGTTACCTGCACATAACATTAAAACCCTTGCACAAAATTATATAGAGTATCATATGTATAAATACATACACTTAGTGATGGACCTGAATATGATACTGATTTTATTTATATTACACTTGCTTTAACTGTAGTGATCCAAATCCTTTGTTTTTTTTTCCTACAATTCCTTTACTTATTAGCTGAAAACAGAAAGTGTAATTTGCATGCCTTATGCTGACAACAAGGAAAAAAAAAAAACAGCTTTTTAAAACTTCCGAAATGATCCTGCAGGTCAAAATTTGATGTGCAAGGATGCCAAAGTTATCAGCACCATAGTCGACGTCATCATACACTCAAAGCTGACTTCCTTGGACCACACAAATTTTTGCCAGAATCTCAATCCAGAGGCTGAAAATTTTGCAGATGCATTAACAGCACCTTAACTTTGTCAGCATGTTCATCAGAAGAAACAGTGGGTGGAAGCCTGGGAGACTTGGACCAGAAGATGGTGGAAAAAACAACAGAAGGCATTGAAGATCTCACTGTGATCAGGATGCATTTAACTCCGTTTTACCTCTTTTACTAAATATCATGGAAGCAACGTATCTAGCACATCATTTAATTAAATCTCTTCACGTAATTGATATGAAAATTGATTTAATTTCACTACATTTGAAATTTCATTTTCAAGAGCCAGCTTCAAACTAAAGGAGTTACTAGATTCCCAGCACCCTTTGCTAGGTATCCAGTCCAAGCATTATGATAAAAGCTGTAAGCTGCTATTTGAAGCAGTTTCTTGTACTGCTTTAGCGATGTCCAGACCAACCAGAGAAGTGAAATAATTTATTTCCATCCTGAGTGCCCTGAATGATAAATAAGCAGGATTAAGTTGTGCTCCCAAAATTGATGGAGGTCCAGAATTTTAGCTGAGATTAATGATATTAAACACCAGAGCTTCAAAGCGGAGACAAATATCAAAGGAACGCCAATGGCGTGGACAGTTTACTTCCATCCGATGGTCATAATGAATTCCACACAGAATGATGGAAAAATATCCTTAAACTAGACATCTCACATTTTATGAAATCAGTTTAGATTGATTTATGGAATTAAGCCATTTTTTTCCACAGCTCTTATACAATTCATTTTAAATAAGGAGCTGCAAGAGCTGTGGGATAAATAAGGAACTTTATCTTGAGCATTATTCACTCTCAGCAAAAGAAACCTGAGCGAGGAATACAAAGTAATCTTCAACTACGAAATTGCTCCGTGATGATCTGAGAATACACTGCCTTAAGTCTATAAAAGTTCTAATATCAACTAAAATAAATTATTTCTAAAGCAACCCTTATTTCTACTCTGCGAATAATCTGTATTTCATTGTGAAGTACATTCACACACAAAAGCTTAACGAGATTTAGAAACTAAGATTTGCAGCCGTAAAAGCAGTTAAGATGTCCAATAAGAAATATATGACAAAGAATAGCACAATAATTCAGCCATTAATAAATCTGGCACAGTAACCGTTATCTTGTCACAAAGATAATACACCTCCAATCCTTCCATGCTGGATTTTTATACTATATTTATATGCTAAAAGGCTTCTTAGAACCATATGCTTCAATTCAAAGCACCAGAACCCTACTCACACGTACCTGCTCTATTCAACCAGCTGCTTTTGCCCAGTTCCCTACGCTGAATACTTCAAGCAGGGAATAAAACTCTGGATTTGGAGTGCCATGGCCAAAGAATCCAAATGAATGATATTCAGGTCTATAGCCTAGCAGGGAAAAATGTGTTGCAACAATTTTTCTAATGCTGCAATACCATATCACCAAATGTTCCTGTCAAGGCATGGTTTAATTACCTTGGCACCCATGCCACTTATAATCACCTGTCATTAGCAACGATGCTTGCATCTGTTTACACGTCTGTCAGAAATGCCAGCCCAGATGAAGCCTAAGAATAAGACAACTTTTACTAGCGCTTGACCCCAGATGTGGAAAGGTCATCTTAAGGTTATCTAGCCCCAGAGTGAAAGGCGTACAGTAACTAAAAGGTGCTCGATTAATTCTTTAGTTTATAATCAATTTCATTAATTCTATATAGAATTAGAATGCTCTAAGCCAACAAGAAAATAGCTACATTCTTGCAAAACTATTTAGTTTGTTTTTCTTTTTTTGAGATAATTTTGTGAAAATTCCCTATTTTAGCTACCCATAATAGAGTTATTCGCTATAGTCCATTAAACTGTTTATTGATTAGTTGTTTTTCAGAGGTAACCTTAAACTGGGAACAAAGAACTAAATTCTACCTCAGAATATCTGTACGGGCGATGCTATCTTTAAATGTGGGAGTGCAGCGAGCATGCCAATGAACATTTTAAAAAGCTAAGTCTTTGGGCATGGGATATTGTGAAAATCTCAGGTTTTGCTGGACTACAAATCCCAATGTTATCTTTATCCTGATTCTAGAAATGTGCATTCTATGCTGTCTCCTTTAATAACTGGTATTATTGGTCTTCTCCAAAAATTATGTGTTTTTAAGCTATTTCAAGGCATATCTGGTCTGTGATTTCCTCCACACAAAGTATCTTTCTATTGAGGCACAGCCTCCCTTTCACTTTGCCATTTCTATGGATGACAAAGGACTTCTGTGGATTTGTAAAGTACGGGAAGTCAGCAGTACTCTGGTCTTTGAACTCCAGTCAGCTATTGGGAGTTCAAGTTCATAGCAAACATTATGAAGCAGAAGAGAAAACTAGATACTCATCTACTGCACAAAGAAATACGTACCACAGTCTGACAGATAAAAATATGAAACGTGCATTTTTGTGACATGCATTTAAACTCAATGTTACTGATTGCTGTCATCTGTTTTGCTTCAGAGCTAATCACACAGCCAGCGTCTCATCCTCATGTACACACACAGGTGAGGGACACATGCCATACCCACGGTTCATCACGGCGTTCTCCTATTCATAGCATGCTTCTATTTCAAAGGTATTGACCAACAGATAACAATGATCTTCAACGCTCCAGCTCTCAGCTGTAAAGAACTCTGTACTACACAGTTTTTGCCATACTGCTTCCTCAACATGTATTTTGCAAACATGAGGGTTCTCTCTCTTTCGTTGTTGCATATATTGCCTAGGAATTTCATCCTGGAATTTCAAAGTGCTACATGTATATAGCAGAATAAATTGTCCAAGCTATAATAAAAAGACCTATTTAGGAGTATGGAGCAACTAAAATCTGAGCCTCAGGTTATTTAATGTAAAAGGGCAGGACTAGATAAGACAAATTCTGAATGATGTTCTGTCAAAGTCTGCTAGCAGGACTCACTAGGTATCAATTCAGTAAGCACACGAGGAAATCATGTGTGTGCATGCATGTGCACATTGAGGAGGCTAGTCTGGAAATAACATACCAAAATGAGGAAAAGAGCTCATTTCAATAAATTTTATAATTCTAGAAATAGGACTCCTGTAATAAAATGTATTTTCAATGTTTTTTGTACTAAGCCACAGGAATACTCCCTATTAGCTATTCCTGCTATCTGGCAAATATCTCTACAACAAGTACACAAATAAATCACTAAAGTAGTTTTAGGGTTTTGTCCTGCAAAATTACTGCTGCAGCACTTACTCTTTAAAACCATAGCAAGTTAGCTGTGTATTTAGAATTACATAAAGGATCAAAGCTCCTAATACGGGGCAGCACCACCAGGGCAATGCCCCGCACAGAGCAGATAAGCACCTGCCCTTTCCTTTCCCCAAGCACGTGTATGGCATCGCTGGCATCACTGCACTCCAGCTCCTGTGGACTGGACTGGAGAAAGCGTATTGCAGCGCACTGCTTCTAGAGAGTTAAAGGACCTTCCACCAAGCTCTTCAGCTGCCAAATTAAGAGTTTACTGCATAAGTATTTTCACATCTTTATAACGTTGTTGGAAGTAAAAGCTTGCAGATGTTACAGAAGCATGTAGCTGCAGTGAATATTACAATTTAAATGCACTTTTTATCCTTGTAAGGATGCATGAAACAAAGCCAAGAACTCTTTGGCTTTACATTCTAGTGGAATCCAAACTGGTCTGAATGACTATAAATGCTTACTGTTTGTCTTGGCTCCCACCTATATCAGATTCAGACTGAAGAATCTTAGTGAAGAAATTATAAGGGATAAAATGGATATTTCTAAATTACAAGACTGCAATTCCAGTGGCTCAGTATATCAGTTTTCTGTTTCATCTAAGCCTGCTGTAAAGAAATTGTGGGATCTGACAACAAAGGATCAAAAACATTTACTTTCATGAGCCAAAAGCTTATTGCCTTGATTATACTGTAGATAAATTAAAAAAAAAAAAAAAAAAAAAAAAAAGATCAAGATCAGTTACATTTTGTTAATGAGTCAAAGGGGTGTAGGTTACCAACAGCATGGTTACCAGCAGAATTTTAAAGTGCACTCAATTTAAAATGAATACAATTGCAGTTAAGTTAATCTAATGCTGAATTTTAATGCTAGAAGTCATGTGTGTGTTACTCAAGTGACTTGCAGGTTTGTAACATTAAAAATTAAGGGGAAGCAAGCACTGCCATTGTATCTTCTATTTGATGGAGAAGCACAACACTAAGGACTGCCAGTGTATTGCCACTTAAAACAGCACCCTTTGTCTGCTCGCCTTTTTTACCTGGTATTAATGACACCTGTGTGGCCTGGCTGCCAAGCCACAAAGACACGCCAGCCACCAGCACCACTCCCCAGCACCAATCCCCAATCCCAGTGCAGTGGGATTAGCAGGTAGAAAGACACAACCCATCATGCATGGGATGCACATCTGAACAAAAACTTTCCTCAAGGTTTGTACCAAAGCTATCTTGATAAGAAACACCATAAGCATAACTTGAGTTGTAACATCACGCTCACAGCAATGTTAGCAGTGATACAGAAGCTGCCTACAGCCAACATGCAGCTTGCCAGCCGGCGGGCAGGATGCAGATTGGGCATTTGACAACCAGAGCTCGGTTCTCAGCATCCCGGAGAGCACGCCAGGCCGTGCTGAGGGTGCACGTGGGGTGGCAGCGCACGCAGGTCAAGGCACCCGCCCATCAGCACAGCTCTGACTGTGAGCCTTGTTCAGGAGACCAAGCAGCATTTCCTGAGTCACAGCAAAGAAACATTGACTGAACATTTGGCAATACACAAACTGAGAAGCTGGGGATGATGCACATGGAACAAACCAGACAGGAATCATTTTCTTGCCTAAAGTGGCCTAGAAATTCTACAGGGTAGGGCCCCTTCCCTGTTCTTCTAATGCTCCCACACTTGGCACACGATCAACAGCTAAAACCAGAATGTTATTCATTTATCCTAGATTATCACTCCTATACCTTCCTGTAATACATGATGAACATGATTAGAAGAGAGATGCATTAATACAATGTAATCCTTAAAATCCAAAAATTGAAAAAAGATTAAGACTAAGGATGCAAGGGTGGCGGGGCAGGGGGGAAGCAGAGAATGGACAATTTCAGGAAAAAATATATTTCCTCTTTAGGCCTTTGTTGAAAGCATTGAAATCTATGGCAAAACATATGAAGAAAAAAATGAAATATTTTTTCTTGGACTGAAAGATAAATAATTTTCTGGAACAGAAAACTACTGTTACTATTGTGATAGTCAATCAAAATATTTTCTATAGAGATTTCAAACGATACAGTAGTTGGCAATTACACTTATATAAAAAATATAATAAATAAGGAGTCTACTTTCTAAATAATGCACACTATTATTACATAATGTGAGGCAATAATGATGTCATATTTTTATTTTCCAATTATGATAGATTTTTTCAAGTTTAGGCATTTTAACATTCAAAATCAACATAGACAAACAACTAAATTCAGGTGCATTTCAGCTCCATATTGAAAACAAAATGTGTTCAAAAATTTAAGCATGATGACAATTGCCAGAGCAGCTAAGAGGCCACTCATCCCAACATTTATCAATACCGGTAGCATACACAGTTTTTCCAAAACAAAAGAGGTTTGTATCCTGAAAACACAGCACTGTAACACACAGCACGCCTAACTCACAAAATTATTAATGAAAATCATTAATTGCTGGTTTTTTCCCCCATCATATTTCTGCAGCTGACAATCCTAAACCTGCAAAACTGCCAGGCGTGCTCCAGAAGCCACAAGCTCTAAAACCCAGTTAGCCATCATCCCATCAATACGCAGCACTCACGGAATGAGCCCCAAGAGCTGCGGCATTCCAAGACATTTTTGCCGTAAAAAAGACGATGAAAGGACTCATGAAAGAGTAGTTAGCATATCTGCAGTAAACATATTACCACCATATAGCATAGGACAAAGCTTGCCGTTTGCACCATTAGGCTAGCTACAACAAACGAGATGCTGTACGTGATGTATAGCCCAGGAAAGAAACCACAGCTGTTTGTTTTTGTAGTACATAGGTGCTCTGCACCTGAGTCTGCAAATATTTATTAAGCCTTCAATGGTGAGGTTGCAGTGTGCCGACCAGCTACTGCTGAAAACCATTATCTATGGATAATTAACTATGTCAGGACACTGAGGTCCTAACATGAGGTCCTCATAATTCCCCACTAAGGGAAAGACAGTACAACATTACTGTAATATATTAGTAACATTTAACAACAGGATCGTATTATTTTTGTTTTAATAACGAAGGCTGAATACCATAGCATAGCAGGGTTTAAATTATTAGTTTCTGATGGTACAGTTTAAGCAGTGCTCAAATGCCCAGTTTTTGTTATTACTAAGCAATGTGATAGACTGACAAGCAATGACAACATGTAATTAGAAAAGGTTTTATTTGTAAACAAATAAAAGAGCATTCGTGTCCATGTTTTGTTATTATTAATGCATTTTTTTTTCTTATCATTCCCTTGCAGAAGCCTAAACTTATTGGGAAGAAATAACAAATTCACAAAACATTCCTACTTTTTACTTGTCCAAAATAATTCAAATGAACTCTGGAAGCCCTTGCATTTTTTTTAAAAGCATTTTTAGAAACAGCTAGTAAAAAAAAATTCATCACGCAATAAAAAGGCTTTTTGACACATGAAGACAAAAGCTTCAGGCCGTTTATTAAGACTACTTCCTACTGTGTTGGGCTTTGTTTTATCTCATAATTAAAATCACACCTGAGCTGGGCCATCTGCGAGAGTGTATTAAGTTTCTTACAAAACATGAAAATCCTTTCATTTTTTTTCATACAAACGCCAATAAATCTTGTAGGGTTGTGCGTGCGTGTGCGACAAAAATAATACGCTTAAATAAAGGTCAGGCTTTGAGCAAAAAAGTGAGCAGGCAAAATTCTTTTTCCATATTCTTAACCAATTGTACCTCCATAACAATTACCACAGCTTAAAAGTAGTACATTCAAACAAAAAAGAAACCTTTTTTGCTTTTGATATCTGATAGTATGTTGCTTTCTCGCAGTTTATTCTGTAAGATAAAAATAAAAATTAGCAAAAGTAGAAGGCAGAAGGATTTTCGGATTTGTATTTTCCGTATCTGTTAGCAATTAGGGTGCGCAGAAAAGGTCCGCCCGCACTCTTCAAGATCATCAACTCTGTTAGCGTGCTAATGCATACGCTTGTAAGTTTTAATTAGAAAAAAAATCTGCATTTCATAAAGATAGATATTGACTAGAAGTCAGGCATATACCTAAAGCAGTTTGCTTTGAACATATTCATATTTAAACACAAGTAATTCTGTTTACTTTGTTGCAATCCATACTCCTTCAAAGAAAACGACATACATTCTTGAAATTATTTTAATACTTGTGTGGAGCCAGGAGGCAAATACACAAAGATTATGTTTCTTGATCTTGTGATTTTAATTATGCAATTAAAATTGCACGGTATCGTGGTAGCCTGAGCAATCCTACTCAAAGTTTTAAACTTCTCACCCAAGGCAAATTATAAAATGGCTCCCTGGCACATAACAGCACCTCGATCGCAGGGCCTAAGATATGGATGAAGGACACTGATCTTTTCCGTCTCAGTAAGAAAAAGGCAATGTATGGGATTATTGTGAAATAAAAGAAGTCATTTATCTCACATCAAGATGTACTATAATGGAGTACAAGAGGAGAGATAATCAGTATCTTGATTTTGATCAAGAAAGTTGTTTTCATAGACAAACTGAATGAGCAAGTGGATCAACTTCATGCAGAGCTCCATTGATTTCACAGGATTCAACACGCACAGAGGTCTCCCTACATTACTGGAACTTTTAATTATCAAGCAGTAAAAAGCCTTTTTTTGTTTTCTATGATGACCCTATTTAAAATTTTGATTTCTTTATAAATTTTGAAGCACCAAGCTTCAGAACTGATCTCTGCTAGCTATCACTGACTCAAATCCTACTGATGTTTACATATATTTGAGCTAAAAAATGAATTTTATTTTTATAAATTCATTTGGCTGATAGCACACTTAAATTGGTAAACATATTTTATTTGAGTTTTAAAATTACTTCTTGCATTAAAAATGACTAAATTAAGTGTGTGTGTCATAAATAAGAATCTGCAGCCATAAAAAACTTTCCAACTGTGTTTTGGAGTCTAATGACTATCAAATACCGAGGCTATTCTGAAAGCCCATTTTCTTCTTGGCTCGAAGGTACGTAAGACTATACTGAGTCATGTTAAGCAAGAAAAACATTTTTTAAATGTTTATCATAACAACCGAGTGGTCTGGATCCAACTCCTATCCTCTCTCCTACTGTAATCTATCTTCCTAAAAAACAAGTAGGCTCACAATACTACATAGTTCAATTGCTTTCCAAACGAAGTTTTCTTTCCTACAGACGTTGGCCAAGAGCCAAGAAACAAAGGCACTGTTCTGAGAAATGTTTTCTTATTCAATTGCACAAAAATTAAATCTTACATTTAAAAGAGAATGAGTTTGGTAATGACGATTACATGTGCCAAATTACAGTTCAGAAAGACTATTTATTAGGACCTACGTCCTGATTCTCTTCAGTTACATTGACTTAAATCAAGAGCAACTCTCTTGAATTTAGTGATGTTGTAAAATCAACCCACGAAGAGATTATGATGATAACCAGGATATTTTCACATAATACTGTCTGACATAAACATACGCTACAATTTCAAATATTCAGCAGTCTTATTATCCCTTCAGAAACCAGTACGGGCCATTACATTCTTGGACAACTTCCCTTTTCCCAGCCTCCTCTACCGAGGCAAATTTATCAAAAATGTAGTGAACACTACATTACAGCAACTATAGCAAGAGCAGACATTGCAGACACCTCCCAGTTCTGATGCAGAATGGTCCCCAACGGAGGGGTGCTTTGGCATACTGATGGATAACCTTGGTAATCTGACATCCTACGACGTAGGAGATAATGACATAGATGAGCAGGTGAAGCAACACTACATTTTATGGAATATGCTAGCAACACAGGTAGCCTTTCCGCCCCCTTACCTCTTCAATAGCAGACAAGGAGAGAATGAACCCCAGAAGGAACTTGGCTTCTAAAGAGCAGTGCCTCTGGGCCTGCTCTTGAGGCAATCTGGTTTTTACACCTCACTTTGCCCAAGGCTGTGCCTAATGCACAGCTTTCCTCTGAATACGCTAAACAAATAGAAATGCGGTACTCTGGTCAGTTCAAAGTCCTGAGTTACTTCTCTGAATACACTGAAACAGTTGCCACAGGAAGAAGAACGGCCCTCTAAAAGCCATTATAATGCATATTTACTTTAAATTCCGTGGGAAAAGCAACAATGAACATGTATTAGAAGTGTACTAATATGAACTCTCTATTCAGCCTTTTCTCCTACTTTGCAAACATATAAAAGGCCCAACTTACAGAGTCAGCTTTATTTTCAAAAAATTTCATCGCTGCAGAATGAACAATAATTAAAATGAAATAATTAAAACTGAATGAAGACTGTCAAAAGAAATGAACAATATATATTTAGATGCATTATCCTTGCTGGTTTTCATTATTGCGTTGGCTCATTTTCTCCTCAATTGAATTCACAACATTTACCCATTCACAGCAGTCTGTATATTCACATCTGCACAGTGGTTGCCTATGGAAATGTGTTCAGTGTCAGCTTTCAGTGCTCCTTCTCATATGCCCTCCCAGCTGTAAATGAGGTTAGGAAACAGCACTGTAAACACAGAAGTCCTTTTGAAAGGTAAAATAGTGGAAGGAAAAAAACCTCGCAGGAAATTTGATTTGTACTGAGGTTTCATTCTTTAAAAAAACACCCAAAGCTTGACAGCATTTGAAACTATTGAAATACAAACTATTAAAGGAAGAGACGGCAGAATAAGGCATTATATTTTATGGTAGTCTTGTATTATTGATATAAGGAGAAAAGTAAGGCATTACAGTAATAATACAAGTTCACTATAAAAATGTAAGTAGCTCTTGTTCTGAGTACTGGGTTGCATTCTGTTGTTTTATATATAAATATATATAAAGAAAATCATCATTGTTTGCAATTCTTTCAACAAAAAGCAGGACACACACACAGATGTCATAAATAATGCCAAAATAAAGCCATGCTAATTTATGTAATGTGAAACTCTTAACACAAATTACTTTGCAGCGAAATTGCGCCTCCTCATATTGTGCATGTGAAATAAAAGCGAACAGATGTGCTCTTCCAAACCAGCTATTGCTACAATTAAACCAACAGTCATTTTGCAAACCAGCGAGCTACTTCATGTGTGTCTACGGTGCTAATCATCTTTCTGCACTACCGCAGCCCGGCAGATCGGCGAGTTATTTATAGAGTTATCTATCTTGCACTTTGCAGATGATGCCTAACATTATGACAACAGTGGAAAGGTCTCCGTACCTGCCTACCTAAAGCAAGTTTCTGTAAAGTAATGAATAGAGACAGCTTGGGGACCATCCACCTGCACCGCCTGCCTTTTACTGCCTGCAAAGTGAAGCCACAAGGGATTGGCAGAAGGTACTTGTCTGACAGGGCCAGGACAGCCTTTCTCCTCGGTGACAGCCCGGGCCTAGCCTCTTAAACCTGACCCACCATAATTCCTTCACAATGCGGCAGCGAGGCAGCTGACAGTAGCAGCTGCACCTCCTAAGCGAGATGGATGGAATTTTCATAACTAGTTCCCCAAGTTACATTTTACCTTCAAGATAATTTATGAGCTGCTGTGGAGCCTTGAAGAGACAATATGCTTGCCATAAAATTAACTGTAACAGTCTTGTAGGTTGTAATTAACACTGGGAGGGTAGCACCAACTGGATGAAACACATGGCATAATTGATGGTGAAACTGGAAATTAAGGAACCTAACAATATCATTACCGCGCACATCACTTTTGTGAAACCCAGGCTTTCCAGGGGTTAATTACAATCCCCTCCTAACGTACACATTCTGACGGGGAGCGGATGAATGTCACAGCTAGAAGGAGGCAGGTTTGCTGGCAAGGCCACCTTGCACCTGGACTGATGTATATATTGTTTTTTGCCTGGAAGAGATATACATGTCAAAGCAGCAGCACCGGCACCTGAACATCTGGCAGCAGGCACACTGTAGCTTAGAGATAGATGATTGCTCAAGCCTCATAGAATATTTCATTTTCTCTGTAGCCAGCATACTTAATAGCAAAGAAGAAAAAATCCTCTCTGAGAATTCACTTAATGGCACACATTATTAATTTAAATTACTTGAGCAGAGAAAAACATTTTAACTTTATATTGCCATAACTTAGCAGCAAATTAAGATTTTTTTTTCAACAGCGTATTATCATCTTGGTTTATTACATTAGTCTTTAGAAACATGCCAAGCAATCCTTTTAGCAACTTGCCTGTCAAGGGGATACTGTACTGGAGGAGCAATACTAGGGAGCTAGTTAATCGGCAATAACATTATGAGCCGCTGCCATCGTCGCGAAGAAGAAGATGCCATTCATCTGGCTGTATCTAAGGCTCTGCTGTCTGACAAAGCCTTATGGAATCATTAGCGTACTGCATTTATCTGATTCTCTCTCAAATTATTTTAATGAAACTTTTTTTCTTTTTTTTTTTTTTTTTGTCCCTGGACAAGATATGTGAAAATATACAGATAAATGGTGCAACAGTGTCACCTACAGGCAAGCAGAGCAGCTAAAAGCCTTGTCCAGCGTTACACCCTCACACCTCAAATCCCCTCCCTCCCCTCCTCCAGCCTCCTGCCTGCCCCCAGACACAGATCTGGATTTCGGGTTGATGCACACCTCCAAAGATGAGCAGAAGGAGAAGCATCTCGATACTTTCAGAGTGGTCTAATATAAAATATAAAACAATTAGAGCATAAATGTGGTAAAGAATGCCTTACAGTAAACTTGCTGAACATGCCGTACAGCTGGTAAGTCATCTGGAGTGGACACATCGATTACTTCTCATCTCCTGAGCACTTTTTCAAATCCACCTTTACTAGGTTGTCAAAAATAATTCTGATAAGATTCTTTCCCAGTCAAAAAGACCAAATGTTGACCTTACCAAACAGCGCCTCTACACCCCCATAGCACCTCCACCATTACTAGATAAGGGCACTTGCTAAAATTGAGTTTAAATACAATTCAGGGCTCGAAAACAAGAAAAAAAACTTCATTTATTCAGCCTAGATGAAACTTCATAATATTACTGGGAAAGCAAACTGAGCAGATAATGCAAAATAATGATTATTCACACCAACCTTATAGGAAAACATTTAATATTTTACAGAATCTGACTAAAATCATTTTATTTGCTCAACAAATTAATGCACTGGCAGGAAGATTTGCAGAAACAGCAAATCTGAAAATCTAATATTTGAAAATTCCAATCATAAATTGTAAATTTGTAATCACGAAAATTCACTCTAAATTGGTACCCAAACGATCATGTTCTGATCCAAACAAGGATCATATCCATTGCAGTGATAATATCTGGCTGATCAAAATAACTCACACTATGGGTTTGTGTGGACTGAATTCAGATTGATATTATTTCCGTAACCATCACAACCATCACAAATCACTTGGTAAGCCAAGGAATTTGTCTGATAGTTTTGAAGAGAAAATAAAAAAGAGAAAATGTTGACTTGCAAAAAAAGGAACTGGCAAAAAAGTTAAAATCATGGCCTAATAAACTTGTATTAAAATACCCCCCAGCATAATTTGGAGCTGAAGCTAACTCCAACACAGCCACAGGCATATCTGATGGGACCATTCAAGCTTGCCTTTGTAAAAAGAGTGGAACAAGCTCTTCTTAGCGGATCTGAAAATACCCAGAAATATTTCCTTTTCCTTTCTATTATTGCCTTCACTTCACCACTTAATAGTCTTCTTCAGTTTTCCCTACAAACCCCGCATTCTTAGAGTCTGTTTCTCAGTTAATCATCCTGATACAACTCATGTCCTCTTTTTGTTTTATTTATCTCAATTTCAAATTATGTATTTTATGTCCACAGATGTTACTTTTAACACACTTCTTACCCACAAGTCCTACCTGCTCCATCACCAACCCAAGCCAATCTCTTGTACATGCCAATATGGAAACACAATTAAGTATTGTGGGTTATAAACTGAGGTGTTGCATACCTCTTCAAGTATCCCTGTTGGCTTAACTACTCAAATTTTTCAGTAATCCATAGCAGCATTTTTTTGCTACTATTAAATACGCTTTCCATTTGGGGCTGCTGTCATTTAAAAACATAAAACAAAGAATATGAAACAAATGTGTGCTATATAACAGGTCCCTAAGGTCTCTAATTTTACAGAGCATCTTAAGAAATGCCAACTTCCTTTGTTAGCTATTTTAAACATCATCGTAGTTTGTCATTTAGTAATTTCACAGTAATTATACATTTAGAAATGAAAATTCAAACAAAATAAACAGCACAAATGTTTAAAATGCCAGAAAAATCTCATTTGTAGTCAAAATAAGTAACGGATCTGATTCTATTCGTCAGTTCATCTTCATTTCTCTGATTAGCTACACCTCCAGCCCAGCCTTCAGCCTCCCAGTGGATTGCACTTTGTGCAATCATGTTGACGTTGGCCAGGAGTTTATCACGGCACTTTCTCACCACGTATCTGTGTACAGGCATCTATGTTACCATAACTTTTAGTGTAAAAAAGTAAATAAAATTAATAGAGAGCAATACAGAGCAATGCAATAGACTGCCATCCTCTTTTTGCCTTCAGTCAGCCTCAATACTCTCTGCCTCCCAACCATCACCTAGAGCGCTCAGAGCACTGACAGCACCTTGCGCAGCTTCTACATCCATTTAATTTTTGGCTGCTCTGAGAATGCCAGCAAGGGTACCAATTAGTATCAGCTGTAACAGTTGCTTTACGTGATATACACACCTGCCTACCAGGATTCAAGAACCAATGCATTTTGCATAGGCCATCAAACACAGATATCCAATGGGAATAATCTTTGGCACTATCTACCTGAAGCACATTTGAACTGCTGACCTGAAAACAAAAGGCTCTGTATTTCATTACCAATCCCTGGAGCCATCCAATTCTATATATGTGGAAAAACTTTAACAACACAAGTTTGACAACATTTAAGACTTAAGTCATGAACTTACACAAGCATCTGCTCACTCATGTCTCATGCAATGACATAAGCACACCACCTGGCTAGGTGAAGCCTTTGTTATCCTGTTATTTCTGCGCTGGTAACATATACCAGGTATTGAACACAGTTCTTCCAAATCCAGTTAGCTTTGTCCATCATAAAACCAAATTTTACTGCAATGATAATGGCACTAATAACCTTAACAACCACGTCCTGTTTGGACAAGGCATCTAATGCTTTACAGAGATGATAATTGCATCTTTAGACACATTTAAAAGTTTTTTGTTTTTTGATTTTTTTTTGACAAAGTTTTAATTTCTACAAAATTTGCAAATTATTTTTTTGGGTATATTACATACCATGACAGCAACACACTTTGCTAAGGCAAAGGTAAGTACGGATTAATATTGCAGAAGAAAAAAACTCAGTGTCTAAGGCAAAATATACCTATGAGAATTTTGTGTTGTCTTGACCATCATTCTTGATCCCTAGTTTGTAACACCATGTCTTCAGCTGGCGTGGGCAGCTATGGAGTACGGTACAATGCTCAGGATTCTCCCAGCTTTTCTCCTTTTCCCTGCCCCTGGCAGACACCATTCTCTCTTGCAGGAATGATGACAGCTGATGCTAATGCTACTTTGTGGTTCAACTGTCTGATGATGTGGGTAACACTTTGTCTCCACAGATTATAAATTTGTCACCTCTGTCACCTCTGTGATCTATTCACTCTCCAGTCTCCTGCAGTCTGGAAACACAGTAATTTCCATCTCCAGCACTGAGATCTCCCAGTGGTAGTGAGCAAATCATTGTCAAACCCCTTGAAAAACAACACTATCTTTCTTGTACTGCAATTATGAAAGCTTAAATAAGGAAATGTCACCCCTGCTGACTTGATAAACCTGTCCAGGCAAAATAAATTCAAACCTTCAAAAAAACTTAGCCAACTATTAAAAATAAAAATAATCAAATGCACTCTGGTAGAGCGAGAAAATTATTTATCGCATAGTTTTGGAAACTTTAATTGCACTATTAAGACTAAATTGTGTCATTTGTCAGATTTGGAAGTGTCATTTTTGAAAAATCCTTCTGACACATCAGAAGGATTATATATATATTATATGTATCATATATCATATATATCATACAAGGAAGAAAAGCATTAAATCAAAAAAGGGATATGAGGAAAAATATACCCTATAGTTATTCAGGTATGGGATGATGCATCTTGTTGGGGTTTTCAGAAACAGAGAATTAAAACTAAACTAAAATGGTAACATAACCATCAGAATAAACAATCCTCCACAAAGTGGCATAACAGAGGATGCACACAAAAGCCACACAAAGGTGATCTCCATGACTTTCCTCCTAGACTGCCATGCACCATTCGTTTAAAGTCCTTATACCAAAAGATGTCTTTTATACCATATTTGCTGTGTCTATAGTGACATCACCAGGTAAGAACCATTTCCTGTAAATATCCAAGCTTGTAAATGATTTTTTTTTCAAGGGTAAAGGGTCAAAGCTGCTTTAAAGAAAATAAGAGTGGTTGTTAAACAGCAAGATTTAATCAAGCAGTACTTCCATTGTGCAAAGTACTTGTACCTATTGATGCCAGGCCTGGCTGCTTCAAAGACTCCCCAGAACAAGAAACACAGGTGAAAGACAGGCAGAGAACAGGAAGGGTCACACGAAGCGAAAGAAGCCTGGCAATAAGGAACCGGAGAGAAGTCAAAGGTCAATTGAGGCAGCTGATGTCTAAGCATAACTACAGCAGGAGACCTGACAACTTCATTGAAGTCTCAGCATTTTCTACGTTCATTTAAAAGCTGCAAGGTTGGTTTGCAGTCTGCCTCAGAACATCTTCCCCATTAACATGCTGTATTCAGTATCATCATCTAACTCACAACATGAGTTTACTTTCTAGAATTTTTTTTTTAGGTTACAAAATGAGTGCTGAATAGTTTAATTTTCTTCTTTGAAAGAACACAAACACACAAGAAAATCAAACAAATCCAATCTAATCTTCTGTTTGTTTGGTTGTTTTTTCCCCCCTGTGATTTCCTAAATGATGAATCAAAATTTGTTCTTGCTTGTTGCTAATTGTTATGCTTGTTGCTAACTTACTGAATATCCATTCCAGCTGACACATTTATTGCCTAGAGAGGACGACTGTTACAAAATCCCACTGGAGATCACACAGCTGTGTATACTGAGATCGTTACTAATTTCAGAAACATAGACGCTGGATTCCCACAAAAGAAAAAAAATCTGTCATGCTAACATTACACAAAACAACTGCAAAAGTTGTAAATAACATAAATATTTTCTCCACTTTCTGTCAGACTTTACTCGATACTTCTGTCCTTTAACTGTTAAAGCTTTGGCACTGGTATAGTTCCTGTTTCTGAAGTGTTCATATTTCACATAGTTATATTCTGTGATATTTGTCAACCAGTCTTTGAACTGGCCTTACCACGTTTCTTTTAAAATCTGGCAGTTACTGACTTCTTGAGTCTGACAGAAGGAAAACTACTCCAATTTACCCAGAGCCCACGTTAACTTCTTAACCAGTTGACTTTTCTCTCGTTATAGAATAAAAGGTTTCTTCACATCAACGTTTTCTGCTACCAGAGCTAAGAGCAAAATCTACCTCATTTACCTTCTTAGGCATGAGTTAAAATTCCAATGTAGACAGAGGTAATGTGCAAGAATAAAAACAACTTTTCTTCAAAACAGAAAACAACAAAATATATCAAAAACTTTAAGGAATTGTAGTTAAGTTTGACGTGAAACCAGGAGCTCATACTACTTGCCATGAGTAAGAGGTTCTCTTTTGAAGGGTTATGTACAGACAGAAGAATATAACTCTAAAAAATACACAGTGATCTGATCCACAAAATGCTATGGGTTGTAGCAATGACCTCATAAAATAGATTTTTCTCACTGTATTATTTCAATGAGCCAAGGATTTAAGCTATTGATTCTTACAAGATATAATCAATTAACACTTTTCTGCTGTTTATCTCATGAACCAGAAGAATTCTGTTTACTTTGGTTTAAATTATTTATTGAATGTTTATTCTGTTTTCACTATGTCAATTTGTCATTATATGATGGTTTAGAGAGAACTCCATTAAGATTTCAGAATCCAACTAGCACAACTATGAGAATACAACTATCATGAATAATTTTGTTTTTCCTATCAAACTTTTCACATCATTAGATTTTTATCCAAAACTTCACATTTCTCCTTAGCTGACTGAATTTCCCTTAAGAGAAATGGTGCAAATTTCCCTGAGTGAAATAGCATAGTGGACACTAGGCTGCCTCATAACAGAACCATTTCAGACTAATAAATTTTTTTGCATGAAAAAGATTGATTTTAATAATTGCTTCACTAACCATCTTTTTCTATGAGTTAATATTTTCAATGTAGTTAAATTATCCTTTAAATTAATCTATTGTTGATTGCTTGATGACAGATGAGTTTGGTAGCAATGTATTTAAACAAAAAATAGAACAAAAACTACTAGCAATTAAGCAGAATATGACATCCATGCCTTAAAGGCAATATTATTATAACTTGGTACAAGTTTTATTAAGAGGAGGAATGAGAGAATTTTTATTGAGCTGTGCTGCCCAGTTCTGTTGGACATTCACCAATGTGCAAAAGTACAACATTCTCTCTTGAAATTCAAGTACTACTTTTTTTTTTTTTTTTCTTTTTGGCCAAACTGTTTCTTTATGATATTAACAACTTTCCTGTTTCCAGTTAAAAAGATCAAAAAATGTCAATAGCATCATTAGTGGGCTAAAAATATTAAGACCATTTTTGAAAATGAATCAGGTGCAGATATTGAACTGTACTTTTTCATCCTTTGTCTCACTTTTCAAATGATAATTTCTTCCACAGTCACCGTTAAATCTTGATCTATTCCAGCTCTCTGTATGGGTCATTGATTCTAGATGTACCATGGTTATTTTTAAATGTTTCCCTTTTGCAGAGAAAAAGAGGGCTGTCTAGAGCCAGATGGGTAACTTCACACTTCATTTATCAAACCCAATGCATTAGACTCCACCCTCTCTTTCCCACTATTGCTGTTAAACTTCCATATAATTTGGTAACAATTTTCATTATCATAGAGTGACCCCAAAAAGTCTACACAGGTTTGTGGTTAACCCAAAATTCACAGCTGTTCCCTTTACCCTCTGTTTGTTACAGTAGAGTCCGAGGTTCCCCTCACTCCATAAGCCGAAGGGTGACCTTTTCTAAGCAGAGGTTAAGAAAGGGTCAGTTCAAAGGGCTAGAGCAGCTCTTTAACAGCTATAACAACCTGTCCATCAGGCGCTATCAAGCAGTATAAACAAATCTGAGGCTTTAAGCAACTCTGGACCATTTCTGTTAACACTTAGAGGACATTCACTGAGTCCTACCTGAAGTCTTTTGGATCACTGCCACTCAACAGGGAACAACTTGAATCCTTGGAAGACCTGTACAGTAACTATGAGACCAACGACATCTTCAAGTCGATAGGATACGAGACGGCGGGCTGGAACACCTACGTGCTACCACGCAGCCTGGACCATGGTGCTGAACTAACAGCTTAGAGTGCTTTCCACTGGTTAATATGCAGAAGCACTGGTACAACTTCAAAGCAAAGGATGTGGTAAGATGCGTTATCCACGTAGACATGTACACACACCAAAACGTGACAGATACCTTCTTTTTTTTTCCTCTGAGAAAGGCAAATTTGTAAAGTTTCAATCCGTTTATACTAACAACTCCCAGATTTATTTTATTTTTTTTTACTTAAGGTGACAAAGACAAATAAAACATGTGAAAGAACAGAATGCCTACATAATTCTACGAAGACCAAGTGCAGAGTAAAGTTTTTGCCAGCTGCCCTCCCTTCGTTGACCTAAATTTCTTGGAGTTGTACTATTCATAATGTGCTCTCTAATGCACAATGTAAGGTAATTAGAGTCATCTGTATTTAACTTCCAGAGGAAAAAAAATTCTATTATCTAATCTAGCTGATCCCCTGATAGCCTGTTGAAAGTAAAATACTGTAACCTATTGCCTGCCCTTTGACAAGTGCTAATTATTTCCTGTCCAAGCACATTTTTCTCATGTAATTCCAAAGTACACAATAGACTGATCTCTAAAACATGGGCAGCCCTGCTCGTACCACGGCGGACATTTTATAACTTTCACCACTGTATGCTTGATGGCTACCACAGTCAGTGCTTCATTCCAGACATGGAGCTGAAGCTTTGATGAAGTGAAGTGAGGTGTATGGTAACAGTCTGTTTATGCAGATCATATGGATGAGACTCAGATAGGTCACTGGGATGGGAAACATCAAATGGAAAGAAAAAGGATTAAGGATATTTAATACTCAAAGGACACTTTCTTTCAGAACTTTCAAGGCACAATGCTCTTGAAATTTTCTTTCAGGTGTTTAGTTTTAAGGAGGCCTGCACTTTGTCTGCTTCTAAGCCTCTCCCTACCCCCACCCAAGAGCTCTGGCATTTGTGTGTCAGACAAGGCTATGTCTACAACTGCAACGTCGGCTCCAGCCTCCGATTAAATCATGAACTGTAAAAGCGGAGGCCAGAAACACTGTAACCACATTATTTTTAAATGACTCTTGATTGCTGTGATTCCTGTTGACTTAGTATATTAGGGTATTATTGTTAAGCTAAACAAACATGAAAAAGATATTCCACTCATTACAATTATTTAGCCTTGTTCTATCTCTAGGAAGCTTTCTGTTCTGGTTCACAACGAGGATGCATGTGTCCCAAGGAAAAGCTTTAAGTGATTTCCTCTGTTTCCAACGTACTCAAACTATTTGCAGTATTTATGAAGTATGGTGATGGAAAAAAAAAAAAAAAAAACACAACCAAAAAAAAAACTAAACCCAAAACACACAAACAATATAATTCTCTTAAATTTCTTAAAAAGGAAGAAACAAAACACACATACAATCTGAACAATATTACAGACCCACCTCACTGAGCTCTTTTCTACTCTGAGTTCTCAACTCATAGTATACAAATAAACATCACACATGCATACAAAAGCAAATTTATAAAAACACGTTTTCTAAGTTGTAATAGGTGCTACTATGTAGCAATGCTTAATTTCTATCTAAAGCTTCTAAAATATTTCAAGTGCAATCAATACAATTACTGGGAGCAGCAAACCCAGACAAGTGTCAGATCTGATTATCTACAACTGAATTTCTAGTCAATCTAAGAAACTTCAGGACATTTCATTAAGTTATACATTAAAAACAAACAAAAAAACAAACAAACAAACAAACAATCAGGAGAACTCTCTTAATTGGAACATATAGTGCAGGTCAAAAATCATGCCAGTTAAGTGTTAATTTTGATAAACCAAGTCTCATAAAGAAAATTTGACTAAAACCTTTATTTCATTGTAAGCACAGGACATCTCCTGGTCTTAAAAGGAGCTATACATTTGGAAGAAAAAATTCAGAGACTAACAGGTATTATATGTAATTATTTATCATAAATAAGAAAAATAAATAAATAAATACAGATCTACAGCTTTTAGAAATGTGTAAAAAGTTGAGATGGACTCCACAGGTAAAGAGAAGAAGGCAGATGCTGGAAAGACAGTTGCATATAGCAATTTTGTTTTTTTGAATCCACATATTTCTGGAAGAACTAGAAGTATGAGGCAACTGTTTCCAAAATACATCCATCTGACTACAGTCCAGTAATATAAATTTTTGAAATACAAACATGAATAACTTCTTAAAATTGTTAATAACATCACGTGCTCGTAATAGAGCAATATGCTCAATTTAAGAACCCATGTATAATAAAACAGTCAACATGATGTGAACTCTAGAAATATGTACACGTATGCCAATCTCACCCAACACAATCTGGTTAACACAAGTAGGGCACCACAAGAAGTGTGAGCGTTGTGAAGAAAGCAGGCAAAATGGACACCTTTTAGTATGGCAAGCCTGCTGGGCATATTGCTCATATTGTTCCTAGTATAAGGAAAACCTCAGGGCATTTAAGGCAACAGCAATCCTCAAATATCTATGCTGTCTATCAAGGTATTCTCAATACATTGCACTACATAAGCACAGTAAAGGAGCATTCTACCCCACAAATTATATCTGAAATCAGAAGCAGAAACATTAAGTTATTCTTCCATTCAGAGAAAAATACCAGTTGAACTGTAAAACTTGTGAATTTTTTTAAACATCTACTTTTTTTTTTGACTCCCTAGAAGTGGTTTAATAGAACTGTATTTGATAGACTTATTTCTAATTTCAATAGCTCACTATCTTTCTCCAATGTCTCACCTTGCTGTCCACTCTTTACGTAGCCTTTGTCGCTCTGTAAGAACTAGCAAGAAGCAGTTGATGGTTTCATTCCTTTGTTCTTCAGTTTGTTCCTTTTTTCTAACTTCATGGAGGACCAGGCTTGACTTAAAGGGGAAAAACACATAAAAATTATAATCTAGAAATAGGAAACAATGTGTAAAATTAATAAAAAGCCCATAAGCAAATAAGGACAGTAAATCAATACCTTTTTTTATTACACTTCCACTGCTGACAAATCAATACAGTAAATGATGGTTAGAAATGGCCACCATATATTCAGTACTTAATCAATGTACATGGCACATAAGGTAAACCTTAAAATCTCATTGCCTTAAGTAACATAACAAGACATTGTGCATTCTAACATTTTTTTTAAAGATACAATTGTCTTCTCTTTTAAACATTTTCTTATATCACGTTATATCAGAAGTGTTTCCCTTACTACAGCATTTGTTTGGGGGACTCCCTCCAACCCTTTTATCCTACTGAACACAATTCCTGTTTGTATTTCATCTTCTGAAAGGAATTTCTAATCATGTCCCCATGCTCTATTTGTCATGAAATATTTCAGGTAAACAAGTAGCAAAACTCTACCTTTTTTTCTTTATGGAATACACTACAAATTGCTGGAAAAAAATACATACAGCAGACTTCACTGTGGAGCAGGCTAACGCTCAGGCCCTGCAGAGCTCAAGTTGTTGGCCTTTCCAAATGTTGCATTAACAGTCAAACCAACAAAACTGCAGATCTGTCCTTCAGCCACCCAGCCAGTCAACTCCAAGTCCATCACTCCTCCTTTGCCTGCTACTACTACAAACTCATTCACAGTTTCCTCCTCTTCTTTCCCCTATGCTTTCCATGGCTGCAAACTTGGGGCAAAACCAGAATATGCTGATGCTCATTCAACTGACGTGTACACTGCTGTGCTGACTGCACAGGCAGCAGTCCAACCACACCACAGAGCTTGAGTCCATGCTGAAGTCTTCTCCTTCAGTGGGAATAATTTATTTTTCTTTCTCTCCTTAAACAGCCTCTGATTTTCACTTAATTATCTTTGATACTCTAACCTTCATTCACATATTCCACAACCAGACCAAAGTATCTAAATGCTTTTGGGAAGAATGTGACTAAGTGGACGGAATCCTTACATAAACCTAGTTTATTCCACTGAAAAGGATGCTAAAAATATGTTTCTGACTTGAGCAGTTATGGAATTGAGTTTCAAAACCCAGCTCAAATATCACCAATAACTATAAATGCTTCCCCCAGCATGGCCTCTTTTATGGGAACAAGACGAACAGGCATGGCACACAGCCTCCTTCTCAGCATCACAGCACACTTCAGTCTGTCCTGCCCAAGTGGACGCGCACAGATTCCTCTGGGGCTTCTGCGAGATAAATGGTCATTATCTTCAGGTTGTGAAAACAGGAAGATCTGTTCTTGGTCTGGCATTTTTTTCCATGTGATAGAAAAATATGCAGATTATACACTTGTTAAGCCATGCAAAGTAGCAGTGGCCTTGGTACCGTGATGATGGTTGCAAAAGGCAAGCATGATAGGATTCATATAGAAAATACTTTTATTACATCAACATCAGATAACAAAGACTACAAAGCATCCATCTTACACTCCACCTCCCAGCTCTGTCAGTTGGCCTACCAAAAGGCCTCACCCCATCATATCAAACTTACATATCAGAAAGAACAGTTTCTTTAACAAAAAAAGAAAAAACAAACAAAAAAAAAAACAAAAAAACAAACAAACAAACATTAAAAGCCACCAAATGTCCAAAACTCTGTCTATATAGATCACATTCTTGACCCTGCTCTGACATTACAAAGGAAATGAGAAGCCAGGGAATAATTTCAGATAATGATTCTCCGACATGGGTTTCCCTTGCATTGACCTACAACATCTTTTCCACAAGCTCTCCTATCCACCAACTTCAACAGGCCTGATCTTAGGCTCGCTTCCAGGAACTGCACAGTTAAAGCAGGATTTGATAGAGGACTTCAACACGTGAGACACACTCACGTCAGATGAAGAGATGTACATCCTGCAAGAGATGAAAATGAACAGTCCTTGCCATTCAGAATAAATATGCCTCTTAAGGCTCTAACATTTGTATTTCAAGACTTTTGACACAGCACTACAGGTAAAACTTATCTCCACATAACAGCACGATCAGACTGGCCACAGCACCATATGGCAGTACACCAGGATTTCCCTTTTGGAATTCTTGGATACCCTTATTATTCACAATGGCACCGGGAAATCCACAGGATATGGTGAAGCTGGTGATGGTGTCTAAGTCTATTTCCCTCCAAGACTGCAGAAAAGCCACAAAGTTTAATGATGTGATGCCAGACAAATCCGCTAGTATAGTTATTTGCAGGCAAAAAGCATCAAGATCCCCTGAATAAATAAGTGGTTCCCAAAGTGTAAACCATGGAGAACTGATAGTTGCTAGGGACGTTTGAGTTAAAATTTTATCAAAACAGGATGTCATTGGAGTTTTATCAGTCAGCAAAGCTGGGTGACCACTTCTCCAAATACTCACGGTCACGTAACGCTTGTGTATGAACACTGATGGCCCAGCCAAATTGCGACTTTGTTATGACATTCCACTAACTTAAGTCCCCTTCTTCTACATCATAATTCTGGAAATTGAACATAATTTAATTTTTACTGAGAGAACAACTATATTGCCCCAGACTTCTGTTAACACCTTTCATTTCTCTGGTGATGCAGACAGTTCAAGTCAAGCGCAGTTTGACACTGCCATCATAAACGCTTCTTTACTGAGCCCTGCGAGTACTGTTGCAGCTACCTTGAGGGTGAAATAGTACATTAAGCAACATACAACAACAATACATAGCAATTTAACTGATTTACTTGTTTCCTAGGAGTGCTAAGGGCAGTAAGGTTACCTGGAATACGAGTGCAAGGTTTGATATGTAGCTTTTATAGAGGCATTTCTTAATAACTCGCTATTCTTATTGTCTCAATAAAAATCCTAAATTGCAATAAATAAAGCAGCATTCTGGGTAAAATTATATTACAAAACACCCTCCTTTGAAAGATTGGGTTTTGCAAGTAACTTGTTTTGGGATTTATTTTTAACAAGGGGATTCAATATATACCTTGACTGATAAAGGTCAAGGGTTCAAGAAACTCGGTCAAAGATGTTATCAGCTGGGAAAGCCATTTCCTCACATCAACACTGATAAAAATCCATCAGAAACCCGGCCGATACCACCCCTACTCTAAAGGGCAGGAATGACCTTCTTTTGAACATCACTATAGTTGCACATCCCATCAAAGAAAATCTGACCCCGTGTCTCAATCCTTTTAATGTTCTTTAATGACAGATAATTGTCTACAGAGGCCCCCTGTGCCCAACGCTGAGTGAAGCCTTCACTTAGCTGAACTGGACTCAACACTGACTCAGTGTTGTTCAGCACACTTGGGACCAGAGGACAGTCGAATAAACAAACAATGCAGCCAGCCCTACAGCCTGTCTTATCTCATCCTTGGGCTCGCAGAGATTCTTGAGGGTGGTAATGTTTACAGATTGTTGAAACTTTCTTTCTTTTGCTTCCTGAGCTGGCAAAAACATATCCTGGACAACCCAAGCAACAAGATTACGTAAATTGCTTATCACTTGGGGGAAGCAACTTCTTGTCTCATTGGCCAGCATGTGTCTTTAATAAATAGCAATGTTAACATCTTCAAATCTTCCCCCTTTTTCCTTATAAATCTATTTAAATATTTAGGGCATTTCCTCTGTAATTCCCAAATGGCACAGTCTTAAAAATAAGGAAAACACAACAACACAGAACCCACCTCAAAAAAAAACAAAACAAAACAAAGTACATATGCATATATAAAGCAGCTGCCAATCTGGTCTTCTATGCAAGGCTGTTTAGCAAATGATATCCTTTACCTTCCTCCTGGCTCAATGGCAGAACTAAATATCTATTGCTATACTGACATATTTACTATGCAAGAAATGTATTTTAAAAGACCAATATCATATTCATCTCATTGCCACTGATGAAACATATCAGTGACATGTCTGAATAGAAGCTGTTAGAATTACATATTACTATTATTACTATTACTATATCCAGGATACACACTTAAAATTATGTTTTTTATTAGTCTTAAAGCTATTGTAACAGGATAACTGGTATACTTTTTTTTTTTTCTTGCATACACAGCAGAAGAAATTACGTTCCAACATAAATAAGGGACTATTCTGCTTAACAAACAAACAAACAAAGCATCCTCAATAACACACTCAAAAAAAACCACGCTGGTACCTTTTTAGTCTTTTAAAGTTTGATTTCCCTTCCTTCAATACGGACCTCTCAGGATTAGAAACATGTATAGCTGGAGACACAAAGCCTAATACTCTGTCAAACAAACTAGCCTTCAGTCTGAGCTGAAGTGGCACTTGGGACAGTTCATCTTTTGGTCCCACGTTATTGGGTCAACAAATGAGATTTTTCATTCCGAGTTAAAGATTGAATTTACTCATCACCAGTTTAAATAGGATAAGCTTCTGAATCTTTACTAATCACTTCCACTTTAATGTAGCAGTCATCTCTCAACAGTCAATAACTAGCAGAGGAAGGAAAAACAGCAAGTGTAAAATCTGTAAACAGGGCTACAATTTAAGCCTTTCTGCATCTTCCTTGTTATCTTTGTGACTATTTAGCTGTTAGTGTACCCTGATGAAAGTCTACAAAACCAGAACGCTGTGCCTTTTAGAGAAAAAAAGAACCTGTAATCTATTAAGCCATATTAATTTAACATGTCATAACTTCCATGTGATAAAAAAAGCTAGTAATTGCTTACAAACCACTACTCATTTCTTCTTTGCTTTTAAATTTTTTTAACTTAAAATATGAGTAAATGCAGCCTTTTTCACTGAGATGTGGAAGTAGCCAGTATGGTTTAAGTTATCACCCAGCAATTTGGGCACATTAAACCCAATTCTCTGCCTTTTGTTTATTAATCCACTATGCCAGATATCACAGATTCACTCAGCAACCCTCATGTTTTGGATGATATTGAAAAATGGCTCATGTTTGTCAAAGAAAGTTAAAAAAAAAAAAAAAAGGTAAAGAGGAAAAAAGTGTTGTTTATAGAAGCCAGCTGCTCTGGCTTCGGCGCCAGCAGCTCTTCATCCTGCTATTTTACGCTTGCAACCCCCACTGCCCCCACTGGCACAGGTACAACTAAATGTTGACTTCAATGCTTCAGAGAGCACTCAACTGATTCTGTACATGATTAATTGCCAAAGACATGGCTGACCATATGGAACAGAGAAAGCATCAAGTAATTCATACTTCTGTATATGATCATTTGGCCCCTGTTGTTTTAATGTACAGGAAAGAGCTAGTATAGCACAGACCTGGTGTCTTGCCCTTGACAGCCCATTAAGAAATCTCAAAGCACCTAGTTGAAGTTATGCTGTTGGCTTTTCAATAGCAGCCTAATAAAACAGAAGCAAAGCTTTCCAACTAGTCTTAAATCTTTCACATACAGTACATTAACCACTGCTGCTAAAACAACTGGTTTCTTATGATAGGAAATGGGATTTGATTTCTAGCCTCTGCATACTTACTGAAAGCCTTTTTCTGACCTTTGGAGGGTTTACAAAATCATTGTTCGTTTTTCCTGCCATTTTCCCAGTTTCTTGCCATGGTGATCCTAATAGATTTGTTTAAGGTTCACTACATTCTACTCTTACTAGCTGTTATATGCAAACTGTACAACGAAGGTAGGCTCAAGGGAGCTGAAAGGAAAGAAATTATTATTAACTGTTTTCTTCCTGAGAGTCAGAGAAGTCACTGCAACATCTAAAACAATTTACTTTTAAAGAGCCTATAAAACAAAACAAAAAAATTCCTGAAAGAAAGCAATACACTAGCGTGTGCTTTCTTTTATCAGACTGGAGACAAAACATCAACTTTCATTTGAGAAGGAAGGCCAATTTATTTTAAAACCGTGGTATTCTCTGGGACGTCTGACAGAGCTCAATGAAAAGAAAAAAATGCAGACTTGGAATATATGTCACTATCATTAACTACTTTATATTAGTTTTATCTACCGTTAACATCTTTTCAGTCATATTCAGTCAAGAAAAATGTTTAATAATGTTTCCCTGTCAGATTCTTAAGATGACAGTGCTAAAAAGTTAATCCCCATCCTCACAGATCTTTTGGCAGTTTTGACATATGTTGGCAAGGATGTATTTGCTGGCACCTTCCAGTTGGAAAATATTTACATAGAGTTTTCTTGTCTGTGGATTTTCTAGTTGTCTAAATTACCTTCATACTCTGAAAGGCCTTATGTGGGAAATCCTAATAATTGGACATTCATTAGCAGTAATTGTCCAGGCTGCTGAATTCAGCTAACAATACTAATACTCCAGCAGAACACATGAATAATCCAAAAGCCAACATAACACTTTGCAACTATTTTTACTTTCACATGAAACACTGGCATATAAGATGAGAAATTCATACAAAGGTAAGATACTAAAGAGAGATAAAACATGAGCCAAAATTGATAGAATACTTTCAACATTAAAATGAGTCAAATAGTATGTCTGCATTTAAATAAAATATAAAGAAATGGAGAATGTTATGAAAGATTTCTTTTTTTTGTAGGGTAAAGGGAACAAAGTCTCATGTTTTCACAAAGATCATGGACTCTCCTCCACCATTACATTCAGTAGCGCACAATCAGTTAAAGCACTTAAGCACATCTAAACTAAGCAAGTACATAACCCAATTATAGAGTAGAATGCTTGAAGTTAGACATATGCTTAAGCTCTAAATACAACAAGCCTACATGCATTAAAATGTAGGGAGCTCTGTCTCTCTTTGAGGTATTCACTGCTGACAACAAAGGATGAATACCTGACTTGATAGATGAGTAGTTCGACCTAGAAAATCCTACAGAGAGTAGATCACAAACATTTCTATAAAAACTTTAGGTCTCACCTACACTAAAAAGTTGTACCATTTAACTACGTCTGCAGAGCTAAAGCAATACATTTTCTAGCTGTATGAATTTAAAGGCCGTAAAGTAAAATAGGCAGAGCTTATTCCTACATGAGAAAGGAAATTACCTTTATGCCTATATAATTCTATCTATACTGGGGTCTTGAACCATATATTTAGGAAAACAGAATTGAGACAAAATTATGACCAAGTGGTTTTACATTATTCTGGCATGCCAAAACTGAATGAATTTCCAGCAGAGGGGAAAAGAAAAAAAAAAAAAGTAATTTTTTTTGCTGGATAATTCAATGTGGTTACAATGAAAAATCTGAAAAAAGTATAAAGACCAACACTTTCAAAATCTTTTTGCTGCACTAACCAGTTCAGCAGTGCTCTAAAGGCGAAGTATAACCCATTGCATCAAGAAAGAGCAACTGACCCCCTCACAATGTTTGGAATACGAGTGGCTTAGCACCTTCAGATGTATGGGTGAGTGAAAGGTTACCCTTTAGCCACATTCTCCCAGAGCATGGCCCCTCCACCTCTGAATCATCAATAGCACAAAGACAGAAGCAGGCCTACCATGCACAGTGGATTATATGAAGTGTAAAACATTGTGGGGGAAAAAGCTTTTGAAAGAAGTCAGGAAAAAGAAATCACGCTTGCAAGAAGATACAGCTGACAGGCTAGTCCCCAACAAGTGAATATGTTTGAAAACATTGTGAATTCAAGAAAAGAACGTGCCTTTTGTTTCCAAACCTACAGTGTGTCTTTACCCCAACTGTTGCCTGCATGGCTGAACATATGTTTTCTGAACAAGAATTGAAGCAGAAAGTGCTCTTTGTTATAATTCACTCCTTTGTATACACCTCCCTTTTTCCCATTTTGGCCACATGCAAACAGTAGTTATGCCGAACACTTACGATCTGAAGGACTGCTCAGCAGTATACGCTTCAGTGATTATTTACTATTGCTGAAATCAGCTAAAATGCAATACAAGACTCACTCCACTAATGTGCGCTCTGGACAGCTTACCTTTGGCAATACTGAATCACACGGAGTACAACCTGCACTACTTTGCTCAGCAAGGAGACACAACCTTCGTCATTGATTGCACACAGTTCTAAACAAGCACAGAAGAATTATACAGCAAATGGCTGAATTGGTGGAAATGAATACTATTTTGAATTAAATACTTACATAATTTTACTGATTCCAATCAAGTAATTCCATACGTAAGCAAGGCTTTGCTTTGACTCATCTTATTTATACTGAAGCCTTTGTATGGTAAGCTATGTAGAAGCTTCCCTTAAAATATTTACAGACTTGTACCAAAATCTCCAAACCAGAGCCTTTGCAGCACTCAAAACACAAACTGGAATCGCTAAGCTTAATACTATTGGTCACATGAGAAAATATTTTTAAACGTCCCCAAACTATGAGGAAAGATGGGAACACAGCGAGCCTAGATACTGAATTCCTGATTCCATTTCTGTTTGTGACCATCTTTCAGTGTTTGCACTAGAAGTGTAATCTGCCGTACTATTGATTTCTTGAACAGCGTATCTCAGTAGCTTTTTAGTATGGAAACGCCTTGAATACCAACATTTTTCTCTCATCACTGAAGCCACCACCTGTTGCCATCAAGCCACCACCACCTTAGCCACTACACTTTCTAGCGCGATGTCTTGTAAAAAAATGTGCAGATATTTGGGACATACTCTTGGTGTCATTAGTTTTACTGAAATAATTTGAAACATGAAGACTCAAGTTACAGAATGGGTTAAACACTGCAGAATGAAGAAGCTGCTAGCTACAATCAAATGAAATAGCAAGCCACTTATGTCCAGAAGTGCCTGTGGGCATGCTTTGTCTAAGACATGCCATAGCAGAATAGCAATTTAGTACATATGCAAGATAACCACATAGAGCTGAATCATATCTTCCAGTGACATATGGGTTTCAATGCCTTTATCATCCTCACAGTACTAAAGGCACTGGGTCTATGAATATCCCTGTGATAATGGGACTCTCACCAAGTTGTTTCAGAAATGAAGTTTTGTCACATTTGGCTGAAGTAGCAGCTTCATTACCCCCAGCAGCACCATGACACACCTTTATGTAGATTTAAAATTCATATTCATGTAAGGGCAGTAGTACACACTAGCTGTCATGGCAAAAGGGAGAGAAAAAGAATTTAGAACAAGCCCCTGGGAAGACCACAGATGAAAACAAACAGAACCTGATATCTTATGCTTATTCATTTAATGCATGGGGAATACGACATTGTCAAGCAGCAAGTAGGATGACACCACTCATTGCTAGACATTGATCCTGACAATAACTTTTGGTAATCTGCTACTACCCAAGTTGTGATTTTTGTTCCTCAGCTGAAAAGTAGGTAATCTGATTTTAGTCCCCCATCCTCGTCTCATTCCACTGTTTTACATAAAAGAATGTGCTAGGCATTTAATATATAGCTAGGCACTTAATATATAGCCCTACAAATGGTGATGGCCCAGCACTGAGGATGTGCAGTCTAAGCATACAAACAAGTACAACACACACACAAACTGAAAAAAAGAAAAAAAAAAAAGGAACACATACAGAAAAGTTTATTGAGCCAATTCTCATCAGTCACCCAAAATATGTATAGTCACAACCTCATGTATGATACTTATAATAAATACAGATTCCTTCTGGGAGGGCGGGCAATTACTTACTTCTCCTGCACTCAGAGCATGTGTAGGAAAAAAGTCTGACACACTTCATCCTGAGTTCAGCATGTCTCTCATGATTTTCTCACAGGCAAGCCCAGGAACTATGGGCTGGATGCACAGACAGTGAGGTGGATTGAGAACCATCTGATTAACAGGTTTCAGATGGTTGTGATCACTGGCACAGGGTCCAGTCGGAGACCTGTAGCTGGCAGTGTCCCTCACAGGTCAATACTGGGTCCAGTGTTGTTTAACTTACGACTTGGATGAAGGAATAGAAATGCCTCCTCAGCAAATTTGCTGATGATACAAAATGGGAGGAGTGGCTGATGCCCAGGAGAGCTATATTGACATTCAGAACTGGAGCATCTCTCATATGAGAGATGGCTGAGACTGGAGCTGTTTGGCCTGGAGAAGAGAAGGCTCGGGGGGATCTGATCGACATGTGCAAGTTTCTGAAGGGAAAGGGTCCAGAGAGCGGGGCCAGACTCTTCTCAGCAGAGCCCGGTGCCAGGCTGAGAGGCAATGGGCACAAACCACCACACAGGATGTTCTGTCTGAACATGAGGAAAATCTTTACTGTGAGGGTGACAGAGCACTGAACAGGTTGCCCAGAGAGGCTGTGGGGTCTCCTTCCCCGGAGACACTCAAAATCCATCCGGGCCCAAACCTGGACACTGTGCTCTAGGAGGCCCCTCTTGAGCAGGGACTTTGGGAGTTGATGATCTCCAGAAGCTCCCTTACAACCTCACCCATCCTGTGATTCAAAGTAAACGCTGCCTGATTCTGCACGTGAACCTTGGTATACTCTTCTCACAGACACACAGACGGCACACGTGCAGTCCCCATTCTGTCAGAGCTGACCGCAGTGGGCGACGCTGCCAGGCTGGAGCACTCGTGTGTGGTGCTCGCGGGGCTCTGCTCCTCCCGAGGACAGCCCGCCTGCCACAGCCACCAGCCCAGGGATTCAGGAACTTTCTCACTGCTTAGTGTTCCTCTGAGTGTGATACAGCTGTAAAACCTGCATTTTAAAAACTGGTTAATGCAAACTATAGCCAATTATTATGTTATTTTGATAAATTTATGTTCCAGTAAAAAAAGAGTGCTATGCGCTGCACAACCTGGACTTTATACGGGTATTTTGCCCATGTTTCCCTTTCATTGGAACGATCTAATGTCACGGTTATATGAATGTGACAGGTACCAACAAGCTAACAGTCCACTCTATCAAAATACTGTTTGTCTTCCATTAATATTCCCTGGTCTCCCTCTCATATGGGTCTATTTTCATTTCATTGTGATTTTGGGGAAGGATTTTTGCTCTCTCTCACTCTTTGGAAGGGAGCAATAAAGCTCTCAGTAATTAATTTATCTCCTCAGGAGAAAGAAAATAAAAGGTTCATTTTTTCATCCTTAAAAAGGAAGATTATCAACTAATTAACCCAACAATTAAAAGTACACACACAGAAAGAACAAGTAGCTCAGGGGAAAAATAAATCAGTTCAGAAAATTTTCAGATTTCCTTTGTCAACTACTAGTGCTTTAAAAAAAAACACAAAACAAAACAACAAAAAAAAAACTTTTTCAGGAAATATTTTCAGTTATAGTCTACTCCGGTTCTAAATGTTGTGATTTTGTCATATTCATTTTCCATGAACATTCGACTATTTATAGATGAATACTAGAGAAATATTTTAAAGCTTGAATGGCCAACTATTTGATAACTTCACTACATAGCAAAAATTATTATTCAGATAATTTTCATTAGTGACATATCATGCTATCAGGAAAAATAAACTTTACCCTAAGATTCATATGCCTAACAAAGAAAACAAACAGTGCAATCAACAGATCTCTGCGAACATATGCATATCAATTACATTCTGAATAAAAAGTCATTTGCTGAAGACTTTGGTAATTCAGCAAATATGACATTTGCATGATGTGCTCACAAACTACGACAGTACAATTTGGAAAAAAAAGAAGGCACAGTTACTCTGCTACACTCTGCACCAACACGTTCAGCACAGCACACTGTTGCATTTGCAGTTCTGGTGTTACCATTCACTCGTGTTTGCTTCTATTGGTGCATGAAATAAGAGAGGGGTTCTCAAGTTCAGCTGCAAAGTCCAGCTTAAGAGAGAGGTCAAAGGTGGCTGACTAATCACCTCTGCACCCTTTGGGAAGGATCACTTAATCCACAAGTAGAAGTTACAGCAATGTCAAGGATGTAATAACATATATGGGCCAAGCATCTTTAACAAACATGTAGAGAAGACATGGCACAATGGAGATGTTCTCCATTAAGCTAAAAGAGAAAGCTTTCTGATCTGCCAACTACAGAAATGGAAGTTAACAGCATGTGGAAGAAGGTTTGACCTGTGTTCTTCACATATCACAACTTCTACCTTGAAGATGCATCATACCACGTATGATACCATAGCTATAAGTCTCCATTTAATATTATTGTCTATCCACTTCACAATCTGCTTTAGCACAACAGCAGAGGGCAAATCACGTTTCACAGTGTTTGGAGTCCACAAATAAGAGATATAGACTACACAAACAATAATCTAACCTATTCATATGGTACATAGAAGTATTTCTCTTTTTAGAAGCAAAAAGATTTAATTGGATCATAAATGGGGCTTTCTTCAATATTTAGACTTCAGATTTTACTACCATCACCCTCTACCCCTTTTGTATTTTTATTTAAGTTGTTATCATGCAATTTTTGATATATATATATATATCTAATCAAATTTCACGGCTTATGTGTTTTAAAACACAGCAACCAAATTCTGTGAACTTAATCTCATACTGAAGAGTTTTTGTCTCGGAAAAACACCTATTTTTGTCTCAACAGCAAGATCGTAAGCAAAAAATTTTCTGTCTGGGTAACACAATTTGAGAGCCCACAAAGTACTATTCCAAGTAAGCTACAATTTGCAGCATTCACAACAGTGCTGTTTTGATAAGGATTTGTCATTGCTTCATCTTCTAGAGAGAGTAGTTCCCCACGCCTTGTTCATTCAGTGCTTACATATTCAGTACATAGAAACCATTGCATACAACCTTCAAATTCCTCACACTGGGAGGATCACACTCACATGTATATACTCTTCATGCGCTAGTATAAATCTACGCAACTTAAAAGTAGATATGAATCAAATTAAATTCATGGTCCGAAATTATAAACAAATAAAAATGATATGACCTAGAACTGAGATATCTTTAAAAAAAAAAAAAAAAAAAAAAAAAGCACGACTGCAACTTTTTTGGCCTACTAAACCAACTGCATATGCCAGCCACAGATTATAATTAGAATTTGTTTTGAAATGTCCTAACATCTCGGGATTCATGGCAAATTCTAGATAATCAAAGCCAAAACAACCCAGAAGATTTCAACTGTACCTTTCCTCCATACCTGTGACTACAAATAGAAATGCACCAAAGAGACTGAAATCTCCCCAAACCATTTTGGATATACTTCATTCATTTTTCAACTGATTAAAAACACTGAGCATACTAACTTATTTTGACATTTTTTACATAGTCAATGTTAAAACCTCTACAGCAACACATAAATAGCAACTGGTAAATTGTCGTGTAAAGGAAAAACAGTATGAGCTTTGTTTACTACTTCTAGGATGTTAGGAAAGAGGAAAACCTTTGTTTTGTTATTTGAGGTGAATTCATTGGCTCAGTTAAAAAAAAAGAGAAAAAGTATCACAGGTCAAAAGAACAAAATGACACACAAAATCCATTGCCATACTGGCTGTCGGTTGGATGCACAAGAGTAATGCTAAACAACTGTGGTATGGAGACAAAATATGCTTTCTTTAAGACACTTTTACAATAAGTTATTTAAGCCTTGTGAACAGCCTTGCCTTGCATCCACCCCTCACACATTAATGAAAACAAAGGGGGCCCATTTACATTGTAACCCTGCAGTGGGGTTAAGCATGCGACCTTAAAGTATGGTGCGCTTGTGCTCAGTGGAAAGGTTCTTGACAATATAAACAAGAATTACTGCTGTTAGAGAAAGGGAAGACAATTAAAAACAATCTAGGATGCATGTTGTACAGCTGTTCAAGTTTCAGCTACATCTGACCTCTAAAGATGCTACGTATTTTACTTGAGAAACTTAAGCCATTCTGGTTTTATTGAAATAATCCTTCAGCAAAACCTAAATTTGTATGAAAAACATGAGGTTTTGTACAAGCAACACAATGAAAATTGTGTATTGCTAGCAAAACACGCCATCATTGCAGTTAAAAAGATGTTGTGGTCTGCACATCTCTTTCCAATGCTTATGTTTGCTAACAGCTAAGCAAAATGGAAATATTTATGAAGAAAGCTAAAAAAAAAACTGTAAAGAAAAAAAGAAACTGCTCTTGAAACAAAAGAGTCTTCAATAGGTCAAATCCTATAATCAAATCTGTTTGACAGACCTTTGTGCCCAGGCAAAACCTGTATGATTTCAGCAAAAAAACTGCAGGCACAGTGTCCCGATATAGATCAGATTGCAGGACCAAGAAGCCACAACATTTTTTTAAACTTAATTCTGGATACCATTGATTCCAACTGCAATAAAGAAAGACTGCAATTATGGTTAGTATTTTCATTATATATGCCTACAAATTTTCTAATAAGTAAGAAAATACTTAAACGTTAAACAGAAAATGATGCAACAAGCTGTTTTCCACCAGTCACTACAACCAATTGTCCTAATATTGTCCTTAAAAAATAGGGTTAGAGAAGAAAAACTTCTGAGAAAATAACAAAGATCTTGGCTAAGTTTCTCAAAACCACAATTTTCCTGCCTGTTTGATCTTTGCATAGTCAGCATAAGCCACTGAAACTCCTCCACAAATGAAAGGCATTCATGGGAAGCCATCAGAAAGCATTGCTCTTCCTCTGGGACCCAGGACAATAAAAGAAAAGTTTGTGTCTGCCACGTGGGCCTACGATTCGGTTTAAATGAACAAACCATTGCAATATCCTTTGGCTTTGTGAAAGCGATACTTCCTACTTCTTTGGAAGAAAGGAAGTCATATATAAACAGAACAAAGGGAAGAGGCAACAAGTAGAGCCTCTCATAATAAATATTATGTTGAAAGTTTTGCTCATCAAACCAAGATTAAAAACATATTTTAATCTCCCAAGCTTTATGCCTTTGATGTATGTCGAAGAGGAAAGCTTATATATTTTGTAAGATTTACAACATTTCTAGTGGGAATAGTTTCATATTTCAGTTTTTTCCCTGTATCTGAAATTGAGAATGTATTGGGTTGGTTCTATGCCCTAATGCTTTGTATGTCATATTGAGCACTTCTTTAGAAAACAGAAGTTAGGATGTCCTTTGGACATTATTCCCCACAAACAGGCTTGTGCTCTACTGAGCAAAGCATTGCAAAAACATTACACTGGTGCAACGGTGATCCTTGCAACTATGAAATGCCTACTTAAGTGCCAGCTTTCCTAGATCACTGGAAATGTCAAGTATTTGCACTAAACTCTACAACAGAGAACCAATTAATTGCACTTCTTTGTGTGGCTAAAATTAAGAGAAGGCTATAGAGCTTCATGTGTGAGCTTACGAGTGATATCACCACAATATGCCCACTATATAGCCTGATGTAACATATGAAGTGTTAATCCTCAGAATTACAACACAAAAAGGATAAACCTTATGCTTCAAGAGCTCCCTTTATAACATCTTCTGCTAAATTCTGCTAAATTCTAAATTTTCTTGCCCTCCCCATTCACCTTTTTCAGTGAAGCTTCTTGTTCTCTCTTCATATAGCAACCACTGCAATGACAAAAGGACCTTCCCTTATAATCATGTTATCTTACTTGACTCCATCAAAGAGCTGCTTATTTGCAGCACCTTAGATAAGTGCAAAACCAAATACAGAAACGGGCCCCTCAGATGAGAGTTCTGATGTTACGTAATGGTTAAAGAGCAGCTAAGTGTGCTCTCTCCATCCAGTTCTGCATGCTGTACACCATTCTGTTTTGGTCACAACAAACCATTAACTTTGGAGGATGTCATCAGAAGAGGAAACTTGAGTATATTTGGCAAACGCTGAACTCTTAGAAGACCAAAAGAGAGAGATTCTAGAATTACATTTAAAAAAACTATTAAAACTAAGATGATTGTATTTAACATTGGTAGACTTAAGCCTAACAAATTTTAAGACTTTTTTTTTTTTCCAGAGAAATATGAAATTAATACAAAATAATTACAAGTTAAGGAAACTCCAGCAAGTAGATTGGTGTAATTTAGAAGTGGGAAGGAAGAAACAGCTGAGAGGTGACAAAAATCTTTTCACAGCTGAAGGAGTCCCTAGAGAACTGATAAAGGCTGCTCTCTCCTATGCCTCCTTCCAAAGATGCACAGAGCACATAGCTGTCCTTCCAGGAGCTTTCAATATATTGCATTAAAGTCCCTTCAATCAATCCATCCGATTCCAAAGTCATGTATAAGAGTCATGGAAAGCGGTCCAGAGAAAGACAAAGTAAGGAAAAAAAGAGAAGGCCAAGAAGAGATTTTAGGGATCACAATAACACCATCATAGCAGGTTGCCTTTTCTGAGGAAAATAAGGAAAAAAGTGAAATGCTGTACAAGAACACAGGGTTATAGCATGTGAAAACAAATATAGATTTCAACCTCAGAACAGTTACAAAAATAATGATTCTAGAACAAGAACAATAAAAATTATAATCAGAAGTGCCAAAGCTGGAATAACACCAAAAAAACTTCAAGGAGCCTGACCGGGAAGACAGGTGTCTTGTCAATAAATACCGTAACAGAGGAAGGTTCATGCACAACTTCTTAAGTCATTTGCCCAAAGCAAATAGCAAGCAAATGAAAGTGTGAGAAATAATAGGATTCTTGTCTCCTACTCCCCACTTCCCTTAATGTTGCCATATGGTATCCATATCTGTGAGGATAAGCGGTACTTTGTACCCTGGTGTTTCAGTTTTCATGACACTTTACAAGTCTCATTGCTCATTTCACCACTTTCCACTAGCTACTCCTTAATGACACCCAGCCATTGCTTCCTTCGCTTGCCCATAAAAACAACATACTCAGGAAATAATGAATGTATATTTGTCTCTTTCAAGTAACTGCAGCTCAGTTTTAACCATTTACTTTGCAATAAACTTTTTTTTTTCTTTTAAAGAGAGCTTTTTCCACACACACACACAAAAAAAGTCTCCATAACGGTCAGAATAAAATGTCTTTTTAAAAAATATACAAATAACAACCCATAGACTCATTTCTGAGCTACAACCTCCATGATTTCCCCTAAGTTGGCAAAAAAAACAACAACCCACAAACACAGTAAATGCGACAACGAAGTACTCCATAGCTCATTCTGAGTCTTTGGCTCAAACAGAAACAGCCAGTGACTGGTGTAGTTCACAAAAAGACTATCAAATTACTTCTAACAGCAAATTGCTAGAGAAAATTCTCCGTTAGATGGAGTTACTTAAGAAGTTGCCGTGGAAACAAGAAAGAGTTGGGCCAGAGAGGAGCAGGGTAAGCTCACTGACAACAGCGTGCTCAAGTGCTCCAAGCCTGAACGGAACGAGCCACCCGAAGAGGCAGAGGCATCCGGGCTCCTCTCAAGTGTGCAGACGGTGGGCTCGAACCACTTGTCAGGAGTGAGCACGCTTGGCGAAGACGCAGGTAGACACTGAGGAGAAGCTAGAAGGGAAAATGAATCCTCCTGGGAGTACAGAAACCAGGAAAGTACCTCAGGATGGGAAAAAAGAAATAATGCAATAAACGTGTCTCAAAGATTTACCTTCCGGCAGGGGAGCCTCTCTGCTTATTCTCTTTCAGCCCAGAACTCCTGTATAGTCTGTATGAGAAAATTCAGCATTCTCTGCATTAACATAACCTCTGAAGCAGGTATCAAGATTTGTGTTTAAAAACAGAATCTCTGTGTAAGACTCAACATTTTGAGGTGTTTTAAAATAAGATAAGGTAAAGCTTAATATTGCTGCAGCCTCGGGAAACAGAACCCTGTTCATAATAAGTTACGAGAAACAAGATTTTGGGGAAAATAGAAATCCTCCTCCTTCCAGATCTTCATAGAGTTATGAAGCCTCTTCCATTCTCAGGTCATTGCAACTGCTCTGGAAACCATCCTACAGGGCTCTTTTTCTCTGTATTTACAGTTTGCACTGTGTTCTACAATATGGCCTAGGAATCATATTCAAGTTTTTCACCATTAAATGGTGAACTTTCACGTGAATAACATCTAAAGAAACCCAAGCTGGACTTACATTTTGCAGAATACTATATAATTAATATAGCAAAAGGAAAGGATTCACCACTGCTCATAAGAATTCATTTGTCCAGGGAATTTTTTTCATCCATCCTTTCCTTTACTTGACAAGACAGAAAATAGATTTTGCTGGCTGTTTAATTTCCACAGCTGTCATTGTGATCTAAAACATTTATATTGGAGCAATCACATATATCCTCAGGAAACCAAGAACTGGAGGACCAGTTGAAACTCCATACCTACCTACTATCTTCTGACCCAAGTGGTGTCTTCTATTCAGAAGTTGTACTGTACAAATAGATGGTAAAATGGTTTTTGATTAAATTATATTTGAAAAAATGCAAGTAATTCTTTAAATAGCAAACGCTGACATGGCTCATATAGGCATACTGACTTATTGCAAGTATAAAACAAAGGAGATAAGATGGTTAAATTAATAGAGATACTTGGTTTTCTGATGTACGTTTCCACTTATTTCAAGTAGCATGCAGTGACTGGGTAGTAACTAATTTAATTGTATGAATTTTGCTTATGGAAGGAGTCAGAAGAAGAGCATCACAGATTCACAGTAACAGATTCATAGCCCTAGTGACTAGAATCCTGTTATTTGCTGAAGTACTATGAAGTACTATGCCAGCTTTTGAAACAGTTGTTTTGCAAAGAGATTACAGCACTTCTGCAAATAATTATGGTTCAATCCATATAAAGAAATAGTTGTTTGTGACATGCAAGAAGGAGTCAAGTAGATTTCAGCAGACTTTGAAACAGGACCATCAAAATTACAATATAATATGTATTTACACATAATATAACCATCAATATAAAGCTGCTATGTAAGTTTCTATAGTTGTACCAGCCAAGTCAGAAAACAACTTGCTCCATCCTTCCTGATAGTTACCAAGCTGGATCTTATTATTCAGATTTAAAGTGCTGATATTTATATTAGTTTAAGTTGCACCTTCAGCTGTATGTTCCCTGTCTTTTCTTGCTACCTGCTAATTCCTTCTCTCCCCTTTTGGAGTAATAAAAATGGATTTACACCAAACTAGTAACAAGTTTTACAAAAACACTTTCTGGCTTTAATCAGGCAGCTCATCACTTAAAATTTCACACAGGCACACTGTTGTACATGTTCTATCCATAGACCCTCAGGCTGAACTTTATGCTATAGTAAGGTCATAAAAGAACAACTTTTTTCAAGAAAGGTGATTTGTAAGTGTGTCAGCAGACAAAACCATTTTTGACATATAAAGAGAAAAAAATACATTCACACAGCACTATCTGCACAGCTTGTTATTTTAGTTTACATGTTGTTTTTCCAGAGCGAGACTATCAAATGCTACAGTCAACAAGGTAAAGTTTAACAGACAAAAATTCAGATATTCCTATTAATACCTTCTTATTCAGACAAAATACCAACCCTGGTATTTTGCTCAAGATTCCCATGAATACAGACTAAAATTAGACCTGCAATTTGAGAATCCTTTGATCCAGGAAAGCAAGCATTCTCCTTCCTGTTCTATCACTTACAGTAGCTCTTCTAACTTCAAGGAGCAGAGAGAAGGAAGAATAACTTTGAAAGATGAGACACTTGCACATTAACTTCATTATGCTGACTACAAATAAAGTTTAAAAAGTGTACTGACAGGTTCTAATTTATTAGTCTTCTCTTTCGTGTTATCTCTTGCACTTCCATGATTCTTTACAGTTCCATGATCTTTATTCTCATTTCTCTGTACTTTTTACTCTTCTTTCACCTTGTTATACTGTCTTTTTTTCACACAATTGTTTTCCTTCCCTGTTCCTCTCTCTTTCCTGCTACTTATTTCCTCTTTTTTCCTCTTGCTCAGCTCTCAAAACCACTTCAGACTTGACTTCTGCCTCCCACTGAACCCTCCTTCAAGTCCTTATGCTTTCCAAACATTTTGTAGTACCAGACTACTCTCTCTGCAGAAGTAGAGAAAAAACATTTATAAGCTAAAATGCAACTACTGAAATGCGAGTGAAACACTAAAGGAACAAATGGGAAAAAGAAAAAAAAAAAAAAAAAAAAAAAGGAATGAGGCCAGCGTAGTGCTTTGTATTTGTACAAGAGAAATAAAGCTAACCACAGGCCAGCAATTGAATGGCAGACAGCACTTAAAAAATCTTAAACAGAAAAGTCATGTAGGAAGCCACAGTGCTATATGCAAAGTTCTCCCTGGAGCATGTACAGGAAAAAAGTCCCCCTAAAATTTCTGCATGTCTGCTTTTCATCCCACAACATAGGACTAATTGTCCTCAGTGTCTGAGCCCGATTCTTTGCATTCTGGAGCAGAACAAATACTACATTTTCACCTATCTGTCACAGCAAACATGAAACATTTTGACAAAAGCAAAGCAGCACTAATCTTAGCACCTCACCAAGCTCTGAGCAAAACACCAGAGAGAAAAGCAGAGAGAAAGCTAACACCGACAGTAAAACAAAATCATCAAATGAATGGCTGGACAGGAGCACCTTGCCTCTGCGCTTCCACGTGCCTAATAGCCATCCTTTTTGTTGTAGAGCAATATCGAACACTCACAATTTTGGTACATAGATTAAACAGACTGTTATAATCTGTTTCACCTTTCTGACAGACTGAATGACTTCATCTAGCAGTTTGGGCATTAAGGCTATAGCTGGCAACTGAGCTAAAACAGAGCTTTTAGACACGAGTGAACCTAGGTTCCAGCTCTGCAAAATATACGTTGTTAACACTTGATCAGCCTAGTCTGATGCTGAGTTTTCTTAAAACACCAAGTCAAGATCAGTTATGCCTCTATTGGAAAATGCAGAGGCAGCCTATCAGATCCCCTTACCATTTCCAAGATTAGCATCATCTGAGCTGCGAACATACACTGAAGTTTGCAGCTTGAAATACAGACCCCACCGGGTGATCCGCTCTCCTTTCATTCTTGGCTTCCTAACATCATCGTTTCCCTCCTTGCTCTTGGACTGCCTCCTTTGTTTATATACTCTATTCAAGTCCTAGTTGTTTCAGAGTTAGCAGTTATCAACACAGCATTCCTGTAACTGACTTCTAGCAGCTCCAGGCACTAGCAGAAAGGTTTTAGAGTAGAAAAGTACCAAGGAAGGAACTTTTGAAGGTTTTCCTAAATCCTCATACTCTTCCAATTGGCATTAGATGTAACTCCCACAGCACGAAGAAACCTCCAGGTGGAACATCTACCTCAGCATCCGCAGTGGAGGAATATGCTATGGACATATTCATAATAATGAGTAAAGCCAGCGGCACAGCATACTTTGGTCAACCCTGATAATTGCTGTACATCACTGGAAAGTCTTTGAAGTTGGAGACAACAACTCAAAACCCCTGTAAAAAAGTGAGTTATCTTGGAGCTGCTTTCATGTTTACACAAGCCCAGGACTGTGTGCAAACAAAACCAACAAAAAGCCCTCACTGCTTCCCACTTACCAGCTTCAGCCCTGGAAGCAGCACAGCTCAGCAGAACACAAGAAAGACCAGAGCTTTTAGAGCAAGGCTAGAAATATTTGGATAAGGGCAACTTCTGCCCAGCCGCAAGCTTTGAAGAGTTCTGGCCCCTAAATTAGCTGTTCAATTCTGAAAAGTCAGTAACTGGGAGATCAGTTGACAGTGGGACAAAAACATATACAGTATCTCCAAACCACCTGAAACATCAGCCATACATATTTATACATAAGGAGTGTGTATATGCATAAGCACGTGTATATCCTCACATATATATACATACATATACACACACTGACTTGTGGGTATATCAACATATATGTGCATGTGTGTATTAAATAAAGCCTTTTATGTAATAAATCAGCTCTCCAAAATGGAGAAGAATGAGACTCTTGGAGGACCTATTCATTGCAAAGAGATTTTACCTTCTAATGACTTCAGCTTGAACAGACTTGGGCCCCAAAGGAAGAAAGATGCTCCACTGTTCCCCGCCACCTTGAATTATCTCAAAGTAGCTTTCAGATAAAAATAGAAAACACAAACCCTTTAGGAGAAAAAATATCAAAGGCAGAAACCCTGCAAAAAGCCCAAATAAAAGAATGCACCTTTGACCTCTGGTAATTCAAATAGAGTGTTAATCACCAAAGGATTAACACCCTCTGCATTATAAATAACATAACCAGTCATCAGGAAATTATAACACCCCATATAATCAAGAAACACTAAAGTCTACCAGAGAATTATGCACAAGCAGTGGGAGGTACTAAGATAAGAAACTAACTTGTATCAGTTCAGTAAAGTTCTGCAACTTCAAGAATTGTGGAGAACAGCACACTTCTTAAACAAATAAACCTCCTTCCTTCTGTGTGTGTGCATCTCCATGTGTTTATGGATGTCCTGGTTTCAGTTAGCACAGAATTAATTTTCTTCCTAGTAGCTGGTGGAATGCTGTGTTTTGGCTTAGAATGAGAAGAGTGCTGATAACACCCCGATGCTTTAATTGTTGCAGAGCAGTGCTTATACTAAGCCAAGGACATCTCAGCCTTTGCTCTGTCCTGCCAACGGGCAGGCTGGGGGGTGTAGTAAGAGCTGGGAGGGGACAGACCCAGGACAGGTGACCCAAACTAGCCAAAGAGGTATTCCATACCATCTGACGTCATGCTAAACAATATATAGGGGTGGCTAGCCGGGGGGAGGGGGCCGGACTGCTCGGGGTTAGGCTGGGCATCGGTCAGCGGGTGGTGAGCAATTGCATTGTGCATCACTTGTTTGTACATACTATTATTACTTTCGTATTATCCCCATTGTATCATCATTATTATTATTGTTATTATTATTTTTGTTATTTTTTTTTTCCTGTCTTATTAAACTGTCTTTATCTCAACTCACGGGCTTCACTTTCCATTTCTCTCCCCCGTCCCAGAGAGGGAGGGGGGAGGGTGAGCGAACGGCTGCGTGGTGTTTAGCTGCCGGTCGGGTTAAACCACGACAGTCTTTTTGGCGCCCAACGTGGGGCTCGAAAGGTTGAGATAACGGCAGATCTGATCAGAGTGTGTTAAACTAAAATTGGTGTAAGGATTAGACCTGCTTAATAGTCACTTGTCATGATGCTGATTGCTTTAATCACAACTCTGCTGCGCCTGTTTTCCAAATTGAGTATTATAGTACATTATTTTCCGTATTTGCTCTCTGTAGTGTTGTTTCTCCTCTCCGGGCCCTGGTTTCAGACCATTATGGTACTAAGTGTTATAGCAATGGCTTATGAGACGATAAGATATCTGGTCATGACTCTAACTTGGTATTTATACTCAGTAACATCGTGGACTCTGTACTTTGGAAACAGCATCTTGGGAACTATTAGCAATTATACCTATTGTTTTTCTCCATTAGAGAGTCAATCTGTGGAGGGGAAAGGGGAGGATATTTTTCCTTACTTGCTTACTCTCCCTTTCTCCTTCACCACCCCTGTATCCTCCTGGGTCACTCTGCCTTCCTCCTTCACCACCCTCTTATCCCCTGAGCTTGTTACAATAGCTCTCCAAGATATTGAATATTTCTGGAATACTCAGAATACCATAGTCTTGTTGTTCTGCCTCATGAATGCACTTCAGATTCTGCTTAAAGTTAAACAACTACTTATGAAGCTCATCCGGAGATCTGCCCGGAGGCAGTATAGTTGTGGGTGGCAGGGAGTATGGGTGGATATGGGCAGGCATCTAGAGCAGTTGGCACCCCCAGTGTGTTGGAAATTCACCCCTGAACAATGGCAAAATCCTCAAAAACTGGCAGAATGCTTGAAAAAAAAGGTGTAATGATTCTGGCAGTTCCAAAGTAACACAAATCATTGTAACGTGCTGGGGCCTGGCTCATGCCTATCGAGCTGCCATTGATACTGCTGTCAACTTAGTGACAGACCCTGCGGCCACTCCAAACCCTGTGACAGATCCAACGGCCACTGTGACCCCTACGGTGGATTCTGCAGCCGCTCCAGTCCCAGCTCCTGCAGCCGCTCCAGTCCCAGCTCCTGCAGCCGCTCCAGTCCCAGCTCCTGCAGCCGCTCCAGCTCCAGCTCCTGCAGCCGCTCCAGTCCCAGCTCCTGCAGCCGCTCCAGTCCCAGCTCCTGCAGCTGCTCCAGTCCCAGTTCCTGCAGTCGCTCCAGTTCCAGCTCCGGCCGCTACTCCAGTCCCAGTTCCTGCAACTGCTCCAGCTCCAGCTCCTGAAGCCGCTCCAGCTCCAGCTCCTGCAGCTGCTCCAGTCCCAGTTCCTGCAGTCGCTCCAGTTCCAGCTCCGGCCGCTACTCCAGTCCCAGTTCCTGCAACTGCTCCAGTCCCAGCTTCTGAAGCCGCTCCAGCTCCAGCTCCTGAAGCCGCTCCAGCTCCAGCTCCTACTGCTGCTCCAGTCCCAGCTCCTGCAACTGCTCCAGCTCCAGCTCCAGCTCCTGTAGCCGCTACAGCTCCGGTTCCTGCAACTGCTCCAGCTCCTGTAGCCGCTCCAGCTCCTGTGGCCGTGTCAGAGAAACGAGCTGTAGCAGTGCAAGTTGACCCTGCAGAGGGCATTCCAACCCCTGTGGCAGACCCTGTAACAAAGTCAGAGAAACGAGCAGTAGCAGTGCAAGCTGCCCCTGTAGAGAAGGTGAAAATATGGTACAGAAATTCAAGTCGTTTAGAACGCAGAGAGTCTTCTGCCAATCCAGGTAAGGCTTCTGCCAAAACTAAGTATAGAGATGACGAAGATGATGACGACGCTGGGCCGTCAAGGATTCAGGAGGAGGAAGATGAGGATGCCGAAAGAGCAACAGTAACTACCCGAAGCCTAAACGAGCGCGAGCTACGAGATGTGCGAAAAGATTTTGGTCGCTGTATAGGTGAGCAGCTTGTCACCTGGCTGCTCCGGTGCTGGGACTCTGGAGCCAATTGTGTGGAATTAGACGGCAGGGAAGCCAAGCGGCTGGGATCCCTTGCTCGAGACGCCGGCATTGACAAAGCAATTGCAGATGGAGCACGACCCACCAGCCTCTGGAGGCGTCTCCTCTCAGCTGTGAGGGAAAGGTATCCCTTCAAGGAAGATATTTTATGTCTACCAGGCAAGTGGACCACTATGGAGAAGGGAATCCAGTACCTGAGGGAATTAGCCGTACGGGAAGTGATTTATGAGGATCCAGACCTCAATCAAACATCCACAGATCCAGATGAAGTCAAGTGTACACGACCCATGTGGCGGAAGTTTGTACGGAGTGCACCATCATCATATGCCAGCTCATTGGCAATAATGGCCTGGAAAGAGGATGAGGAACCCACAGTGGGTGAAGCGGCTAAACAACTCCGGCAGTACGAAGAAAGTCTCTCCTCTTCCTTACAGGCCTGCGTCTCAGCTGTGGAGAAACTTTCTGAAAAGGTTCACCAACTTGAAGAGAATCTATTGTCCTCCCCACCTGAACCAACCAGTGCCCACCGACCAAAGGAGAACACTTGGGAGAAACTTTCTGAAAAGGTTCACCAACTTGAAGAGAGATTATTCTCCTTCGCACCTGTACAAAGCAGTGTCTCAGCTGTCAGGGGTAGGCGTTCACCCACACAAGGAAGACGATATGGTGGGTACTCACCCCGTGCCACCCTGTGGTTTTACTTACGAGACCATGGAGAGGACATGAGAAAGTGGGATGGAAAATCTACCGCGACCCTAGAGGCACGGGTACGTGAGTTGCAAAAGAAAACAATCAGGAAAAAGGGATTCTCCGAAAAGTTTGCTGCTCCAACTTCCAGCAGACAGTCCTTCAAACACAGAAACGAGGAAGATTCTGACCAGGATTAGGGGGGCCCTGCCTCCAGCCAGGGGGAGGAAAGGGACAATCGAGTTTATTGGACTGTGTGGATTCGATGGCCTGGCACATCACGCGCACAGAAGTATAAGGCTTTAGTAGACACCGGTGCACAATGTACTATAATGCCATCGAGCTATAAAGGACCAGAGCCCATCTATATTTGTGGAGTGACAGGCGGATCTCAGCAGTTGACTGTATTGGAGGCTGAAGTGAGTCTGACTGGGAATGAGTGGGAAAAGCACCGCATTGTGACTGGTCCGGATGCTCCATGTATCCTTGGCATAGACTATCTTAGAAGAGGATACTGCAAGGACCCAAAAGGGTTCCGGTGGGCTTTTGGTATTGCTGCCTTAGAGACAGAGGGCATTAAACAATTATCTACCTTGCCTGGTCTCTCAGAGGACCCCTCTGTTGTGGGGTTGCTGAGGGTCGAAGAACAGCAAGTGCCAATTGCTACCACAACTGTGCACCGGCGGCAATATCGCACCAACCGAGACTCCCTGATTCCCATCCATAAGCTAATTCGTCAATTGGAGAGCCAAGGAGTGATCAGCAAGACTCATTCACCTTTCAATAGTCCCATATGGCCAGTGCGAAAGTCTAATGGCGAGTGGAGACTAACAGTGGACTATCGCGGCTTGAACGAAGTCACGCCACCACTGAGTGCTGCAGTGCCGGACATGCTGGAACTTCAGTATGAACTTGAATCGAAGGCAGCCAAGTGGTACGCCACAATTGATATCGCTAATGCATTTTTCTCCATCCCTCTAGCAGCAGAGTGCAGGCCACAATTTGCCTTCACTTGGAGGGGAGTCCAATATACTTGGAATAGGCTGCCCCAGGGGTGGAAACACAGCCCTACCATTTGCCATGGGCTGATCCAGTCTGCACTAGAGCAGGGGGAAGCTCCTGAACACCTGCAGTACATCGATGACATTATTGTGTGGGGTGACACAGCAGAGGAAGTTTTCGAGAAAGGGAAGAAAATAGTCCAAATCCTTCTGAAAGCCGGTTTTGCCATAAAACAAAATAAAGTCAAAGGACCTGCACGGGAGATCCAGTTTTTAGGAATAAAATGGCAAGATGGACGTCGTCAAATCCCAATGGATGTGATCAACAAAATAACAGCTATGTCTCCACCAACTAACAAAAAAGAAACACAGACTTTCCTAGGTGTTGTGGGGTTTTGGAGAATGCACATCCCAAATTACAGTCTGATTGTAAACCCACTCTACCAAGTAACTCGCAAGAAGAATGAGTTTGAATGGGGCCCTGAACAACGACAAGCCTTTGAACAAATCAAGCAGGAAATAGTCCATGCAGTAGCCCTTGGGCCAGTTCGAACAGGACCAGATGTAAAGAATGTGCTCTACACTGCAGCCGGGGAGAACGGCCCCACCTGGAGCCTCTGGCAGAAAGAACCTGGGGAAACTCGAGGTCGGCCTCTGGGGTTTTGGAGTCGGGGATACAGAGGATCTGAGGCCCGCTATACTCCAACTGAAAAGGAGATATTGGCAGCATATGAAGGAGTTCGATCTGCTTCGGAGGTGGTCGGTACTGAAGCGCAGCTCCTCCTAGCACCCCGATTACCGGTACTAGGCTGGATGTTCAAGGGAAGGGTCCCCTCTACGCATCATGCAACTGATGCTACATGGAGCAAGTGGGTTGCACTGATTACTCAGCGGGCTCGAATAGGAAACCCCAGTCGCCCAGGAATATTGGAAGTGATCATGGACTGGCCAGAAGGCAAATACTTTGGGATATCATCAGAGGAGGAGGTGGGTCGTGCTGAAGAAGCCCCACTGTACAACCAGTTGCCAGAGAATGAAAAGAAATATGCCCTGTTCACTGATGGGTCCTGTCGTATTGTGGGGAAGCATCGGAGATGGAAGGCTGCTGTATGGAGTCCTACGCGACGAGTTGCAGAAGCTGCTGAGGGAGAAGGTGAATCGAGTCAGTTTGCAGAAGTGAAAGCCATTCAGCTGGCTTTAGACATTGCTGAACGAGAAAAATGGCCAGTTCTCTATCTCTACACCGATTCATGGATGGTAGCAAATGCCCTGTGGGGATGGTTACAGCAATGGAAGCAAAACAACTGGCAGCGTAGGGGCAAACCTATCTGGGCTGCTGCATTGTGGCAAGATATTGCTGCTCGGGTAGAGAACCTGGCTGTGAAAGTACGCCACGTAGATGCTCATGTGCCCAAGAATCGGGCTACTGAAGAACATCAAAACAACCAGCAGGTGGATCAGGCTGCTAAGATTGAAGTAGCTCAGGTGGACCTGGATTGGCAGCATAAAGGTGAATTATTTATAGCCCGATGGGCCCATGACACCTCAGGCCATCAAGGTAGAGATGCAACATACAGATGGGCTCGTGATCGAGGGGTGGACTTGACCATGGACGCTATAGCACAGGTTATTCATGACTGTGAAACATGTGCTGCAATCAAGCAAGCCAAACGGTCAAAGCCTCTTTGGTATGGAGGACGATGGCTGAAATATAAATATGGAGAGGCCTGGCAGATTGATTACATCACACTCCCTCAAACTCGCAATGGCAAGCGCCACGTACTTACAATGGTGGAAGCAACCACCGGATGGCTGGAAACATATCCTGTGCCTCATGCTACCGCCCGGAACACCATCCTGGGCCTTGAAAAGCAAGTCCTATGGCGACATGGCACCCCAGAAAGAATAGAGTCAGATAATGGGACTCACTTCCGAAACAACCTTATAGACACTTGGGCCAAAGAACATGGTATTGAATGGGTGTATCACATCCCCTATCATGCACCAGCCTCCGGGAAAGTTGAACGATACAATGGCCTGTTAAAGACTACCTTGAAAGCAATGGGCGCTGGGACGTTCAAAAACTGGGATACGCATTTGGCAAAGGCCACCTGGTTAGTCAATACTAGGGGATCTACCAACCGAGCTGGACCTGCCCAATCAAACCTGTTACGTACTGTAGATGGGGATAAAGTTCCTGTAGTGCATGTAAAAAATATGCTGGGTAAAACAGTCTGGGCTACTCCTGCCTCAGGAAAAGGCAAACCTATTCGTGGAATTGTTTTCGCTCAGGGACCTGGATATACTTGGTGGGTGATGCAAAAGAACGGAGAGGTCCGGTGTGTACCTCAAGGAGATTTAATACTGGGTGAGAATAGCCCATGAACTGAATTGCACCATGTTAAATAGTATATTATACTGTATGTTATCACTACCATGATTACTATAGGTGACTAATTAGAATGTATGGAAAAGAGTGTAACCTGAGCATGACATAAATGGTATGGAATAAGGGGTGGATAGATGTCCTGGTTTCAGTTAGCACAGAATTAATTTTCTTCCTAGTAGCTGGTGGAATGCTGTGTTTTGGCTTAGAATGAGAAGAGTGCTGATAACACCCCGATGCTTTAATTGTTGCAGAGCAGTGCTTATACTAAGCCAAGGACATCTCAGCCTTTGCTCTGTCCTGCCAACGGGCAGGCTGGGGGGTGTAGTAAGAGCTGGGAGGGGACAGACCCAGGACAGGTGACCCAAACTAGCCAAAGAGGTATTCCATACCATCTGACGTCATGCTAAACAATATATAGGGGTGGCTAGCCGGGGGGAGGGGGCCGGACTGCTCGGGGTTAGGCTGGGCATCGGTCAGCGGGTGGTGAGCAATTGCATTGTGCATCACTTGTTTGTACATACTATTATTACTTTCGTATTATCCCCATTGTATCATCATTATTATTATTGTTATTATTATTTTTGTTATTTTTTTTTTCCTGTCTTATTAAACTGTCTTTATCTCAACTCACGGGCTTCACTTTCCATTTCTCTCCCCCGTCCCAGAGAGGGAGGGGGGAGGGTGAGCGAACGGCTGCGTGGTGTTTAGCTGCCGGTCGGGTTAAACCACGACAATGGATTCGCCAATCTTTTCAAAGTTTTGAATTGCTCAAGCTCCCTGTTCAGCTCCACAAGCACTTCCCCTATTACAAGACTTCCCCTGCCCCATTTCTCCCAAACCACACCACTCTGTTTTGCCTGAGACACTGCTTCCCTTTTTTTAAGCTTTTGTTCCATCTCTAAAGCTTTTCCTGACAAGCCCATTTTCTATTCCCACTGTACCCAGACGTCCATTCCACCTATGCCTCCAGCTTCGTCTTCCAACTACTACAGCCCTTTGATATTGCTGTCCCAGGAGTTCTCACTTATACTGCCTTTAGTGCTATATTCCTGTTAATAGGACCGCCACCACCTTCCCTAACCCCCCAGGCAGGTGGCTTCCTCCTCACGAAGAACAGCAAGAACAACTCAGCTCAAATCACTAACTTGTAATCCTGTTTTCTGCCGAGACCCGAAGACCACAGGAGAGGAGATCCATAGCCATCCTCACAATCACACCACACCAGGCACCTTCTTCCAAAGAACGGTGAAGAAGGAAGGGTCACAGCATCTGGTGACACATCTGCAAGCAGGCAAAGTGAGTTGGGATGAACATGGACAGCTCTTTTCATGTATACAAATGTTAACTGGATAGGGGGGAGTAAACTTTTTCAGTATGAGAAGCCTTTCCAGACTAAACTGCATTACAATTTCTCCTTTAGATCTTCAGTAGAAAAGACACGCTCCTTGGATTCGCTTCTTGACATTACAGAACAACTAGGAAGTTTCACCTTTTTCAAACCCACTCTAAAACCCCACCAGATTTCTCCAGCCTTGCATCATTTCACAACTATGAAACAGTTTTCAACTGAAATATACTTAAAGGCTGCTCCGTAAGAAAAAGCACAGCTTAATTAAGTTAACTAAGCTGATTAAGCCATGCTCTTTCACCCATTACAGGAAGTATTTAGCCCTGGAGCCATCCTCACAGGCACCTCACAGAGTGTATGACATGTTTTCTAGAGATACTGTATGTATTTAGTCACTGTGGAAGGGGAAAAAAAAAAAAGGCAAACACCCCATATGTCAGCATGCCAACAAAATAATAGGAGAAGTATCAGCAGATAAAGCAGCTGTTCACATCCCATTCTTGTCTGGAAGGTAGGTATTGCATTACAAGGGAATGAAGGAAGGAAGAGAACATTACCCAACACCTCAGACTTGGCTGTTGTAAAATAATGGCAGCAGGAACACTCTCCGAAGTCCTCAGTCTCCTATATTAGTATTGAGATTTTTGTATGTTTACAAAGAACTCTGACAAATGGATTTAAAATTGAATAGATTATAGCAGCCTTGTTTTTAAACAATTAAGATTAATCTCTCTCCTTTATTGTATCTAAATGAGTTTATATCATGAAAAGAATTCTTTAAAATTTTCAACCCTTTCAAAATGTCTAAAAGCAATGTCTAAAATAAAGACATAGCTAACTAGCATTATGCTTATCTTGGCTGTTGCTGGTATAAGGGTGCTGTTCTGTGTCTCAGAAAGATTTCTGGCAGGGTGAGAAAACCTGGTCCCTTTCAGAGACTTTCCTGGGACCTGTCTGAAGTGTCGACAAGCAACGAAGCTGAATATTAATACACTCTCCATCATCAAAAGCTGTTGCATACCCAAAGGATGAGAAATATTTTAATCAGCTTTCAGCTTGTCTAGTACAAGTCAGTTTATTCCTTCGGGATTATACATCTATGTGCTCAATTTTTGTCTTCGCATGCTCTCTCTCTGTGACTTTTGAAACTAGCAGTAAAGAGCCTAAATCGGCTGTTTGGTTGGAAAAAGCCAGCTAATGCTGTGATTCAATTACAGCATTTTATATTCAACAAGAAAATCTAGCAGATGAAAAGCAAAGAAAAGAATTGAGAAGTCAGTCCCGTATAGTGTTTTTTTTAACAGCAGTGTTTTGTTCAATATTTTTGTCAATCTTATGAGTTTTCAGGACTGATGTGTCTGATGTCTTGGCCATCATCCCCGCCCCCACACTTCCTAAGGTCTGGCACTGTAAACTCGCAATTCCTCCGTGAAATGACCACTGCTGGAACTGACCATGACCACATGCATGTTTTATGAACACGCACACCAACTATGTCTTCCATGAAAGCTAAGATCAGTAATGAAATAATGGTCCAAAAAACCTTGAATATAAAACTGTCATTGCATAATGTCACTGAGAGACAAAGTCAGTCAGCCTTGAGGTTGCACTGTCAAAGACACCACCTACATGAGAAGGCTTTTAATTTTTTTATTCCTTCCAAAAGCATCGTAACATTTCAGACTAACAGAGCCAGGACCTCTATTGGCCTTCGCGTTGAGCATCGACAGAAATGCAACACAGAATTTCATGTCACTTCATCCCTGCTTCTCTGGGAATAGATATATTACCCACTGCACATGTAGTATCGCAGTACTCTCATCCTTCCCAAAACAGAAGAGAAAATAGAAATATAAAGCTTAGCTGCTGAAAGATTTTCAGCTTCTGGTGCGCATTAAGGAATTATGGGAAGTACGACCTCTGTGTACTTTGGCACCAGACAGCATCAGCATAAATTGGTTTGTACAGGCTAATCTTAATTTCTATCCAAATCCTCCACCAGAAATATAACCAACCATTAGTTTTGAGAAGAGTAGTGAGTTCTGAGGTTGCAAATAATTTCAGCACAGGAACTCATATTTCATGAAATGGAAGCAGGAAATTGGACAGAATATGAGAACAAGTAGTCGAGGAGGACAACGAGTAAGTTTACTCTGCCATAGGTCTGAGTTACAGGAAAACACCTTCCAGTTCCACACCGAGTCCCACCACATCCTTGTCAAACAACTGGGCTTCTAGCTAGCTAACAAATCCTTTGAGGCTTTAATCCATTAGCATGTAGCAAAAAAGCTTGGAGACTGAGCTAAAACATAATTAGTAGAGTACATACACATACATATATATACACATATATATCAAATAAACAGTTTATTACACATCAATCCCTAGGCAGATAGACAATATGAACTGATCCAGACATGATTAGTGCACTTTCCAAAATCCAGCATGGTAAACATCCAGATAGGTTCATCTTGAGCAGACCTGTGAGAATTATATAGAGTTCAGATTCGCTAGCAGACCAAGAAGATCTTCCAAAACCTGATGGTGACTAGGGACATTTGACAAAAGCCAGTAATTATTTTCCAGCTGCTGAATAGTAAACATTTTTTATGTGTACAGCTTCAGGATTATTGAGCAGAATGATGTGCTATCCCTGGAAGTGTTCAAGACCAGGTTGGATGAGGCCCTGGGCAACCTGGCGAAGTGGGTGGCATCCCTGCCCACGGCAGGGGGTTGGAACCAGTTGGCCTCTAAGGTCCCTCCCAAGCTGTTCTATGATTGTATGTGTAGTAAGAAATGAAAAGTACAAGAAAGGGTTTACCCCAAAACTGCTGAGAGCTACAATTGGAGGCAATCAGGGTAAGCCAGAACAAAGTAAGCTCCAGCGATCATACTTCTGTGGACAGAACTTGTCCACCTGAAAATAAAAACAAAATACTTTACATGCTGCCCTAGTTAGACAGCTTCCAGTCATGGCAGGGGGAAGGCAGAAATTTGTGGGGTTCCTCCAACTGCAAAACATTCTCTCCCTGGGACACAGCAACTCTTTCAGTTATAATGAAAAAATCACAACCTCCTTTAGTTGAGGAGGAACTTAAGATCACAAAATTCCTGCCACCTAAAACCAAAGTAAGACCTCAACGTTTTGATCTCCATGCTGATTTTGAAAACCATACTTAAGTTACTTGCACAAGTTAAACAGGTCAGTGAAAGAATTAGCACCTAATCCAACAGACCATAATGCTTTCCATGGCCTATATCGAAGCCAAGTTTATTTCTTTATACATAAAATAAGAGCTGTAATTTTGATAAAAATGATGTAACTTTAAAACTACATTGCAAAACCACTTTTTACCCATGATCGTTAGGAATTAGAGGCACTGATGATCAGATAAGAAAGAAAAGGTATCAGCGCAGCAATGGCAACTTCTTGGAAAATACTACCTCCTTCGCACAGAACAGCCATGTGAAAAGTATAACAGCTGTATTCCATTTTATAAAATGGACTCAGTCACTAAATATGACAGTAATAAGGCCATGTTTTGAAATGTTCACTGTACTCAAAAGCTCCCAGTAACATAGATGGTGACATTTTGGTCATACTGCCATTTGCTTTCATTTTCATTAGAAATAATTTTCCCTAGTCTATAAGGATCACATTAAAATTATTCCTGCCAAACCAATGCAATTTAGTTTCAACACCAACCCAAACCTTCCTTCCTACCTATGTGATATGTTCAAAAACATACAGAACTTATAGACACAAACGTACAAATTTGCATCTGATCACTTCTATGATGGCCTCAGTGAGAACTAGAAATCATTTTCAATATAGTTGATAATTAATTTTATATGACTTACAGATATACAGGCATTTCAAAAATACAGAGTATTTTGCATTTCCAAAAACTGTTATTCTCCATGTGCAAACACTGTCTTTTATTGAGGTTTTGTACTAGGAAATGACTTTCAAAAACCATAAAAGGCATTGCAATGAATAGCTAGACAAGTAAAACAATAGCAGAACACAATACTACTGCTAATTGGTTTCCACTGCACACAATAAGCCTTATAAATAAATAAGCAAACTGTTGACAAAAAGATCCTTTGTTATTCCAGTACATGTTCATCCAAGGTTCTGAGGAAAAATGGTGAAAACAGCACAATTTTTTAATAATCGACTTGGCTCCATCATACTGACTTCACTTTCGCTTAAATCATCCCAGTTCCCACTACCAATAAAAGGGCAGCATCAGGTTCTAAACAAATCCTTCCAGCACTGACACGTATTCACAGGGATGCAGCAGGATCTATGATCTGGGCTTTTCTCTCTGCAACACACGCCGGGTGACTTGCAGCACTTCCAAGTGTAGTCTTATGCTCTGAACTCTTCCTCTGCTGTTCCTGCTGCTGAGAACTGCAAGCTATTGCCCCTGGTGCTATCCCCTATAAGCCACTTTGTTCTAAATGAAAATTTAGATGATCCAGGAGTTACATGAAGGAGTTAGATCATCACCGATTAGAAACCACACACCTGTGCATGTGTTTATGTGCACAAGCATGTACAGACTCGTGTTCTTTGGACCAGCTCTGGTGAGCTATCCAGTCGGAGACCACTCCTACGTGATGCAGAACCCTGCTTGTCACTGGGCTCAGCTCAGACAGATCCTTTTATACAGCTTAAACACAAAACTGGGACATAACCTATATGCATGGCTTTGATTTCTGCTGATTGCGTTGCATGCACTTACGTTTTTAAATGCTAACACAGAGCTCATCATACCTACACGTATCTGCATGTACAACATGACGCACAACCATATAGGTCTGCTTGTACACAACCACAGTGAAGACAGAAAGAAGCTTTGCTACAGGAAGGGTTTAGCGCAAGACAATAGAATTTAGTCATTCACAACAGGCTCACCGAAGAACAGCGGTGTGCACGAGAACACGGACAAACAACCTCCCAATCCAGGTGTGAACACACCTAGACGGGGACACAGCAGGGCAGCGTGCGCACCTCCGGCACCAACCAGGCAGCACAGCAGCACCCCCCAGCAGCCCCACAGCTGGGCCAGCCACCCACGGCCCTCCTGCCTGTGCTGTCAGAAACCCACCTCGCCTCCCCGTGGCACATACATCGAGGTAGCCTGCCTGAAACTTTCCCTGGCTCATGCCACTCGGCGTTACAACCTGAGATGTTTTCAGAGTCATTTTCGCAGGACGCCGTGCGAGCTGGAAGGCTGCCCTCTTAGCAATTCCAGTTTATAATAGAAATGTTATAGTGCTTCATATCAACTCAGCTTAGATCTCAAGCAGCTCACAGAAGGGTTAAAAATAGAAAGTGCTATCCACTGGTTTGCTCTGATGTTCCTGTAGATATTGTCACTGGATGTATCCTCAGTAGAATTCTATTCAACACCTCTGTCTTTAAGTACAAAGCTGTAGGCTGTAGCAGCTTTAGGAAACATAAGTATCCTTTTTTCTGCTGCACAGTATCTGTGTGTGAAATTCTCTAAAGGGGTTTAAGTATTTACCCTGAACACTATCAGACAGTTTCTAAAATTTTCCTTATCCTGTTGCAAAAACACTTCAAAGAGAATCATAAACACAGTCCTTTGTGCTTTCAGCACACACTTTGTTTTGGAAGCTTAAGTCTGAATTCCCTCAGAATTGTAAATATTTTTTTTTCTGAAAGATGTGCAATACAACTTTAAAAAAAAAAAAAAAGATTGTCAGTGATTCTGCTGTATGCCACGCAGTATCCTTTCTCCCATTTCTGATGGCTAAAAATATTGGGGTCAATGAAATCAGTGTCAAAAAATATTTTTTAAAAAGAACAAACTCCCCAGGATCAGGGTTTTCCTCTCGTTGTTGAGATAAAAGATACATTTCCAGGAATATCTGACTCTTGGTGTACATAAAATATAACCTGCCAAAAACACATTTATTTAAAGGGTCTGGCCTAAACAGATAAGAAGAGCCCCAAAAGACCAGAGATATGGCTAAAATTTAGGTCTTTGAGCTGCCATGTTGTGCCGACATTTCACAGCTCATTAGGCAAATACGATCACCCATCACCGCACGGCCCTCCAAGAAAAGAGTGTGACACTGCAATATCCCAAAGCACGGGGAGGAAGCTAAAAAAAGAAATTAAAATTATACCTCAGAATTTCTTGAATTTTGGCTGCCAAGATGACACTAATACAAGTATAAGTTGCATTTTCTGAAAATGCTACCAGCCACCCAGATTGTTTGTGAACCCCAAACCTTTTCATGCCCTCCACCCGCAGAGAATTAGCGAGCTGTTTGAAGTGCCAAAGTCTACAAAAAGCCAGCAAGATTCCTTTTAAAAGCATATTTTGTCTTACAGCTTATGGTGGTTATTCTGGAACCAAAATACCCTGATTTAAACACATATTTAAACGCTTGTTTTAATTTGGAAAAAAAAAAAAGAAAAAAAGAAAAAAAAAAAAGAAGAAAGAAAAAAGAAAGAAAAAAGAAAAAGAAATATATTATGGCCCTGGGCTGAGATTTCATAGCTCAAGTTTCAGCCCAGACTCAATTCTAACTGTCAGGCTCTAAGCCCCTGACAATAGTGGCTTACAGCAGAAACTATGGCATACTTCATACGCAGCAAGAGAACCAAATAATGAAACAGACCTCAAAAAGGAAAGAAAAATAATTTTACTTGGAAATATCTTCACTCTCTGATTTCAATTCAGTTGTATAAACTGATAAAAATGTACCATAGAGAATAACTATAAAAAATAATATGATGAGTTAATGTTTTTTTTTTTTTTTTTTTTTTTTAATGTACAAATCAAGATGAAACAGTTGTGCAGAGACATCAGTTTGTTGAATGCCACTTTGCTCATTGTAACTACACAGAAAGCACACGCTGATGTTTATAGATTGCATTTGGAAATTAAAAGGTATGCTGCATATCAGTATCATTAGCTATAATTTAGGATTCCAAAAAGTGAAACAAAAGGTTTAACAATCACTTTTGTATTTCACTTATACCATTAAAAAGGTTTTTAAGATCTATGTTTCGTTCCTTTAAATAAATCCTTTAGAGTAGGCAAACGGTTATGCTGCTAAATACACTAAATCACTCATTTTTCTTTATGTTTTAGAACTACAATTTTCATCATCTTGCCAAATTCCTGCATAAATAGGTAGGATTAAATGGAGCCTAGCCTACCTAACATAATTATATATGTTGTGATTTTATACTGCAATGAAACTGATACATTTTAATAATCCCAGTCTTGGCTCTTACCCACCAAAGTCAATAAAGGTTATTAAGGCCAACTGCCATATAAATACATTGCTACATTGCTAAATGGACTGTCAAAGCAGGAAATACAGTTCATACCATATAGCACTACCAGGAGCATCTTTTTTTTTTTTTTTTTTTTAAAAAAAAAGGAACACTGGATATGTAAAAAAAAAAAAATCTTTAAAGATTTGGCATTTGAGTACAATCATATATGTTTACTTTTCATTCCAGAGATTTACATTTTACTTTTTCAAATGTGAATCAACCTAAAACAAAATAAACAAAAAAAGACTGTAGGACTTCTACAGCTCTTACTGATTTGGCATGGCGTTAAAACATTTTCATAGCTAAAATAAATGTCAGATTGCAAGGTTTGCATGATATCAGACCCTGAGAGACAAATTGTCTCTCCACTGAATCTCAGAACAGCTTCAGCAAGACTTCCTCATATCACATGAGATTTCAGCTTTTCAGACTTCTCTTTACCCAGAAAGCAAAGCTTGTACAGTCTTTTTTTCAAATGGTAACTCTCCCTTTGAATTCAGCAAGCATTTATCCTGATGTTGCACATGATAACGTGTTAATCTTGGATGACTTTTAAAAAAAAACTCAAGGATTTGAATAGCCTTCGTATTTCCAAGGGAGGGGGGGAAAAGAGAAGAAGATTGGTTAAACTGCTTTAGATTTAGTGGTTCATAAATTCATGAGGTAATATTGTGGGAAATGTGATGTTTTATCAGAATGTCATTCAAATGAAAGGTTTAACATTTACATCACAAGAGCAAGCTCTAAGTAAAACTATCCACAGGGAAAGAAATGCCAGGACTAAACATTATTATAAGACTGTGTGCTTGCCACAAAGTACAAAAATATTAAATAGAGCCCGAAGGTTTGAAGACCCTGGGCTTAACTTCCTGAGGTATCATACTTTGCTGCGATATTGGAACAATTACAATTAACAGAAGCAGAAATTTTGGAAAACGTTTTTTTTTTTTTTTCTTCTTTAAAACTCTATTGCTAAACAAAGGAAAAAAAAAAAAAGGCACACATTGAACCCCAGACTGTTTTTTGTATCACTCTAAACACACACATAAAATTTAAGTCAAGAGTTGTTCAGCTCACACACAAGTGTAGGAAAAAATACATTATTTTCCTTTACAAAACAGTTCCTTTTAAGCAATAATACTCTACTGAGACAAGATCAACAACCACTAAGGCATTTATAATTTAACCATTTTTCCACGTTATATAGGTGGAAGTTTTTATTTTATTATTTTTACTTTTTAAAGAATCATGCAGTTAAAGTTATATATTTGGAGGAAAAACACTGACTGTAGACTACTGGGTACCTTCAGAAATACCTTTTTGATTTAACTTAATGCTGTGGAAGCTAAGCATGCACCAAAACACTGCACTTTTTATGTTAAATTGCTGTTGAATTTGTTAACCCACAATTGATTTCCTGTGTTATGGAATCTTAGAGATTACAGCTAACTTGAAGCAACAGGGATAATTCTTGATGTTAATGCTACATTTCTATGTATTTTTATTAAGTCGGTGCTCGCTCTTGCATTAAAACTGCAGCTCAACATTGCCCCCTACTGTCCCTTTGTGAAACTAAGGACAAAACGTAGGTTGAAACCCAAAAATCCCACCCCACCTCCAAGTCCAAAATACAGTAAGCAGCTCATTTACCTAAGAGACTCAACAATACAGACATTCCCAATTAACATTCTCTTCTGTCTCCTTCAATAGCTGAAATTAATTGTGATTAATGCATTATAAGTCATAAAACTTTAAAGCAATTTTTAAAATTTAAATTAGAAGCAGCTTCTGTCTTGGCCCAACCGTCAGTTTGCTGATAAATATCATTGTGAGGCCTGTTGAAAGGAGATACACTGACGCCACCATGTTTCTAATTAGAGACACATGGCAATGTCACACCAATTGCAGAAAACCTAACCCTTGAGAATTCCTGAGTTTGCTGTTTTTCCATGTTCTCAACACACAATGGATATAAAATAACAATCAAACATTCTTGTCTCTACTTCATCTAAGCCTCTGTTACAAGAGGGTAAGTTGTCATTTGAAAGAAAAACAAACCAAATCATTTTTTTTAAATGATAAAGGTCATTCAAGATTAGTTGAGTTTCAGCACATGAGAACACAAAAATGAGGCAAAAACAAAAATAAACAGATCATAAATCTTTTTCCCTTTTTTTGGAAGAAAGTCTAACGTTCACCTATTCCTTGCAGCAACTGATTTCACATATAAAAATTCCACTTTTCCTCACTCATTTTCCAGGCCTGAATCCAGCTGTTGCCAGAAAAGCTTCCAAATTCTTGTGAACAGGTTAGAGAACAACAAGATTTCCCCCAAAACTCAGTAACAGAATATTGTGTCATCATACCTCTGGGATTTCAAAAACACCTCTAATACAAATTATATTCAGTGTGCTCAGCCACATTACAAACTTTTCCAAGACATGTACGGACGAGTTGAAGCTTACGCTGTGAGCAGCAATGGCAGTTTCTGATGGAAATGGAAGGATACCAGCATGACACATTTCTGATGTAGTTCCTCCTGCATGCAGACCTAGAAGCAGGCATGCTGGCAAGTGTGTCATGCACATAGCAAAGTCCCCCAAGCTGAGTCTCTACTTGGACAGCAACAGCAACTGGGCTAACAGTGGTCACTGAGTCACTCTCACTATCAAGGAAGGCACAAATATACTTTCAAATATAGAGCAATTACCACAACTGTAAGGATTCAAGAAACTAATCACCTCTAGCTAGTTGTAGCCATCATGTAATTGTGCATGTGCACTACCAACAGCCAGCTGTACCTTCAGCTCATCGGGTTTTACTTTCACCTTCAGCCAGATACATTCACAATTGTTGTGATGGCAAAGGGTGCACCGTCTATCTTGCTGTTTCATGACCAGGTGGCATTGCACAGTTTCAGGTACTAATGTGTGATGCAATATCTGCCTGTCACCTTCTGGCATTGTCAAACTTTAAAAACAAGTGAAGTCAGGAAACAACTGAAATCTCCTCTTGGTTTTTGGTTCTCATTTTGCTCATATTTCTTTTATTTCTCTCCCCCAGTAGCAAAGAGGTTGCAGGATTATACTGATTCTATTTTTCAGATGTTCTGAATAAAGCAAAAATTCTGTTGCTACAGAACAGTTAAAAACCTAACTGTTAGTGCTCTCAGAATTAAGCTCTAAAAGCTTCAGACTATAAAACCAGTACTTACCATAGTCTCCATTTTTCTCCAATATTCTTCCAATTTAGCCATTGGCTTAAGCCACCAATCAGTGCACTTCAAATACCGCTTGCCTTGAAACCAAAACTGCCTGAGCCACTCAAATTCAACCTGCAAGAGAAAAACACATGGTTGCATGAATCATCTGTTTTTATTATCTGTTTTTATTATTATTATTATTATTATTATTATTATTATTATTATTATCTGGACAGGAATGGGGTAGTACATGAATCCAGATATACCTAAACAGCCCCAGCAAAGGAGAAAGTTACTAGAGTATTTATTTCTAAACATACCTTTACACCCCATTGTTATTTTTATTTAGTCATATGAAGGATGGAAGAAACTTTCAGTAAATAAACTGTGCTAGAACACAGCCTAGCCAATTGCTATGGAACAAGCACATAGCTTTATAATGACATAATAGTTTTTCATAGTTAACCAAATAATCTAGTTACCAAACAAACTACCAAAAACTTTAGGATTAACTGAGTCTCAGTGCTCAGCTGTGGCCAGGCTCGTGCTCCCTCTACTGGAACTGCACTTAAAGCAAAAACTTGCCAATGATATGTATGTGGGGTTCTGCGGGGAAAGTAAGGCTAAAAAGCAAGTTTTGGCTTTTCAGGGTGTCAGTAGTAACATGTCCCAATTGTTTTTCTAGCACTAGGCTTGTGTGGCAACTGTGCTTAACAAAGAAAACATTATCCCAACGAAGCAATAAAAATTTAATCAGGAACACTGTTATACTTTTATTTAGAATATGAAGCAGAAAATACTGTAGTACTTTGCTAGTTTGGGGTGTTGTTTTTTTTCCAAATCATATATGGGTGGCCCTTCAGGTTTAAACACATGAGAAATATTAGCTTTTAATATACGATAAATATATATAACTCATCAAATATTCGTTAAGCAAAATAATTTCATTTATCCTAATTCCTGCTGAGCCTTTTTCTTTAATGGCAATCCATGGTTCTGGTCTTTAGAATTATGTATTTATTTTTGTTGCGGTAGTTACGTTTCACACCAAGTTCAAAGCTACTTTAATCATTATTTGCTACCTCAAAGATTTTGTTTATCCCTACTTGACACTGATGTTGGAAATAAAGAGAACCTGCCAAGGTGAAAGAATAAAGAAAACTGCCCAAAGCTGTCATCTAACTCTTTCTTTCCTGCAAGGCTATGGAAATCTGAAAGCGTTTCAGCTAACATTAAATGTTTGGTCAATACACATTAACGACTGCAGTAAAAGATACTTAAATGTGAAATGTATAAAAAGAACATTAGATCAACTCTTAGTAAAATATAACAACAAAATTAATTGGCAGACATAAATCTTAAAGATATTTTCAAAAAATTACTGCAAGTATAGTGGTTTCTTAGCACACAAGTTCAGTGACATACATCCTCCCTAGCAGAGTTTGCTTCTTCTGCTGTATAAACAAGGTATGAAGTATCAAGTTCTGCTTCCCTAAAAATCGTTATGCGCCATTTGAGGATGGCTGAGCACATCAACAGTTCAACTAGAGTTTGGAGTACTCGCTGCTTTTTTCTTCTTTCTATTTTCTGGTCTCTTCCAATGAAAGGATGATAACACATAATATCTTACAAATACGTTTCAGGAAATAGATCACATGAGGTCATTAACTAATAAAAAATTATTTTTAAAAAAATTAAAATGAAAGTTACAATATCATTCATCATGATAACAATCTATTTCAGTCAGTCTGATTTTTAACTAATCATACTGATTTGTTACATTAATCTACATAATTTCAGTCTAAGTCAAGTCTGTAATCCTGGCCAAATTTTAAACATATCTTGATCCCTTTCAGCGTACACAAGAGATAAGGGTTAGCAGTAGGACAGTTAATTTTCTGCAGGATTGTAACTGATCTCATCAGAGGTCAGGGTACCAAATGGCAATGTGTGGCTGTTCAATGTTAGCGACAACAGTATAGGTAAAAATTCAGGCAGGGCTCTCAAAATCAGGTCCATATTCATCTGACAATGCGTAAGTTTAGCTCTAAACTGAGTTAACAGAAGAAGGGAAAAAATAGCATTTCACCCACAAACTCAGCCATCAAGCACCTTGACAAAGGACTGCTCTGAATTGGTACCTCTGGCCAGGTAAGGGTTGATTCTGAAAACAAGTCATCTTGATGCATGGTTGACAATTTCTCTGTCACTATCCTTGCTTTAGACACTAGTAAGCACAAATACTTCTGTTAAAAAATCTCCAGATATTCCAATTACGCTGTTTGATATTTTAAAATTAACATGAACACTAAATTAACATTAATTTTTAAATTATTTCATTGAACTCTAGTCACTAATCTTCTCCTGCAGGAAGAAGGCATCCCCTATTGGTTTGCCTCCTTCCATCTCCTTACACGAATTAGAGCTATACCAGGAAAAAAACCACAACAGTACACGCGGAAGAGAGAAAAGCTCAATTCTAGCCTTACTGGGACTCAAGATACACGACATTCATCTTCCATGACAGGAGTCTCAGGTCAACTGTTCTTGACACGGATTTTGTCAAAGAGTTTTAGTTTGGTGACTCCCATATATTAGAGCTAACTTGAGTTCAGATCAGCAAGTAGTTTACATGACTGAACAGGACAAACCCTAAACATATTAACACGTAAATAAAATACACACACTGCACATTTTAAGAAAACTTCTGTCTCCTGAGTCATTTTACATTTGTGACTTACACCTGTGCAAGAAAGTTCAGAATCAGGCCTTATATGTCTAACCTCAACAGATTTTTTTTTTTCAAGTTGTCCTTTAGCAATGATTAAAAGCCAATTTTAGGTTATAGTCAATACCGGGTAGTAAAAGGCCAACAGCAGCATTTGACATTTTGTGACGCAGTGCTCCTCGGTCAATTATTTAAAAGTATTGGTTATTAAATGCCACAGATGTAGGTGATCTATATTTTTGCTCTTCTGTCCTAGCCAGCCACCAACCATGCTGTCAGCTCACTGTGATGTGCCTTCACACGTCAGCCTTCCTTGGGCCGCAGACACCACCACCCTTCCTCAGCCCTGACCTCAGCACCTACCACCACATACCTTCCACACCTACCACCTTCAACTTAGCTAGCCTCGGCTTTTCTGCATCCCTGTAGATGTAGAAATGTTAAATCATTATAAATTTAACTGCTGCTACCATAAAAATAGATTCGCTGTAGGCAAGAGTGACTACTTCACAAGCAACAGAGCAACCAATTCAGTCTCAAATTTTAATTGTGGTCATCAGGATTTGTTAGCGCTGAGCCAAAACCCTAATAAGAACAAAATCCTACTTTTTCAAACTTTACTTTGAAGCCTGCTACATTTTAAACACAAACCCCAGATCCTAAGGAAGTTGCTCTGAAGCTTTACTTCACAGAGAACTTTTGACTGTTCATTTGGTGGTGGCGAATAAGGAGGCCTCGGAGCTTCCTCACGTAGGGGAACTCCTGTCAGATCTTGCACTCCTCTGAGCAAGGTAAACAACTGTTCTCGGACACCCAAAGAATAGGCCGTCTTCTCTGTAGATTTATTTTTATGCATGCAAGCATTTACATCATCTAGTCAGCAGTGTTCTATTATTTTAAAAATGTTTGTTTGCCAGTGGGCTTTCCCAGGTCCCTGCAGGTCTGCTTGAGGCCTAGCCAGTAGCTGTATAAATTTTGGAAAGCGAAGTGTGACTCAGCAGGGGCAGAGGTTCACATACAATGAGCTATACAAGGTCATTTATTTCAGGAGGAATGATTCTGGCCAAACAGCAATCTGATTGCTTAAAGGGAAAATTTCATTTAATCTAACACCATGTGAGCATTGTTGTTAGGACGCTGTACTTCACAGCTGTCCAGGACATCACTTCTGTTCACCCTGCCACAGTGCTCCTAGGATACCCTGCCACTGAAACAGTGTTCAGACTTCAAGCCTGAAGCTTGTAACTACAAAGTACGTACTGGGGTGAAATGACTTGCACATCTAACAAACAGCATGTATCTCATAATTCAGGTACGTGATGAATTATGTACCTGAATTCAGATATTACTCCGAAGGCTGTTTTAATGAGGGAGACCACAACAAGGTTAAGTCGAAGTGATGCTGAAAACCTCCTCACTAAAATCTTGCTTCTTCCATGGGAAGGCCTCTGTCATGCCATCCAAGAGAGGTCTCCAACAAATGAACTCTGGGAAAGCTAGCAATTGGAAAAGAGAGCCCCCAGATGCTCACCAAATTCTTTTATGGATTTCTCTGCCCACGACAAAAGTGGAGAAAGTCTCTACCAATGCTACAGGTCTTCAGTTCTAAACCACTTAATCAACACAGCAAGTCAATTTTCCTGCCCAGGAATACAAAAGTGAAGGCACAGAATCATACCTCATTCTTTCAGACTTGCTCTTAGGCTTTTTCCCTCAAGGAGACACAGATAACTCATCCAGACCTCATTTGGCAGAGCAGTTAATTTCCGCACAGACTGTGAATCTGCACTCAAGTACTTTATTTTAGCCTAGTTGTGGATCAGATGATGGCACTGTGATGGTTCTGCTCCAGTTAATGATCTCTGATGCTACTTTGGAGGTGTCAGCAAAAGGGGAAGAACACCCATAGCATTTCAGGAAGATGAAGCAGCTACTGAGGATGCATTTAGTTATCTGAGCTAAAACATGCAAAGAGAGATAAAAAAAAAAATATGACTTTTGGAAGTGGAATACAACCATACCACCTCCTCTTCTGATAGAAATGCTCAATTTCAAGCCCATAATCTCTGGTCCAGAGGTATATAAGGTGTATACCAAAACAGAAATACACAGGCAAAATTGGGTGACAGTTCATCTTATTTAAAATAATAACAAAGGAGAAAAAAAAAAAAAGAGATGGAATCCTGACCACAGTTATTGAATGGAACACTTATTTTCATCAGTACTTGAACAGTTTAATTCTTTAAAGAAAGAAAACATGTTCTTGTTCTTCATATGCCTGAGAAAATTTGAAATCTAGAACCCGTATTATGTGCCTGAAAATATGAAGATTTATCGTAGTGTGAGTAAAAGAAAGCGGGAAGCTTTCACAGGCAAAACAATAACAACAACAATAACCTGCATCAGCCTCACAGATCTATGTGTTTTTACTTCAGTGATGTTTGAAAAAGAAATGTGTATTTACCACAGTGGTAAACAAATGGTAACTTTGTCTACTTGTGCACTAAAAAAGGGAAATTTAAATAGCACTTGAACATACGGAATTTATCTTTTAAGTGAGGAGGTGACCTTGTGAAGAAAAAAAAGAGGTGACTGGGTATTCTCTTTTCAAATGAAATATAGATTCAATGTGTCTACTAAGACTAAGTGCACAATATGTACAAGTTAAACAATGATTTCTGTTACAGTATATCCCATATGCGTAACAGGAAACATCCCTGTATGTCACATAGCAAAATTATTCAGGTGACTGCAAACACCAGGGGCTAGTCTCTCACCTGATGTAAATGGCACAGGTCTTTGATGTTGAAGGACCCGTGCAAATTTACACCAGCTGTGCATGTGGCCCTAGCTGTGCAAACCACATATGTGTATAGTTTTATGGACTGAGCCTGATTAATGTTTTGTAAAGCCCTGCATGCATCCGACTTCTTTAAATTGCTCTAGGAGCTGTTTTGCTGGAAGTCAAGGGGTAAAGCTTTTGCCATCGCTATACTAATTTTTACCAACTTTGAGCACAATACAAATAAAAATGTGTTCTATGAAGTTTTCTAGCAACACACAATATTATATTCCTCAGCAGATAGCAATTTAAAACACTTAGAAAAATTCTTATATGAGTGTGAATTAGTTTGGTACTACAGATGTTCCAATATAATGCTGATTGTACTTATCTTAGTAGCAATACAGATTAGTTCCTTCAAAATGTGTGAGTATACAAATGTTGTGACTGATATTTAAGCAAAACATGGTTCAGAAATTTGTATTAGCTGCTTACTATAGTTGTTTTTACAGAGAGATGGTCATCATCACTTTTGTTAGGAACAGCTGAAAGCTTTTTTTTTCAGGTAGGAAGGCAACTTTCCAGAGCAGCTAAACAATGTCACTTTATACTCCTAATACACAGCCTTGACTTGCATTTTCTTTAACTCTTATAAAAAATAAAAATAAAAAAGCAATTAACTAACCATTTTTGGAAATGTCACCACTGTAAGACCACCCATTCCACTGTATCATTTCCTTGACTATCCACTAACAGTAAAAGCAAAGTTACATTCTTCAAGATGCTGCTTATTGTTATACCACAAAAAAATTACCATTTCCACAATAGCCCAAAACAGACATTTTTAAATCTGTGTTTCCTAAAACTCCAGATCTCTATGTCAAACCACAAAGCACTGTGCCAGCTTCAGTGAAATTCTATGGAAGTGCATTGTTACAACTGCATATTTTATAGTGCAGAACAATCTGCCGAATGAAGTATGTGTTTCACGATTATTTGCACTACATTTTCTTCAGAATATGCTTTTAAGAACATATTCGCAATTGTCTCACACCTGGCATTCTGGAAAAAGACTGGCAACTATCTTAACACCTGACAAACAACTGAAAAACTTTGTGTGTGCTTTCCTTCCATTTTCGCCCCTCTTGTTTCAGGAGGACTAGAGTAGTTTGGTTTGTCCGCCACCCTGTGATTTGGCACAATGAAACCGATGTTACTGAAACTACTCTGCCTCTCCCAGCAGAGGGATATTGGGAAAGAAAAAATGAAAACTTTGTGGGAATGCAATGATCAGATCTAAGTTTATCCCAATCACTGTAAACAAGTAAATAGGGAATAAAAAACAGCTAACGAACTTATACAGTGCAATGCCTTGTGAGCTGCTCAACACACGCCACCAGACTGCACCTGTCAGAATCCAGCTGCAGCATTTTCAGTGCAGATGATCTCACCTCATTATGTATTTCTTCCACTTGCTTTACAACTGCAGTTTCCAGTGATTTCAAAGATAAAGCCCCTGAATTAGAGTCAGTTTGTAAATTCTGGAGCGCCAGTTCACATTGTCCAAATATGTATTCCAATGTTCCTCTTGAACACTATAAAGATATAATAAAAACGAATACTTAGTCACATCAAAGCATACATATTTCTCAAATACACCACTTGCTTCTGAAATAATCAAAGGAGCAGAAAGGATGTATTTCTGTAACTTTATTTTATGATCTTTTACACAAAATCTTAATGTCTTCTGGTTTATGTAGCTGTTTGTGTAGATGATGCAAAAGTCTAATCCACCAACACAAAATAGTAAACCACAATTTGAAAGGAGAAAGAACGGGATTACTTTTAAATTTACATTACAATTACAGCCATACTTTCCATTGCTTTCTGGCAGTTTTTGAGGATATTTAATAATCAGCTTTATACGCATAGTTTTATAGGCTCCCAGTAACACTCAAATGGAATCCCATATCCACTCAGGAGTGCTGATTGCTTAGAAGGTGTAGATAATATGAACAAGCCAGATCTGCACTTCTGTTGCTTTTGTTTTGTTTTCAAAGTTTCTTTCAAAAATCACAAGGAAACACATAAAATAAATATATATATATATTTGAAAAAAAAAAGTAAGATAACTACATCTTCTTATTATTTTCAATTAATTATCTGTACCTTCAGTTAGATTCCCGGGAATCATCTTCAATATGGACCTCACCGGTCTCATATGCTTTTTAAACAAATATTTCCATACTATACAGGTTGAGGTCACAACAGTTTACCAAAACAAAGCATAATCACTTAATAGAGAAGTTTTTCACAGTGAAAATAAATGTGTATTTTCCTGCAAGAGTAACACAGAGACAGGAGCAGTAGGTCAGAGGACTCTTAAAGTAAAAGAGGTAAAACACAGAACCACTGTTTTTTAAAATGCACAGTGTAATATTGCTTTATGCCAAAGTCTAGTTCGAGTGAGCAGAGTATAGTTTTGTTTGGCAAATAATGGATTTTTTTTATTTTTATTTTTTACTACAACTACAATGTATGTCTGTGTCCATGTTTGGTGCTATCGCTTCATTTCCGTTATTGCACCAACTAGTAGGACAGGAAAAAAAAAAAAAGTATGGATTTACAAGTATTTCTCTTGCTTCAGTAGTGGTACTTTTTGCCTTGCTGAAAAAAGAAAGCCATAATTTTTTTTAAATATCTTCTTATGCTACAGTCTATTTTATATTCCTATATGCTTTCCCATTCAAATACTACATAAAACTAATGCTAAAGCCATGGACAAGAATAAAGAATAGAAGTCGAGTAAATAAAAGCATTTTAACACTTGAGTGTGTCAGGCTGAAGTCTGGTTATCCCAGAATGACTCAGTGAAGGAGCTCTGTATCAGTTTTCTAGTTCTTCCATCCTTGGATGCACAGAAGGATCCCATTTAAAGCATACTCATGACTCAGTTTTTCTGACCTCCTAAAGGCTGTTTTAGCCAGTGAGCACTTCTGACATGTGCTTTGAGTATTTTTCTCTCATCATTAATACTGCCTTTTCATCTAGGACCGGGAGATGAACATATCAAAAATAAAAAATAATTAAAAAAATAATTTCAATTAAAAATGCAGCTGTCCCTACACTTCAGCAATTCATGTGATGTGGTAGAGCATATTCCTAAACTGTATCTTAAACGTGTGACTGTGAGTTCAGGTAAATTACTGATGTAGAAGCAACCATATATCAGTCCAATAGTAAACAAATAGCCTGACACATGAGCGTAACTGCAAACACAGTTTGCAAAACAGTTCTGGGTAAGACAACATGATGCTACATTTACGGTATCAGAATATTAGCTTTACAAACGACTAAAGAATTACCTGCATTTATACTTACATCTGCCACTCTGTGAGTGGAGCTGAATCGAGGTGAAAAGCCAGCCAGAACACAGTGCTGATGTGTCATATTGAGATCATCTAGAGAAAAATTAGGAAACCTTAAGTAAGGCAAAAAAATTTATATATTCCTCTGGAAAAGCTGAGATTACATCTAGTAGCAACATTCTGTGTTACACTGAATACTGTTCACAAAGCACTTTAAATTCAAATTTTAGTGTGAAAATTATGCTGTCCTCTCAAACTCAACGAGACATTCAGGAAAATATGTCAAGATGTGCTGTAAGGTAATTTCGGGGTTGTTCTTACATAAGTTAGCAGAAACTAAGTAAAACCATATAGAAAACTAGATGACCTAAAGAGTTGGCAAGCAAAGCCAAATACAGACATTATCAGAAAAGAACTAGAATAGAAAGCTGCAGGATCCTAGTTAACTTGGAGTCTATACCCTCATCAGTATTTACTCTTTCAGGGAGTTTAGCTTTGGCCATTTTAATACAGCATGATGAGAAGTTAACAAGCTTCATCCTTCCATCATACAAATATAACTTCTCTTTAAAACATCAATATTTGCATACCTGAAACCTGACCCCTGAATTCCTGCTCATTTTTGAAAAGGCTCTTCTGACCATAATGACAGTCCACCAGACTGAAAAGAACAGTGTGTAAGGCTTAATGATATTCTCTTTATTACTGAAAACCGATATGCTCTGAAACTTTTTCTTTACCTTCTAACAAGCCTGAAAATTCAAAATGATAAAAGCCTAAAGAATTCAGAAGAATGACTCAATTCACCCCAGTTGTAAGAACAACGTCTTCTTTCTATGAATGTTATAAGCAATTATTAACAAAGTGCACACCCAAGGCAGCAGATAACATCACTTTGGAAAAAAACACCCGAGAAGTTTATATGAAGAACAGGCACACAAGCGTTACGAACAATGACTGAATTGCCACTAAGAACATTTAGATGGGAGGCATATTTTCTTTTCACATGACGTCTGCAGATATGTGAAATTGAAAAGCTTGAAAAGGACTCCAAAACAAGCAAAAACCCACCAAAAGCCAAATAGGAAAGAGCAATTTCTTACGTAGGCATTTAAGACTGAAATTACATAGAGCCAAATTTTGCAAAGGCCACAGAACAGTATTATCTCCAGACAGGGCAACATTTAAATATCGCTATCACTTTCAAGAAGAACTATGACATAAAATTAACTTAAACACTTCCACCACTTCATTCAGTGCCCATTCATTTTGGTGTGTTTTATGTATCAAATAGCATCAAAAACGTTATGTTTTGATTTGCGCCTTCATTCAAACCCTTGGCAAATCTTTCATTGTAGAGCCCCCCCCCCCAAAAAAAAAAATTGCTTCCAGTTGTCCCTAATCGATTATGACTTTTAAAAACAAGCCTGCCATTTTAATTTAAAAGCTTATAATTCATTTAAGACTAATTGCACAAAAATAGTTGAAGTTTCACAGCCTATGCGTCTCAAAGGATAATTGAAAAAATAAATGTCCTAGATCTTAACCAATTACGATAAAGATGTACCTTTTTATTTATTTATTTATTTTAAATATATGAATTGAGTAGAAAAAGCACTTCTTGTTATACTGGCCATTGCCTGTTCAGCAGCAAAAACTTTTATTCAGATTTGAGAGCCAAACCAAAACTGTTTCCTTGGACACCCATGTCAGAAGTAGCACAACTCCTTCACAGTTTTAAGTAAAATACAGCACACGGAGCTAACGTGAGTTTTACATGATGAGGTGCTGACTGGTGAGGCTCAGAAAAAACAAAATGCAGCCTCGCCAGTTCCACACATTTAGGTCCTGCTCTGAAAAACTTCATGCAGGCAACTTATTTGTCATACAGTTCTCCTGAATTTGTGGTCCTGAATAAGAGCCAGCACGGCATTGTTGTGCCTTAAAACACTGGGCTCTTACCTGCTACAAATTCAGGTGGAGACATGGAGATCTCATTTCAATACTTGTCAGAAAAACAGAACTTCTATGAACTGTACGTAGCACACAAGAAGTGACTTTTTAATTTGAAATCACGATCAACACCAACAATGTATTTGGTAGAGTTTCAAGAACTATCAACACAATCCCTTCTCCTTCAACCATTTTTAGGACTATTACAACAATATTTTTAAATCTGGACTACAGTTTTCTGCTAAAATGACTGCTTTCCTGCCAAAACTTTCCCGCATCTATGGAAAATGCTGTCATTAGCACAGTTGTTCTAAAGTGTATCACAGGCTTTTCAGATGTTTACAAATTTTAAAACATCACGAATTACCCAACTCTAAAATAGTAATTGTAGAAGGCAATCATTCTAACATGCTCAAGTGCTGTGATGACCAAAGAGAATTTTCTAAATCAAAGCAGAGGCAATGCACCCATTGCTATTACCTGCACCAACAGGATGCCATGGTGCCACTAGTCACTAGGCTAACATGGGTCAGTACCTGCACTTCAGCCAGTATAACGTCTACTTCACTTTCCCCAACCTGCTGATAATATTCTAAAAGCCTTGTTGGCATTCAAGGGAACAGAACTTGGTAACAAACTTGGCGTTCAAGCGCCAGAAAAAATAACTTCAGTTTTCTGTCTGAGTTGGAGTATTTAAGAAACAGAGCAATGACTTCCAGCATACATGTACAAGGCAAAACTTGTATTTATTTTAAATGGATTTTGTTCTTTTTTTGTAGTACTTTCTGCCTGCCACTTCCCAATGAATCATCTGCCACTCTAGGGCCAGATCCCATTATAGGACTACTAGCTGAGCCCAGTCTGGGCAAGATTTATTAAAAGAAATTAATCACATATATGATTGTGCACAGGTGGCCAAAGCTACCTTAAAAAAAAAACAAAGTTATCAACCTGAAGTCTGGTTAAATAATTTGGAGGTCATAAGCAAAAGGATTTTGCCTTTACAGATGAAGTACTAAGAAGCTGTAAGACTGTTCAGCAGATGATCTGATTACTTGCAAATGCACACAATTCCTTTTCACAGAATCACCAGCGACAGAAATTTCAGGTAACACACCTTGTGCAAAACAAAGAAAACTGAATTTTTATTTATTACAAATCCTTATTATTCACATCTGCAGAAAAAAAATATTATCTAAAATACTTGGGGTTTGAATATATTTACCCGTGCAAGACTTCTATGAAGTTGGTAACTGGCACAGAAAAAACTAAAGGGCAGGTGAGGATAAAGGACTTGCTAAAGTTTGCATAGAAATTCTATGTGAGAAGTAGCCTGAAGGCTCCTGAAAGTACCAGTGATGTTTTAACACCTGACCATCCCTCTTCCATCAGATGCAGACTATTTTTCTTTGAGTGGGTCCCCCTATCAGACAAGAGGCCTGGTGATTTTCTGTTTAGAAACAGCAGACACATTTTGGAATTTGGGTGCTGCAGGTCCCATTTTAGATTGTGGGGGCAAGCTCATGCCATAGATCTTTGTCCTTCCCCTGTACTGCCTTCTGCCCTCCTGTTCTTTTCACAAAGACACCCCTCGCTACGCCAGAAGCTCAGCATGGTCCCCTCCACTGCTTGAAGCTACTGCCAGTCCTCCTGACCATGCTCCTCTCAGCCCCTGCCCCATCCACATCTCCTGGTATGCTTTCTGCTCAGCCAAAGTTTCCCTCAGACAGGGTTTTTTAGGTTTTCTAGGCTTTTTCTTTTTTAAAGCTTTCTAGGTTTCAAGTTCGTAAGACAGTGTTTTCACTATGATTTTTCAGGTTAAGAAGTTGCTATTAATCTCCTGTTGCATAACAGGGACATGCTACACCAGTACACTGTCATCCAGCATGATGATCCAGTCAAACACCACAATGTTTCAATTTTTCTTCTGCTGCCTCATGATAGACGTGGTGGGTTCCTTTTCCAAATCAGAATCGTAGTTCAGTAATCTGCAGGCAATATGAACAGAGCCCTCTGCTTGTAGAACCTCTGTCAAAAGAGCTGATTACTGGATATATGCATCATGTATGGACATAAATTCTCTGTATCTATGGACATAGCACAGATATATGCGTACTCAACTAATTCTACTGAACTGGAAGAGCATCAGTGTGGTGATGAGCCAATGTAGTCCAAGAAACAATGACTATATACCACATCACTGTGTTAAGATGTAACAAATGCAAGGTAGAAAGAAAGGAAGTTAATCCTTCCCTAATCCTTACTGAAGCAAGAATGGACTAAAGGCTACAATTGTGGTTACTTCCAGGTGAAGTACTTCCCAGGAAGACAAACCACAATTTCCAAAAATGCTCCAGGACTAGCAACATGGGGTTATGTTGTCTTTTCTATCTTCTTAGAAGCGTTCTTCCTGAACTTTATATTTAGACAGTTAACTTGTATTGAAGCAGGTAAAATGTACAATGGGGCTTACAGCACTGGCAAAAGCTTTGATATTCTACATACCAAATACCTACAAGTAAAAAGGGCTTGTGCAATTTATTTTAATTACCATAAACAGACTTTAAACCATATTACAGTCTGATTTCCAAAAGCACTACAATATTTTTATTTTATTTCCAATTCTGTTCAATTGCATTTATGCCTACCTACATACAACATCGCTGAAGGTTGGCTGAGGGCTTGCACGTCTATGCTAAAATGCTTAAGAATAGCAGTAACTACCAGGAGGGGAAGGTTACATGTGTGCCATTTTATCAAACTTATCTGACCATTTTACAAGGAACATTAATTATTTAAATGGTTTTAATACATGCAGGACTGCATATGCTTCACAAATCATGTGGTACACTCCAACATAATGTGATGGTTATAGAGATTGACAGGAGGTGATAGAAACCAGCTCTTCTTTCACCCATCTCCGAGTAATGCTTCAACAACAGAAAATCAAGTCAAACTAATTTTACTGTGAGAATGGCAGCTGAAAGCACGAGGAAGGTTACGTCTCCTTCCCCAAGAAATTACAGGTCAATGGAGTGTGTCTTGTACAGCTTTCATATCAGAAAGCTAGAGAGATGATCTGGCCCTGATTAAAAAATTATTTTTAGTTTTTAAACAAGAAAAGTGTGCACAAACAAAACACCACGTGAATTAAAAGACCCAAGTAAATAAAGATGTCTGAAATTTGCCCAACTTTGTGATCAAAGTTTGGTAACAACAAGTAAGTTTCTGGGGTTCGAAGTCTTATTAATCAAGGAATATAGCATTTGGATTAAATGTGGACTCAAGAAAAACATGGAGTTAAAAAACTACAACACATTCAAGATGCTAGAGAGCAAAAAGGGTTCAAAAGTTAGTTTGTGGAAATAGAAGCAGATTAAATATCTAGAAATAGTTTAATGAGCCACTATATACATGTGGAAGTGTTTCCATTAAATACTTATCTTTAACCACAAGCCAACCTCTGCAATGTGTGCACCCAACTTCTGGATGGTTATGAAAATAATTTTTTGATGCTACTTCAACTATAATTTGCTAGGGGGGGAGAAGGGTATAAGATTCCAAGTTCATCTTCATGCTGTTTTAAAACCCTAACCTTCAAGCAAGAGCTTGATCTATGGGAAACAGCTGCAGAAAAGTAAATCATCTTCCTTTGAAAAAGTCCAGAGTGTATTTTTGTTGAGCATGTTTTGAAGTCATGGTAGGAAAATTAGTGAAAATTGTAAATCTGCTTGCAAATCTGGTCATGTCTAACTCAAAGATTAGGGGAAAGATTCCAATTTAATAGTAAGACCATGACAACCCTAGTTAAGCATGCTCTAGGGCAGAGCAGATGGGGCCCTTTGCTCACCTCCACGCGTTTTGGATTTATTGCATGCACCCAACACGTTTCATATTAGACACCCCTTGACTGTGTACTTGAGGCAGCAGGGTTCAGTATGCACTTCCTCTGCAGACCAATATATTATTCTAAATTGGGCTAAAGTGTTTCCGTTTCATGAGTGATATAAAGTTCAGATTTGAGGTTTTTAGGCAGCAGATCTACAGTCTTCCAAAAAATCTTTCTTCTTCAAGTTAGGAAAAGCAAGCCTCGAAAAAGTCAATTTTACTGAATAATTACATATTTTGTTTCATTTAGTTGAAACAAAATCCATTAGTGTTCTTGTAATAACTCATCTTGAAATGGATGATTTGATCACATCATGTTTAGTACCAACATACAAACAAATTACGGCTTATTTTATCTGAAGAGGAGTGCTGAGAATGAAGGTGTAAATCTTAAAAAGACTGCATTTTACTAAAATTCCACCTATACAAACAAAAACATTTTACAGAGTCAATGAAGAAAGGAACATGAGCAGTACTAAATATCTAACAGAAATACTAAAAACAAATTTAAATTTCTTTTTTGGTACTTTGCTATACTCAGATCAGGATTTACAAGTTTATGTGCTCACACACCTCTCAGAGAAATAGCAAGTTACCAAGTTTTCATACATTTGATTTGTGAATTTATTATTTACAGGAATTATTAGGAGTGGACTTCAATTACAAACAGCATACCAAATTTGCCACTTCAGTATTTCACAATATTTACATAAAACAGTAAGCACTATACCATTTCTGAAACTGAAAAATTTGAAAATTGAAAATTGCAGTGTTTGCATGTTAGTTGCTCCAGCTGGATGAGTCAGAAGATAGTCAGAGAAAGAGTCCTACCAAGCATCCCATCTACTTCAACAGCTACTACCAGCTAATAGTCAGTTGTGCAATACAATTGTTCTAATATTGCATTTTCTAGATACTTGGCATACTGCGTCCACTGTTTTTAATGTAATGCTAGCAAAACGATTAGGCTTACTGAAATGAGATTCTGGATTACATGAATGTTTAAAGGGACAAACTAAATTAATCTAGAATTATGTTCCGTATTGTCAAATTACATCTTATAAAAAGTTCTTATATTTTATTTGTTAGAGGGAATCCTCAAAACGTCTCCCATTAAAGTCAGTTTACAAAACCTGAACAGTAAAAAAAAAATACGCTACAACTGTATATGTCCATCTATAATTGTCCTTCGTTTCCAGTAATAGAAAATGATAAAGACAGTTCAAATGTACACTGTTGCTAGTTTTAGAATAGTCTCAGACTGCTGCAAATTAAAAACACTTTTTTTTTTTTTAATAATTGAGAAAAAATAAAGGTTATGGAAATGCAAGAGATTATCAACCACCTGGTCTACAGAGCTCAAACTATAGCTCTCCACGAAGTATTAATAAGGAAGTGATTTACACATCATCTTCAAAAGAATGTTTAATATATCCTTGTTTCCATCTAAACATGACCATGTTTTCTGTTAAATAAACTTACTTTTTGACCCTCCCTTCATATAGCATTCCCAATACTTTAGTTACAGTATATAAATTTCACTGGAGAATAAGAAATGTCCTTATGATTTGGTAACTACTATAATTTACAGTATTTTGCAATAAAAATAGTGGTCAGTCCCCTTGTTTTATTACTTGCCTTCTGAATCCGCTGCCCAGCAAAGCTGATTATGCACAAACTTTCCAGTCAGTAAGGATGAGATGAAAGCCATACTTGATCCTTCAACCAGTATTACACAGAAATGGATTAATAATTGCCTTTCTAGGAATGTTTAGTTGCCACCTCAGCTTCACTTCTATCTAAGAAATGTCTGTCTCCCCTTCAGGCTGCTACCCTATGTAATCCCACATACAAAAAAAGGGAGGTCCATGTACACAACCATGCCATACGATCTCATATCACAGAATCACAGAATCACAGAATTTCTAGGTTGGAAGAGACCTCAAGGTCATCGAGTCCAACCTCCAACCTAACGCTAACAGCCCTCCACTAAACCGTATCCCTAAGCTCTACATCTAAACGTCTTTTGAAGACTTCCAGGGATGGTGACTCCACCACTTCCCTGGGCAGCCTGTTCCAATGTCTAACAACCCTTTCAGTGAAGAAGTTCTTCCTAACACCTAACCTAAAACTCCCCTGGCTCAACTTAAGCCCATTCCCCCTCGTCCTGTCACCAGGCACGTGGGAGAACAGGCCAACCCCCACCTCGCTACAGCAAACTGTAGCGAGGTGGGGGTTGGTCTGTCTAACACACTTGGTTCGAGTCTGAACATACTTAAGAGCACAGGCAGGCTACCTACACACACTTTTTTAATTGCCCAAACATATTGCATGTATTAACTAAAACGTGTTCATATTTACTGGGAGGCCAGAAGGTAGGTGAAAGACTGTTCAGCCCAATTAGCTGGCAGTGGGACAGGTCAACCTAAGGAAGTGTCGTAGTATCTACCTTCTAAGGCACAACAGGCAACACTGAAAGTATTCTCACCCTTCAGAGGTGTCTAGTGATTTGGCTTGACAGGCAAACACAACAATGTCAGAAAGGTTGTTTTTATTTTTAGATTGTGCAATTTTTAGTTAGATTTGCTAAAACACAAATAGGTCAGAAAAACACAAGCCAAAAGAAAAAAAGTCTGTGTCAACAAGCCTTATGCACCATCCTTGCCTCAACTTTTTGGATTGAAAACCTGTGTGTGAGCTCAGCTTCAAGTAAATGAGCTCTGTTTAATTTTTTATTTTTTTTAAATCCACTGCACATGAGACAGACTTACTCTTAGAGTATGACAGCTTTGTTCATTACAATCTTAGTATAATCCCACTACTGGGAAATGGTATGTTTGAATATACACATTGAGAAGTGTAGAGGAATGAGAAAAGTGTCGTGTCTTCTTGTCTAAAACTGGTGACCAATAAAACATCCACAGATTAGTGTAACGGCCACCTCAAGAATCATGGAGCCAAACAATTTAGAGGCTGCTATAGTCATAGTTTACATCATATGTAGCCAATCCATAATCCAATTCAAAACAGGAAGTTGTTTTTTTTTTCAACATAGTTCCAATTTGTTCAATACAGATATAGAAGTTCACAGTAACTTAGTAAGACTGCATTGATAAAGGAATCGTCATCTACAAATAAAAGGATCGGAGAGAGCTCCATTTCTCACAAGATTTGAGAAAACTCTACTTATGTTCTGCAGTCTGGCCTGTACAGTTGGAATTGCTCGTTCAACAATTTTTTTTTCCTCTCTGAAGCAAAATAAATATTGTAAGAAAAAAATCCCCCAAATTACAATGGAATTGGGCAAGGTAGGAAGAATTTACTATGTTCTCAAGCCAGATCCTCTGTCTTGCTAAAACAGGAGAGTCTTAACTAGAAGTGTGAAAGTTTACATTCAGGTATCAGTTTCTGTGTTTTCAACAGAACATTCAATTTCCTAGCCCCTTGAAAATTACCAAGCATCAAGTAGAAGTCTCCTTGGCGAAGTGGTATTGCTAATCCAGGTGTCTCTATGTCCCATGCTACCTTCAAGCCTACGTGCCAAACAGCTGGGTCTCTTCCCTGCAGTTTCTGATCATAAGTTTCTTCAGCAGGTGAACCTTTAACGATAAAAGGAAAAACACCATGAAGAAATAAGACAAGTACCATAAAATACATTATCTGGTCTTCTAACAATACAAACTTAATTACATCCCATATTGGTACAGTCTTAACTTTTCTCAAATATCCACCTTGCATAATCAACAACTCCAAAGTCAAAAGTACACCACAGATATAAAAATGCCATACAAAATCAAGAATTTCTTGCAATTACTAAGATGAAAACTCATGTTAACTACAAAGTAAAGGTAAATCAAAGTTCGTAACACACCAAGTTATTCTGACATTCTCAAGTACCCATAATGAGAGTTGTAGTTTGTGCCCACTTCTACAACATGAAGAGAAGTGCAAGCAAGGAAAAAAAATAAAAAGCCAGAACACTGATGTAAAAATAGATAACTTCTAAAAATAATTTCAAGTCAAACTGCAAAAACATCTTAAACAATTGAATTTGTTAACAGTTGCAATTTCACTGAATCAAACTGAGGCAAAGTAAGGTGAAAAATGCGCACAAAACCCTATCTAGGCAACCAGCTACAGGAGAGAATCTGGGAATCATATCTATCATTCCTCTCTCAAAATTATTAGTCAAACATGATAGATAACATGTGGGAGAGCCAATGAAGCTTCAATGCATTTGTCACAACACTTTCCTTATCATTAAGCAACACGAATGTGTAGAGCTTGGGGAAAAAGTAATCCACTGCATAAAAATAGTATTTAGAGCTTAATCCCTCTGAACTATTTTCATAAGCTTACTTCACCGCAGTATAAATTGAAAGATACAGTCAGCATTTATAACAAGGTATTTGGGAGCTATGGCATAACAGTTTTATGGCTCATGTAACAGAGCATTTTGACAGAGAAAGGATGAAGTTTTAATAAGCAATTGGCACAGAACAGCAGTCAACTGTTAGAAATCATCAACAAAGTAGCACGCATAGTAATTGCGTGTATGTTAGTAATAGCCTGTGTCCCAAAGCAGCATGCATAATAATTGCATATACATTAGGAATAGTCTGTCCCCATGTTGTTGTCCATTCCCAGCGTGCTTTTATGTAATAATTTTTGTTTTTGCTTAATCTAGAACAAAACACCAAAATAAAGATGCGTATTCCTCCTGTAATAATACACGCACATAAAATTGACCTTGAACTCAACTCCAAAATATTCAAGTCATTCATCTCATGTGGTCACTGCAACGTTTGTTGGGGACAGCCTTTAATAATGAATAAAGTGTCTTAACTTCCTATGTTGATTAAGTATTGCCTGCAATCAGGAAGCAGATAGCCAATCTGCTCTAGTTTAAAAAGCTAATCTACAGTCCTTAGCTAAAGGTCCTACTGTACATTCATCGCCCGGATCCCCCCTGCTGCTGCTGCTCTCATCCCGCTGAAGCTCTGGCTGAGGAGCAGCTCTAGGCCTTTCTGTCAAGGAACACACAAATGAGAAAACAAGAGTGAGCAACCACTCCAAAAAATCAATACTAAAGTCTTCGAGGGGCTTTCATATTTTCTGCCCCGCTCAGATAAATCGTAACTTAATTTAAGAAAAAATGCTTTCTGAAAACTGCAAATAGGATGGCTTTCAAGGCATTTTTAATGCAATATATCATGGATATTATAAAAAGAGGTAACCTTTCTGGGTTAACTCTCTCTGTTATGCTGCTTTCCCATTCACTTTGGCAGCAGCACTGTTCACAATATGGCACCAATAAAATATAGAACTACAATCAGAGACAGCAATTTCAATCAAAGTTTCCTGGGGTCTCCTCATAAATCCAGCACCTTTGGAATGTGCTCGTTAAAATGACTTATTTTTTGCAGTTTGATAAATTTTTTATTGCTCAAGTACAGAGTTCAAATGTAGCTCAGACTCCTTTTCTCTATATTCTCAATTATGGCACCTTATAATTATCAGCAGCAATTGGAACCGATTGCTCCTACCATGCTATTTTGGTAACACATGGAAGCAAGCTGACACTAGCTTTTAAATACAAGCTCTTCCAGAAGCAAGAGGGGGGAAAAACACCTTAGCATTTGTGGTATATCTCTGGATGGCACTGACAAAATTTACCCAACAAGAAGGTATTCTAAAATTCTGTATGTCACACCAAGTATGACTGGATGTTGTATGTGTTAAGATAATAACAGCTCACATTTAAGTGAGAACATTTCAGAGCATCTAAACCTTAGGCGCTTGAGAGTAAATCATGTGGACTTTACACACAGCACCTTAAGAACATGTATTTATTTTGGAGCAGACTATATAGAAATGGTCCAATGTAGCAACACTTAATGGGAATACGATAAAACTATCTGCAAATTTGAACTCTGTTCAGTAAAGTTATAGAATTTGGCCTGCAAGAAACCCTTGTGCCTGCATCCCAAATGGAATAGCATAACTAGGTAACAAGCTTGCCATTATGTAATAGCTCAAACCTGTAATTAAGGATAGAGCCATGAAGGAGGACGTAGCTGTAGAGAATTGGCCACAATGCCGTGCCTTAACTAGACAGCTCATATTCCAGAGATGCTGCAGCTCTCAGACCTGATCTTATCAGGTTCACATCGTGGTTAGGTACAGAACAACATGAAACTTTCTTTTTTTCCTGGATCTAGTTTGGCTATTGTTGCACAGCAAAGAAAGTAGAAGTAGCCTCAAAAGGCTTCTTTGCTATTTGGCACAAAAACCTAGAGGTTTTTGGCATTCTGAAACCTAAATGGTCTCTATTTAACTGAAACTGTACTGCCAAGCTATATCCTAAATGTAATTTTAAATCAGACATCATTTCTTACAGGATGGAATCAGTGCCAATGCATTGCTGCAAACAAGGACTGTAAACATCCAGTTTTGTTATTAACTTCAACACTTTACAGATTGATTTAAATTTTTCCAGAATGTAAAAGCATTTGGGAAATTTTCTACACTGGAATTTCTACAGTCTTCCATGACAATTTCTACCTGTTAAATACAAGGTAAGTGAAAAAAGCCGACCATCCTTTGCTTTTCAGTAGCTGGCGGGAAAGAATGAGTTTCTATCCAGAGTAATTCCATCTGCCTTATTACTGAAAAGCCATAGCACAAGCGATCAGACTGTACTAACATTTTAACTCTCACTTGCAATTAACGTTCACAAAAACAAAAAAGGAAATATTTGCTGACATTGCTCTTACCTATTTCCATCTAGAATACTATGTCCAAATATATCAAGACTAAAAGCACTAAAACAAGAACAAAGAATATTCTGTCATCTTTGCTGAAGGAGAGGTGATTTGATGAAAATCAGTGATAGTCAAAAACTTCAAGAAATCAACAGGTAATACGAATGATATATTCTCGGTAAATGGGGGAGATCAAATCTACTCCTATATGAGTAATTTGATCAATAAAAATGTGATTCACTGAAAAAATAAATTCAAACTGACCAAAATCTACAAGTTACAGACCCGATAATTCTATAATTCTACTCGCATATTCATTTTAGGTAATATATATTAGTAAATTAATTGCAAATAATGCTAGTGACAGCGTAATTGAACACATTCTAGATTGTAATCAGGTATGCCTTATGCACCATGACTACCACTCAGGCACTTTCACACAGTATACACACATATCGGGAATATTTAATTTCCACGAGAGCCTATTTTTAACAATTGATAATCTTCTTTTAACCTAGTGCTGTTATGTATTTTACTCTAAGTGAAAAATCATTACTATTCAGATGAGCACTGAGCAAAATGTCTATCCCATCTTGCTGTTCTAAATGCATTTCATTTCAAGTTGCTATGAAACAGCTTGACACTTGAAACATGAAAATAAACAGTGATAGTAATTAGAATATCAGCTTGTTCCAGTATCTTTTTGTTGGCTCTCAAATTTCTTCTCTGGCATATTAAAAACAGTTTCTACTTCAATTAATACTGATCAAAGTTTCAAACATTAAACTTTCACTATGGCATCAAACAGTGAACAAATGAACAAGCAAATGAAGTTGTTTCAATTAGTCGTAACTGCTTTAATGCCATCTAATGAAGTGAGTACATAACAAATGACACAAAACTGCAAACTGAAGTAAAAAAAAAAAAGCATATAAACTGAGTTGTGCATCTCTAAACCATCACACAGCTACCTCGGTGTAGTACGAATGTTCGACTCCCAGGGCTCCTGCTCCAGAGCTGGGGATTCTGCCTCCATGGCAGGAGAGGTGAGCACTGCCATGAAGCTTTGCAAGCCCCGTGTACCCCAGACAAGGAGACGCCACTCACTCAGGGTGGTCTTGAGTGACCACAGAGAACCAGGGGAAGAGCAGGCTGACAAAATGTGCACAACTTAGCTAAGAAGAGAATCAAGCCAGCTGTAACAAAATCTACATGCCTGATGTAGGAGTTCCCTACAGAATCCATATTTTATCCCCCAAAATTAAAAATCCATCTCATCAACATTTTCTGAGGAAGACCTGCTCCATCAAAAAATTTCCAACCATCTCTACTCTTTTTATTATATATACTATAATGACTCTGTCATCGTGTATACACTTAAGAGAGAATTCAATGCTAACTCAATACTGAGTCAGTGGACAAAATACCAATAAAAGATACTGGCATAAAAAGCAAACTTATTTATGGAAAATAGGAACAAGAGTCAAGATACACTTCTCCAAAGGTTTAACAACAATCTTCAATAAGCTGTGGCACTAACTCCTCCAAAGTTCATGGAACCAATTTGAGCCATGCTCAAGAGTTACCAAGTGAAGCTCAGCTTCCTTCAGATTTAGATCTGACTTCATAAATTATTTTCCTCCTAAAAAGGGGTCTTTTACACCATCTCCAGCTATACTGAGCTGTTAATATTGCCAGCTCCTGCCAAAGATTTTTTTTATGATTTTATTTATTCATATAACATAATAAAAAATGATCAAAACTTTTAGAATCACTGCAAAATTAGTCACAATAATTAGGGTAATTCTGTGTTTTGCTTTGTTTTTGTTTTTGTTTTTTTTTTTTTTTTTAAGTGACAAATAACTGTTAGAAAATTGTTGGAAAGCTCTTCTGTAAGCTTTCCCATTATTTTAAAATTCTTCAGGTAAAATAAACTTTTATTTTATTTTTTTTTGGGTTTTTTTTGGAAAACATCTTGTACTTCTTGGCAAAAGCACACTCATTACACATAGATGCCTACATAATTTTTGGTGTAAATACGTCAAAGACATTTCTACCCTTGTCATTCAAGTCTTGCATAAAATTTGCAGTGGTTTTAAAACAGTGTAATTACTTGTCTAACCAGCTGAACTCCAAGAAACAAACTCAAATGACACAGTAATGACTAAACATAGCAACTTTTGTTAATTTATAGCTCTCTCAACTATTTTTTCTCCTCCGCAAGCAAGTTTTATGTTGAAGTAAAAAAGTTTAAGCATGCTACCATAAATCTTCACAAATACTATTATTATTGTCATGTTTATGGTTCTCTAATTTACATGTTTCTAGAAATTTCTGTATCTACAGTACTTCTGAAAAATACACTTACTGGACATAAGACAGCAACATCTTTGCTAGAGAAAACAAACTTACAAAAGAATGTGACACTGCTACTGGTTAGGGAATCCTTTTTCATTCAGTTTGCTAAGCAAGCTGATGTTTTATGTCCAGGAAAATGTACACACGGTGATTTCCACTGAATGTTAAGTAACAAAGCAACCCTTCATTTCAAAACTAACAATAGAAAGCACATTAAAGCATAAGCTATTATTTGTACATAATGGTCTTCAGCCAAAGCCTACCCAAAGCCAATGTGAATTTTTCCCATGTGTTGAAGAAAAGAAAGGATTTTTTGGAAGTACTAGAAGTCACTTGTAAGCTATGATACATAAAGGATCATTTTCAAATTCATATCAAGTGTCTAAATTCTAATCTTATGTTTGCAAAACTGGAAGCTATTAAAAAACATCCAAGGCTTTGTTCAGAATTGCTAGGAAAAAAAATCCTCATTTCTGTTTTTAAATAAAGATTAAAATAGAAAAGGTACTTTAAAAAATATTTAATGACTCTTCAAGCACATTTTTCCCCCCTAATACTGCATTTAAATTGTTTTTTAAGTAAGAGCCTGCAAACCCTGTCAGACGTGTCTTTTTAATGGAAAATTTGCACTCTTCTAAACTACAGAAGTGTTGGCAGGTCCTTCACAAGACATGAATTGGCACTACAGCATGTAGATACAAAATGTATATACTTTCCAAGTAAATATAGTAGTAGTTTTACACAAGAATAACCCAAAATGATCTTGCCAAGGAAAGGACAGGAGTAAAATCATTATAAAGCAGAAACACATCTGTATATGATTAATAACACAAAGTGATCTCAACTGTAATAAACTATTTTTAAAGGACAGCAGACACGTTCCTGTTTTAGCCTAAAATAGATATTTGACAGATTTTGATTTCTTGGCTCTTAATCGGGAAGTCAATTACAGCAGTTTTTAAATCTACTCAGAGAACTACTGCTAGAGCCAGCTGCAGTAAACACAGGTATATTTTGCAAAGGTGTAAGGGGAAACAAAGATAGGTCTTAAAAATAGGAATCTTAAGGACCACAATGTATTCAGATGCAAGTGACAAACCTACTCTAGCATGCAGATGTGGTTTTGTATGTACACACAAGGAAGCATAAAAGAGCTTCAGGGATTTTAGACATTCATTTCACTAGTCAAGTCATACTAAACTACCTCCCATTACTCACCTTCACAGCTGTAACTGTACACAGCAACTGTTGACCTTTCAACCAGATTCTCATCATGGTGCCAACTCACTGCCATGTTCCCCATTCCAAAATAAGGCTCTTGTTTCAAGTACAGCATTTGTAGAGGATCCATATAATTTAATAAAGTCACGTTATAAGATGTTCTGCTATTTAGACTTGTGAAGTCATCCTCTGGTACACAAAAACTGCTTTGATCTTGTGAGACAGACCCTTTCTCCCTAAGAGAAGTAGCAAAGTTTTGCTCCCTATCTATTACAGGGGTATCTTCAGTTTCTTTGGACTCAAGCAAATTTTGTCCTTGTAATGCCTTGACTGCTTCAATATGCAAGTAGTCATTAAGTTTGATTAATGCTTTACAAGCATCATGTATTTGAGGACTGCAATATTTTATTTCATAACCCTCGGTAGGCCAAGGAACTGTAAATAATCTTGTGTTCAAGTACTTGTAAGTGCATCCTGGGTTTCCAATTAATATACGAGACACTGGGGTAAAAAAATCTTTTCCTTTGATCCTTACAAGATCTTGAAAGAAACAATCATGCTTTCGCAAGGTCAAAAAGCTCTCTTGTACCATCTGATGGAGCTCTTCAGGTACTGTATCAGATTTTCTGAAAACTAGCTTGGAATACTTGGTCTTCCACTGAAAGAGAAAACGAAAAAACAAAAATTATTTTTCCACATGAGCCAAAGTATTTCATATATTCAAGAATGGACAGGGATAAGTTCACAGACCATCAAGCATGAGTCTAAAACACAGTAAAGAAATAGATGCCAGTATTTGCTATTTGGTATTCGTACTCAACATATTGCACAGCAGCCTATAACCGGAGTATCACCAGGGCAAATATCTAATGCCACAACACAACATTGAGAAAGTGTCATCTAAAAGCAACTCCACTCTCTTAAAACTGCAAAACGTATCAAAGGACATCTACAGCTTTATGATCAACTTTATAAGGCAGTATAGATAGCTTTGTGTCTTTTCATAGCCATATGACACTTCCATAGCTTTTCTGCTGACATCATTTTGGAATGATGTCAGAGATTATGAAAGCCATCAAAATTCTTTGCTTGCAGTTGAATTTGTTTGTACTTGGAGGGAAGTTACAGCACAAGACCGACACCCTGGTCTGCTCCCATACTTTCATTATTCAGGTATTCAGGTATTATTCAAGTATTCCGGAAATACTTGGTCAGCCTCACTCCTACTCTAAACCCACTTTGCTGGTACCTATTCGATAAATTGCTGATGCACCATCTTGGATAAAAGCATATGAAACGGACATAAAATCAGACAAAACCATATGAATCACTTTCTTCCTCAATAAATATTTTAATAGCCCCTTGCTAGATGGCAACATCGTCACTGCATTCTGCCATCTCTTAAATCACTGCAATGCTGAAGAGTCTCAATCTCAAATGGTTGGGTTACACTGCTCTTAATTCCATTTTGTTACTGGAACCTTCTTAAGTCTGGCATTTTCCATCTCTCTACTCTTAAGCCTTACGTTGCTAGTGTTTACAGCTGGATCACAGCAACTGAACATCAGCCAATATGAATCAAGTCCAAAGCAGTAAAGGACGCATGTATTCAGTAGCCTAAACAAGCAGATTTAATAAATCTGAGAGCAGTACTATGTACAATCACTGGGGCTAAAATCTTACAAACCAAATGCCTGTAATAGTTCTGAACTACTCAATCTCGCAAAATCAAGAAGGAAGACCTGTGACAAGGTATTTTACAGGGAAGATAAAAGCACCTTAAAAACAAAGGGGAAAAAATGAGGCCAAGAGAATTAAACATAAACCAAAAGCTAGGAACTGCAGAAAATCGACCGAGGAAGTGAAAGGTAGGAGAAGTAATCTGTGACCAGCAGACAAGAAAGTAATTTAGGAAGAAATTCTTAGAATACTACAGATCCATTACTATTGTAGTTGGTAAGTTATAATGTTTAATCAACAGCCCTAAACAGTTTGGATGAAGAAGTTTTAAAAGGCCTGGTCAGAGTACTTCATTAATGGTTAACTCTGATTTCCCTTAATTCGCAAACCTCAGAAAGTTCCAAAACAGTAAAAGATTAATACTGCAGTAATATTTGTAAAGGGTAACCAAGATGCTGGAGGTATTTATAGGTCTGTTGATTTAGTGTAGATTATTTGTCAACTAATGGGAGGACAAACAAGACTGGTTTAAAAAATAAAACTGATGCAATTAATAAAAAGTAAATAAAATATAATAGAATGTAGCATGTCAAAAAAGCCACCATTCTGCTGCACTGCATTCTGTTATCTTCAAAATATTCCCTGACGTTCTGGTCCTTCCTATTTTCACGTTCCTCAACACATACCAATTAGCTTCCTTTTTTCAATTATAAAAGTTTCCAAACTTATTTTACCCCCCACCTCCCCACCTGTAACATCCTCTTCCCTCCCACCCTCTTCTGACCACGCCATCTCTGCTATCAGCTGGAGCTCAGAGTTCCGCAGGTTGGGCACGCAGCAGCTCCCAGCCAAGCCCGGCGCTGTTCAGCAGCAGCATCTTGCTTTGAATGCGAAATACTGTTGCCCACTCCAAGAAGTCTTGGATAATTTTATTAATATGGCTTTCTAAGAAAGTGAGTATTACATCATCATAACTTTTACTGGCTGCCTGTAAATCATCTGGAACAACTGCTGAGACCATTTGTCAAGCCAGATGAAGACTAGAGAGTAAGTTATTAAATAGACTACATTCCTACTTATTTCATTAACACTAATAGATGAAAGAAACACACAGACTAATACCCTTAGTAAGGGAAAGGCTGTAACGTGTCAATTATCAGGTGTCAATTAGTACCTTGGAAGCTCAGAACCGCTCACAACACGTTTCCTTTTGTCAGAAAGTCGGTCACTGCCCTGAGGAAAGGAAGATACCGCTGGTGTTGTGGGAAAAGAAATAAGGTGAGGTGAAACCTGCAAGCTCTGGGCAACAGGGCAAGAGCTCACAGATGCACAACACTGATCCCAAAATTTTGCAAATGTAGTTGCAGCCTTCCATACTTAAAGGGAGCTTATAAGAAAGATGAAATGCTTTTAAACAGCACTAAACCCACGACCACAAAAGCATCACATTAGCTTACATCTGCAGGGTCCTGCTGGTACAACTCAAAACCACTTTATCTAGTACTCCCACTTCCAAGTCAGACTTATACCTGCCTTTCAGGAAAATAATTTTAAAAGGTGCCTTTAAAAAATACAAATTAGGCAGTCAGTATGCACATTTCCTTCTGCATGAAAACACATCACAACATGTTGTTAACCAACAACACTTGAGAAGGTTTTATAGGATTGTGGTTCTACTGAGAAGGTGACTCTAAAAGGAAGCCCATTTTAGCAATAGTGATCAAACATAATAAACCTTAGTTTATCTATAAATGCTACCACCACTGCTTGTGAATTCTTAAAGTGAAGCTCCCTTTTGTTACACATTTTTAAGGCTTCCAAAAACTAGCTTCCTGAAGAAGGTAAAGAAATTGATATAAAAGTATCTACAGATAATAATTTCTGACAACAGTATTTACATGCTTAACTTTAAACACCAAAGACTGAAAATCATTGAAGGTATCTACTCTGAAGGTCCCTCTACAATCCAGAGCACAAAATACTGGATCCCAGCTTTCATTAAAAGAACTGAACATCAACTGGAGAAAGAATTGCCAAAAGCCTGAAACAATTCCTTCAGAGGTCACGAACTGTCTCATTTGTTTCAATCAGTGCTTTGTTTTTGCAGCCTTTGAACAACACAGTGAAAAATATCCATACAAAATAACCACTGAAAGTAGTAATGGCAAGTCTGAAGTATTTACAGCTACAAGCTACAGTCAGATGTGGGGGTAGAGGTTGACAGAGACCATACATACTTCACAATCACACTGAACAACATTATATGCTGTGATGTATAAAGATTATTGCTGCACGAGTTGTTTCATTATGCAAATGTGTATTAAAAGAGCACTGGCACTTCTATAGGAGTATCCCAGTAGTTCTTTAAATAATTCTGTATGTAGGATGTGCTCAGGTCAGATTAGCATATGTAATGTGGTAGCTGGTTGTTATGGCATATTTAAGAAGTCATTATTACTACACATTTTTACATTATTAAATACACTGAGTTTCTGACATGAATCACATGTGAAATTCCAAACAATTATTACAAACAGAAGGAGGGAAATAACACTGTGATGTAAAGCAACTAAATGCCTGAACACACGTACTAGAAAGGAAGCACACAGATTTGATAAAGGTAGCAACATTGCATTTCCCTCCCCAAGTGCAGAGGTAATGCCTTCCACATTTTACTGCCAGCCAGTCAGGTCAGAGGCCTGTTACCTTTAGGTTCTGTTTGAAGATTACGCGCTTCAGAACTACATTATCATTAAGTTTTACACGTTGTACTGAAGATTCTACCTTAAATAAACACCACGCTGATATCTCAGAAGTCAGGGAGTGGAAACACATTTCCGACACATTACATGAAAACACTTTGGACTTCTTTAACTCTCCAACCAGTCATTGTGCTACGTCTAACATAAGGAAAGCATTAAGAGATCAGAGCACGGGGTGAGCACCGGGTTCACACTGGACACCTCGTTGTTTTTGGGGGATGGGGAAGGGGGAAGAATCATGTGCTGTATGTTGTAACTCTGACAGCAAGTATTAAAGGTCAATTCACTGTTCGCTGAACAAAGTGGTTATGTGACTGGCAACTAAGGGCAAAAAAGGCACATTTGACACTGAATTCCCCATATGAATGTTACACACACACTATTTCAAGCAGAGCCATGCTTGTACTTGCAACAGTGGTACTCAATGCAGAGAATCAACCTACCGGGTAACTCAAGTGATGATAAAGCTGGAAACCAGCAATAAGAACCCTTGATAAGCAAACTGACACATCATGAAATGACAGTATCTACTTCACATATTTGCAATTGGCTTTTTTTTTTTTTTTAAACAGGCTTTCTTGCTCATACTCAGCTTTAAACATTACATTGTTTCAGCTGGTGGTGTGGGGGCCATTACTAAAATCCTTCATCACGCAAGACATGCACTGAAAGAGGATGTCAGTGAAGTTTTGCTTGTGACAGAACTTAGTTTCGTCCAGATTGTACATTTCCATGCCTGTTAGTACACAGTAGTTTTGAATTACATCCCACATAACTGTTCCAACACACTCAAAGCATACTGCTTTATAAAGGGCAGGCTCTTAAAGAAGTTCTCTCCTGGAAGGACAGACTATAAAACTGAACTTCATCCTACCACCGTGTAGTACATTTAAGCATCACAGAAATTGTGATATCTATAGCTGTGATTAAAGTAATATTTCACAATTACCATAAGAATGCAGAAGTTGTGATGTTTATCACATATACTTAAAGTACCTAGCATACACACAAACACTACACAGAAAGTATAAGTCTACATAATGCAAACACAATGAATCTGAACTCTATTAAGGCTTGAACATGTCCAATTTCTCTGCTTATCTTCTTCCGATTGTGTTCTGTATTTATATATTCCTGATACCAAGCAAATGAGATGCCACTTGAGCAGCCTCAGCTCTGTCTTCTCTTTTCCTGTCAGCTCCACAAGAACAGAGATGTAAAAGGTGGAAAAAAGTAAAAGATGCTGGGCGTAGCATCTCTTGACAAAAGCAGATAAAAAATAAACAGAAGGGCATATAGTACAGGACTATGAAGGAGAGAACAATAATCTGCTTGAGTGCTTAAAGCAGAAAGGGAACATCGTTTTAGGATTGAAAAGAATGTCTTTTTTAAAAAGAGAACAAAAAAGTATAATTCCATTAGGCTCTTGTACACTTTTGCTTGCCCTCTCTCACAGAAGTGCTTTTCTGGTTAACAGCAAGTAATGCGTTCTCATCATTCTGACAGCTGGTAAGGATCCCAATCAAGAGCTTACTGCCAACTTGGGTCAGCACTGCAGGAATACAGAGAACCATGCTTTCACTAACCACCTCACAACCCAAATAAAGTGGAAAGGCAAGGGAAGTATACAGATTGCTCAATATCACAGGTGTAATCCTGTGACAACACCACAGTCTGATTTTATCCTTATTAGTTGCAATCCAGTCCCCCAACTAAAAAAAAAAAAAAAAAAAATCACATCTTCCTTTTTCTGTAGTGTGAGATACGCTAAACATTTCTTGGCCTTGGCATCCTGCAAAAAGAGAAATGCATCCTTGCAAGGGAAAAGTCAGACCCATTTTTATGCTACCATACACATCTTTGGGCCATATGTCAATACAAGACAGGTGACACGTCTGTCATGTAAACACATTTGCTGTATCTGTTCAAACTAACAGTTTCTTTCTTAGGCTTTTTATCTTTCTGTGCTCCCATTTGATCTGATTGAACTCGCAGTCCTTGCCATATGGTTTCTAGCTGACCTGAGAAGATCCAACACAGATACAGAATATTCTTTGACTCATTTCATGGTACTCGTCAATGCTCTCATTTGGCTTACTTCTCATGGGGCTACCAGGCTTATTTTCACTTGTTTTTGGTTTCATTTGAGGCATTAATTCCAGTTCCACAGTTCATTTTTTCTGCAAAACCTCAAAGGTTAATTATTGTATAAAGGTAGAACTATGTAAAAACAAATAATAATTTCTATGTACATATTTTTCTTATTTTGCCATCATCTAACCATAAATGCATTCTCTTTACAAGTCACAGAAACATTAAAAGAATGGTGATGTGTACTACATTTTAACAAAGCATAAGAAACAGTGATTCACTGTTGCATGAGTTACGTATCAGGAAAATAGAAAATAAGACATTTATTCCTGTAATGCAGATTTTCATTTCAGTATCTTCCAATACATATTGCTATAGCTTCCAGCATGGAAGAAAGCTAAAGACTGAGTTTGAAAGCTGGTCAGGCCAATATCCTAAAAATAAAGTAAGTTCACAAAGTTTTGATTCCTGAATATCCTGATGCTACAGGTCTTATTTCACACCATCTGAAAGTATGTTATCTTTACCAGCCATAAGCAAGAACTGTAAGAGTTGGTACTTTTTTCACATCAGTGTTCACAGTGTCTCCTAGAAGAAAGCTGTATTTGTTGTTCCGTCCAAACAGACAATTTAGTTCAAAACAAGTACAGTTAAAAAGTAATACGTTACCAACTGATGGAAGTCAGCATCGGCTGGTGTCATATATGGCAGTCTACTCTCTCCAAGTTCTTCAAGAAGCTTTTTCTTCTGTTTTGGGGAATAACATTAAAACATGAAGTTAGACTAAAAAGCAAGATAAAAAACACAGTTAAGTATGAAAACAGTCGTATTAAAAAGATAAACATGCAGTAACTGCTCTTATTACCTTCAATTCTGGAAATGTAAATAAATAAAAACGGATGTGAGATCAGTGAAGCTTTTTCACTTAACAGTAATTCAGGTGAAGTAGTTTCAGAGCACATCAGTATTTTTCCTCTTATATTCTCTAGGTAATCAGTCCTTATAACACAGATGAAAATTCATCTTCAGAACTATTCCTACTTTGACTCTTGATTTTCCTTTCTTTTTTTAGCTTTTTTTTTTTTTTCTGTTTAAGTTTGTGGGTCCAGTAGGTACAAAGCTCATATTCCACTGAATGGAATAATAGCATACTTTACTAAAAATAATGAGCCTAAATGTTGGCCACATTTTGAAGTGATTCCTGAAATGGCTGTACGAATGGGGAAAAAAGACAAACTAAACACCTACGGCAAACTTTTGCCTCCACAACCTGACATATTCTAAATGCCATATTCAAGAACTGCTGTCCCAGGAGATTAACCAAAACTCTGGTTTGATGCTGTAGGTGAGCTAAGAACCAGCTGACTGAAGAGGTTCTCTCTGCCCCTTTTTCTCTTAACTCCCTTTTCACCTGTTTAGGAAGGAGTGTCTCCACCAATCTTTAGTTAATACTACTGCAAAGAAATTGCTAAGAAAAAGCCTGTTTTTCCAAAAACTGTTCTTCCATGTTTTACTAATAAAATTTAAATGTTTGTATGCATTACAGAGTTAAGTATGCAGCTAAGGACTTTGAAAGTGCAAGAGAAGCTTGAAACGAGCTGTCAGATTTTTGGAGTGGAGCAATCCCAATCCATGACAAGTCCATCCACATTTATCCATCTAGGGTCAGACACTACACTGACATGGTACAAACTGACATTAACAAAAGTGTTAAATTGTTACAGTGGAAGTACTGCCCTACAAAAATTACATGATTTTCCCCTTATTTCTTCCTCTTTTTTTAGCCTTCAAAGACAGTTTCTTTACAAGTTTCCATCATTACCAAAAACTTGCTAATAAAAATACAACTCCAAGATCATAAAACTATGTTTGCCATAGTGTTTGAATATTTCAGACACCAAAAGGATTCCAATTCTCATTTTTATTGAAATATTTTCAACTACAGAAACATCACCAGGAGAAAAAACTGACGTTGCAGCTTGCTCAAAACTTATATTGTATGAGGAAGACCAGACAGAAATGGAATACAGTTTTCAAAAGAACAATAAAGTGGTGACACAAAGGAAAAAAACAAGATAGGTTAAAAACAGGGGTATAACAAACACTTTTCTAGAACTAAATTATACAGGAACAGCTACTTATTTCATCAACTGGATGTCGCTGCAGTATTTTGTACTTATCACCATAAATCTCCCTCATCATAATCAATCTTTTGGGGTTACACCTGTTTAATACGTCCTATATACAGGTGTAAATAGAATTTGTCAGTATTGGAAAAACCTATCTTTAAAAAAGGGAGAAAGTAGTATTTATACATTATGTGCTTCTGACCTATAGCAAACCTATGAAGCGCATTAATAAACAGTCTATTCTGTAGCAGAAATTTCACAATTCCTTCAAATTTAAGCATCAAGGCAAATAACAGACTTAAATCCAGCAAGAAGTGTAGAAATGTTGAGGTTTACAACTATCAGTTCAGCCAAACTAAAATTAGAGCAGGCAGTTCTCATATACTCATCTCCACATTCACAATCTGCCATTCACCAACTCTTCCAGCACTGACAATAGCAGCACTGAAATTTGAAAACTATAAATGTGATTTCTCTAGGTCTCTAGTCTCCGCTGGGGACACATGACATATTGACACGAAGTCATCGGTGAAACCAAGCATAATGCAAATTTAGATTAAGCTGGCAGAAAATGATGTGCTAATACACTGCATGTTCCAAAAAAGATTGCTACAATTTTATTGCATGAAATCACCAAACACATTAAACCACCTTTGTTATATGCAAAGTAAAACAAACTGCAGAAGGAAATCCTACATTTCAACATGGACTCAACTGGGGGAAAAAGAGAGGTGGGAAGAAGAGAGATTCTGACAATTTCTTTGTCAAGTACCAGGCTGTTGGCAAAACGCACACCACATTAAAATGCACCCTTGTGTATAGGCAGTACTAGTTCCCATCTGATTGTCAGATCTGGCTAAGTGCTGCTCCTCAGCTTGATGCACAGACTAATATACGCAGCTGGGTGGTATAACACGCTGCTCATCTCTTATGCAAGAAGCTGTCACACAGATGTCAAAAATATCAAGCTATTCTCAAATACCTCCAAAAAAAACCCTGAAGATCTAGCTATACTGGCTGCCTGATGCCAAGTCTAACTGTTACACCAGCATTGCTTATAGGCACTTCTAACAGGTAAACCCCTAAGTACAAAAATGCCTTCACTTGCAGGTATCTAGTATCTTAAAAATATATTTTTTAAATTGTATCCTTAACATTTGAAAAATTATTAACAGCCTAACAGTTTATTCAGATATCAATATTGTTTCTCATGCTTTAAATGCCAGTAAGATTTTTTACGCGTGGCTTAGCAATGCCAACATGTGAAAAGACAATTTTGTGTGCATCACCCCTGTGATGTCCTCACACACCATGCACTGTTCAAGAAACCTCTGAAGAGTCACACTTGGGCTTTCAGAGAATGAAGTGAGTACCAGAAGCACTGATACCCAATTTTAGAGTATGCAATGAACTTATATTAATATCTTTTAGATATTAACAATATGTGCTGTTTATTACTAGAAGTGGATATACTAATGAGATGGTTGGTTGTAAAATTCAGCAAGTGGAAGAGTAATAGGTAGAATCTCTCAAGCCCAATCTGGACGTTTTTTTTCCTGCACAAGTAACTTCATGGTAATAGAAGTAATGCACTGTATGTTACAGAGCAGGAAAAGTAATAGAAACACAGCTAATACATATCAAAGTCAGGCCAAAATGCAGTTATATGCACATGGTTCATTATTTTCAAATTAAGCAATATTAAGGAAAAGATAGACTTAATGGCATTTTCTGGTGAAGGAACGTGACTGTAAAAATTTTTGCAGCTGACATATTTCCCTGCAGGGTGTCAATACTGTTCTCAAAAGGTTTCATTTCTCTCTTAATTGTAAGGCAAAGAGTTCAATATCTAGGCTACAAAGGCTTGTGCTTCAAACGTACAATTCCCACTTAGTTTCATCACCAAGCAAGTCAGAAGACAACAGTCACTTTCCAATTTATAGATCATTGTTTTGGCTGGAACAACACGTCGAGAAAGAACTGTATTGGAAGTGTATTGCCATATTACCTGAATTAGTACAGAAAACAAGCTTAAGGCCATAGCATCTCAACAATTCCTAACGCCTAACACAACTGAAAGCATTAAGCAAAGTTTGTTTTTCCAGTACTTCACATAAAATGCACTCAAGAAGTTATTGAGGAAGTTGGGTTTATGCACACAGACACACTTAAGTCAAGGCAAGTAGGATGTGCCTCCAAGATAACCCCCAGGGCTATCCGCTGTCCTGCATTTCTCACAAATTCAGGGGAAAACATCAGCTTCTCTACACCAAGTAATCTCTCCCTGGGCCTGGAGCAGCATCCCATGCAGATGTAAGACGTCAGTCACAAGTCTAAGACATAGACAGACACAATGTCTATGAAATATTTAGAGATGTTAGCTTTTAGTTACACAACAAGCACTCATTCTTATGAACAGTTAAAATTTATTCAAACTACCAGATCCCCTAAAACATGCCTGTTACTCATTGTTCTAGAAAGGCTCATCTTATTATTTCCCCAAAAAAAAGATTTTACAGAGAAGAGAGAATTTCAAAATCGACACGTGCACTCCCAACCTATGAGGGGATGCAAACAACCCTGCATTCAGGCTTCGGGTATTTACTTTCCCCTTACAATCAGCATCGTGCAGAACAAAGCGAGAGAGGAACCACACTATAGAAAAGACGCATGAAAGAAGATAATTCAAACAAAATGAGTGTCTCACTGTTGCATTTATCTACCTCTTTTCTTTTTATTCTTACGATTACTTATTTTGACTCATTTAGACATTCCTTATTTGCAATGCTTTTGTGTACACATCATAGTGGGGAACAGCCATCTTCTGTACTCTGTCTGATGCCAATTTTACACTGTTGAGAAAACTGATGCAGGATGACAATGAGTAAAGTCCAGACACTTAAGTCTTGTTGTCTTCAGTGCAATTCGAAAGGTTATCAGGGACTGCAAGGCAGGCCTTACTTGAAACGCAGTCTCACGACCGAGGACTCTGAACCACAAGCTCAGATGCAAACTTTTCAGTTTCCATAAACCCCTCCTTGTTCCTCACAGGAGGACACACAGTAAGGTCTGCCTGGGTTAGCAGTCGTTGTTGCTGTTTTTACATTAGATATGTGGATTTACCTCAAGCTGTTCTTGAAGAAAAGTGTTAGTGCTCTGAAGTGAGAGCTCAATGGCTTTATAAGGGAAGAAGATTATAAATATTTTATATGGTCAGAATTGTGATAATACTAAGGCCCCATCTAGGAAAAAAAGCCACTGCTTTACAGGAACTTGCACAACCTTATCCCCTAACATACTTTCACATCTTTAAATTAAAAAAAAAGATCAAATTCAGGATAGTTACTCAAGACAGGAATGTGATTTTTGAAGTTGACATTTCTTTAAACTATGAGGCTTTCCAAGTGTTAGCTATTAAAACTTCATAGCAACCAAGATCATTCAAGTGGCTCACTAAAACCAGTTATGTCAGAAACGAACCTAGAGTAATAAAAAATACATTTTAAGTGCACTATTACAGCTTTTATTTCTCCATTATCACATATATTAGATTTCAGAACTTTTTTCCTTCAAATTATTTCTGCAAATGCCACTCATTAAAAGATCTTAAGGGACCGGCCAATTTTACAGCACCATTTATTCACATGAAAAAGTTATATTTCCAGATTACCCTTCATTATACTCAAGACTTACCAACAGCCTTGTCCATGCTACATTCTTTCTATAATCCAGCCCATCAAAGCCACTGGCAGGCAACGTGACCATATTACACTGCACTTTGCATCCTACAGCTCTTCTGCCTGCCCCATGGTGCTATATGCCAGAAACGTTTCCATATTAATGACAAGAACTCATTAGTATTTCATTATTTATGACTAAAGACACCAGCCCATACCAACCCCCACCTCAGGGCGCCGTTATTTAACGCAGCCGCCACACGCCTCAGCCGCGCGGCCCAGTTACCGAAGCAGCAGGCCGCAGTTTAAGTGAGCTGATCAGGAGAAAAGCCACGTAACGGGCTGTAATGCACACAGAGACCAATTTCTAAGTGAGCAGCTGTCTAAAAGACTGCTCGATATCTTCCCCGTGAAGGTACTGTTTGCCTTTGCTTACTAATTTCAACCTCTCCTGCCCATCCTTCTCTCATAAATCTGCAGGCCCAGTTTTGGGACACACAGGGACCGGCCATGCGTATGCACAGCAGACCCGACTGATGGAACTGAACCAAAAGGTAATTTATGCACTGAAGCAGCTTGACAATGCGTGAAAAGCATCTCTGCTAATCGTAACCCCTCTCTCCCCACCTTGATGTGTTACGTGCCCCTTAATTGTTGTTTTAACCTACAGGAACACTGTTCTTTAGGCCCATGGCAGCTAATGGAACAGAACTGGCAATTTTCTTACCCAGTTGAGCATAGATTAGTCACACGTTGTTTATCGTAAGTAATTATAATAGAAATTTGAAGTGATAAATCATTCAAACACAGCCTCTTTTTGCTGACTAGATGTCCTCAAGTCTCCTCAGTGTAACTATCAAACTTACACCAATACTGCAAGCATCTGGCCACCATCAGCCAGTCCTTGTTCCTGCCACCAGGCGTGCGTCCTCCAGCGGGTACCATTTGGTAAGCGGATCAGCTGTATTAGGCGAGGAGCAAGAACATTCAAACTCTGGGCGAAAACAATGATCAGGTTTCAATCAAATCTCCAATCCTTTTTTCTTCATACACATACAGGGAACAAGAGCACACATGCACCTAAGAAAATGTTTAAAAGAGTAGATACTTCTAGATCAGTATGTTGTTTGTGGATCACAAGGAACAAATGAGGATCCTGAGACATCTTCCATGTCATTCTTTGCATGGTTTTGTTGAAAAATTGTTACAGTTTCCGAAAAATTAAGTTTCATAACAAAGCAGCTCTTAATCAATTCACCTCTAGTAAATCAGAAGGCAAGACCTTCCTGGTGACTATCTTCAGGAATTGCTTCTGCACGACGTAGCAAAAGTACCCCTATCCACCCAGTCCCAAGAAACCAAATACAAGGGAGGTTGACCAGGTGTGGAACAATGAACAATCCTTCAACACAGAAGAGATTCAATAAACTTTTAGATCAGGTAAAATAAAAACAAATAACCCGGGCTAATATTGACATTGGAATTCATTCGGCACTGCTGTCTGCAGTCTTGTCAGGTTTTAGGGATGCTCAGAACCATTAAGACTCGCCACAGTGGTTTGGGAAGCATTACACACCTGGGATGAAAAACCGCATGAGCTTGCTTGGGGCATACCACGGAGTAGGCACAAGCTCTTGAAGGAACAAGAAATAACCTGACCAACACCCAGAGAACAAACCTAGGACTTCCAGAATTAAATTAAAGGGCTGAGAACTTCAAATGCAGATTCTGAATCTTTGCAATATGTTTACAGCTTCCATGGAAGTAGACAGACATCTTTCAAACATGAGCATTTTATTGAGTCTTGACCCAACTACGTGGCCCCTTTAACTCCAAGACAGAATAAAAAGGAGGGAAACTCCTTAAAAGCAGGGAACACTTCTGAGGAAAAAAGAACCCAAAAACATTGAGAACAAAGCATTTTCCTCTCAGAACAAACTCCTCAGAAAAGCTCCGCTTCCCCACTCCCCAACCCCTTTGCACCTCTCTTAAGATGGGACCTTCAGTTTCTACGGAAATAGTTAAAGATCTAAACTTACACAGTACTAGTAGATGTGTGCATGAAGGCATGTACCGTAAGAAGCAGACATCTGGCTTTGTGTTGTGAAAGAACAACTGCATGGAAGTCACTACAAGGAACGCAATCAGCTATGACTTTCATAGACCCTTACAAAGGTTTGGGTTAGCAGGGACCTTAAAGATCATCCAGTCCAACCCCTAACTTTGACAACTTCTCTTTGGAGATGGCCTTCACCAACCAGCTCAAGAAAAAAGTGGCCATAGGAAAAAGGCAATGGCAGTATTCCTGAGGGAAATTTAGGCTTGTTGATCAAGGTAAAACCCTTTGAACTTGCAACTTCTGCTGTGGGTACAGCTATTTTAGCCTCTTATCCCACTGCATGCTTCCCATTCAAATTACTGAAGCTGATTCTTAAGATTCCTTCCATGATTGAGGCAAATACTACTGCTTACACATGAACTATCACAACCACCTGCAAGATGAAAGATGCAATGAACTTTCGTGCAGCTTTCCAGCATTCCCAGGAAACACTGGGCTTCACAGCAGTCCTGATATATAACTACATCTATATTTTACATGTTAAAATATCACCCAGAAGAAGCAGATGTCAAAAGTAGAGTGAAAATAAAATGCATGCTTGAAAATATATAGGTATTTCCTTAAGTACTTAAGCTTATCATCAAGTTTGGTTTCCAAAGTCCCCTTGATAACAATTCTGAAGATAGTGTAAATGTAGAAAGAGCAGGTGCTAAGTGCAAATGCTTGTGCCATGCAATCAGCTACAAGGAAGATCAATAAGCAGCTAGAGCATTAAATTTCACCAGCTGTAACTGTCATGTCCATTACACACTACTTGAACATCTTTGTAGGCCTTTTTATTTTTTAAGCATAAAAAGTTATTTTTCACAGATCCTATTAGTAGAATAAGCACTATAAAACTATAAAAGCACTTACAAACCTACTAAAATTTTAAGACCTTCATAACCATCTAAGACATCATATATGATTATTTAAGAAGATTCTTCACCCCATAATGAAAAGACAGGAAGACTGTTGAATGCCTTAAAAATAAAAAGAAATGTGTTCCAGGAACACTCTTCTTGTGTGTCAGTTGCATTTCACCAAATACCAATACCTTTTATGGGACGAACTTGAGTTTATTTTTGAGATTATACGCCACAATTAAGAAAATTACTGCAGGAGACAAAAGGGGTACAACAACATCCCCTGGAATTCAGCTGTACAAGCAGCGCGCTGCTGCCTCTTCTCTTCAATTTTTGTGACTTGTCCTTGGAAAGGACACGATAAACACACATTTTCCTGCAAGCATTTTTCACACTAGAGGAGCCTGTGAGTAGAAGCTTGGTGCAAGTTCCCCGCCAGTCCTCAAAACAATTTAAAGGCAGCCATCCCTGATTTGCGATCATGGCTACAACAAATCTGGTGTCACACAGATTGCCAACGTATTTCTGAAACAGCACAGCCAAAAATGACAATTTTTGAAGCTACACAGGAGTACAGCGTGAATATAGTTGCATCATTTCTACAGCCACTTCAAGGACAATAACCACCGATTATATGAGGGAGATAAGTTTACCTTGAGCATCAATATTTGTACAAGAGTATTCAGTTGCAAAAGAGCAACTTGTACCATTTTATAGTCATAAAAGTAACCTGTGTGACAACACCAAACACTGATATGATAGAACTGATGATTTTGTGCATAAACTGCACCGCTGGTCAAATGATGACAATAACACTCGCTTAGAAAACCTGCAAACTGCAGCTGTTGCCTTGGTTTTATAAGGCAACTATTAATGAAACCCTGTTGAGTTGGGCATCCAAGTTCAAGAAGAACATCTCTATGTGAGATTTAATGAAAGAATTGGGTTTCTTCTCATAGCAAGAATGAGTTAAAGAAAATGTATACTGTACAACTCAGAGGTAGTGAATAAAATTTTAAACTTAGTTAATTTTGTTTGGTTTGAAGGCTTTGTTTTGTTCACAGCCTCCACAATAAGCCACATAGGGAACAGAAAGCTAGCACTTAACATTAGGTTGGCAGCCAACATTAGCAAAATTCAGGGTCTGAAAGAATATTAGGCAAGTTCTGACCAGAATCACGGAGCACAATTTAAAAGAAAGGATAATTAACCATTGGAGCAGATCATCACTCCATGAGATGAATTTGCCTTCATGGGAATTCTTTTTATATCAGGTTTCGATGCTTGTCTAAATGATACGTTTTAGTTCAATGGTTCCCAAACTGTTCAGACCAGACTGTAATGAATCACCCATTTTTCCCCAGCTTCTGCACATACAGCCTAACCAAATAAACAGCAGGCAGCAGAGACACTGACTGAAAGTTTGATTCATCATGTTGCCAGTTACCTGTGGTCAGTGAATCAGGAGACACTGGTCTGCTTCTGTAAGAATGCATTTCATTGAAGTCCTAAAGCTGGGGTTAAAAACTCGCTTCTCCATCACAGCTCACGCAAATTTAAGAAGAGCTGTCGGGGTCTGTATTTCACAGTACGTGGTTCGTTTACAGTAGAATTAAGGTTTATCTACTACAGTTAAATGCAATATTCCGCAGGTTTTTTTTCCACTCACATTTTATTCTTAAACTGTCTTTGGATAATTTAAAGAATAAGCTTAGGGTGCACTAGCAGGTAAATAAATAGACAAGAGAGCACTGATCTACTATGAAAGAAGTACAACTGCTGAGCCATTTGCTTTGTGCCAAACCAAGGTACACTTCATAATGCAAATCAACATTTTGCTTAATACATTTGTCAAGCCGAGTTGAGAACTGTCGCCACCTCCCCCTGCCAAATACTGCTGTTTTAAAAAAAGCAATCCTAACTCTTGCAAAGACTAATACATTTTCTAGTCCTCATTTCTATTACTTGCATATACAGACATTTTGTATTATTTTTTCCACTGCTTGCAGTGATCAGGTCCAATTGTGCTATTCAACTCCTGTGGTCACGTACAAAACTGATTCCTTAAGTCTTCTGTGTACATCTGATCTGTTCAGGGAGACTTGACTTGCCCTCCTCCACGTACGCTTGTATTCCTAACTGGCCTACAAGTCAAGATAGCCCTGCTGCTATCACTGCCCATAGGTAACGAATGAGACTGAGCACAGTAGTGACAAGTCTTTTAAAAATCATCTCTTCCCTTTCTCCATGGTGTGTTCTCAAATACGTCTATCTGACAGTGAGAAAGACAGGCTAGAAGAGAAAGGACCAGACCACATTTCCCCTCAGCTCTCCTCTGTCCTGTTTGTTGTTCCCTCCTGATGAAAATCAAAAAAGCCAAACTCAGTTTATACTACTGCATATGCCAACTGCCAAATTTAACAAACAATTCCTACAAAAAGTACTAAAGCATTCAAGAATGGTTTCATTTTATTCTCCAAACAAGTATAGAAAAAAGGCATAAGACTGATCTGCACCAGATACTAAAGCAGTTATCAGGATGATAGGAAAATAAACATCTTCCATCAACTCAGTTATGATATTCATGGATTCAATTCTAAAGTGACCCAATAAATGAAATGCACCAAAAAGGGGATTCTTAAAAAGCACATAATTGTATATAAGAACATCAAAGAGCTCACAGGTGAACTAGGAGAATTGAAGGAATAGGAATGGTGAGGAGAGAAAAACACTTCATAACAAATCCACAAAAAGCCTAACACAAGAGTAAAACTTCACAGAGAGGTTTGTTCCAAACTCTTACAAAATTATTTTTGAAGGCATGCATGAAAGTCTCTGTCCAAGTGAAAAGATCACGGACACCTTAACATTCTCAACTCTGTTGCTTCCTTACAGCATACAAGACAAAAAGAAATTTCATTTCCCTCAGAATGTCTAACAAGGACTTAAATCAATTATTTTGTAATTTGGTACAGTGGTTTTGTAGGTTGGGGGTATTCTGAACCTGCAAGTCAAAAATCTAGGCCACCTTTTTGACACATGCTTTTAACACAAATGTGTGCTGAGTGACAGCAATGCAGATGCATTAATAACAGAGGCTGAGGGCACGGAACTGAGATGAAAAGAAGGCTGCCAGAGCTACCACTGTTCTTATTTGCTGGCTTACCATGCCAATTCCTTCCCCTTCTACACCAGAATTGCTTCAGCGGTAACTAAAACTAGAAGAGGTGAAAAAAAGAATGAACAACACAGGAAAAATATTATATATATTTATTGGAAGGGGGGATTTTAAGATTCACACCAGCAGACGATAGTCGATATTTAACACTAAATATGGCAGAAATCCAATCTAAACTAGAAATGAGAAAGGTTTGTTTTTTGTTGTTTTTTTTTTTTTAAAATACAGTCTGGAAACTTGAGGCCCTATGTGAAATGGTTTGATGGTCTCAGTGCAGAGCTGCGCTTCCATATGACAAATATCCCAAATCACTGTAATTTGAGTTAGTTCATTATAGAGGGATTTCATTAGATTTTTGCTTAGAAGTTGAACTAAAACCATATACCTTTACCTAGTAATTTTGGCAATCTTTAACTCTATTTGTCCTTGCCACCACATTTGCAAAGAAATATGAGAGGGATCCCTACCGCAGCACTTATTCAAGGACCTTTTCTTTTCCTTTGCACCAGAACAATTTCCAACATAGTGACTCATTTCCAGCTACTGAAGTGTGAGAAAGATATTTAACTTGTGCTTGCTACCCCTATTTTCATAACAGGCAGAAATGTTTGAATGTCATCAACAGTACAGAGATCACCTCTAAATTGCGTAAGAGATTTGTTCCTCTAAAACAAGAATCCCAGGAATCTGTACAGAACTTGGAAAAGCATTACACCAGGCTTCTAAAGCACGCCGTTATTCAGAGACAGCGTACTCTGATTCCTACAGCCACTCATTCAATTTCTTTGTTCTGGAAGCTGACAAGTTAACTATTCTGTGCTTACAAATTTTCATTAGCCTATTAAAAAAGACTCAAATTTGTTTGCACTACACACCACGGGAATTAAAAAGTAGTTAATATATACCTATTCCAAAGTACTGTGCAGAAAACAGCGGTGTTGTACAGGGCTTAGGCTCTGACCCGCTTAACTTCATTCCCAGAATGCACGATCCATCACGTACAAAAACATTGAGGAAAATGTGAGGTGTTAGTAAGTACCACTGTTAGTGAGAAATTCTGCTAATTATTACACCAAATAAGCATAGTCAACAGGCCAGAGCTGTGAGAGGGCATGTTTCAGGGCATTAAATGGCTGCCTTGGATGGAGATGAATATATTACACTCTGCCCTTTAACAATAAAACAATTTCCCTGACACTTACAAACCCAGGCAGTTCCAGCAGCAGAGATGAAGAGCTCAAGACTGTACTTGGCATACGACGATGTTTCAGTGCCACCTAGTGACGTGCACTTTAACTTTATTGTCTCCTAAGATTTATAGAGCACAAAAAGTTCAAGAGCTAACTCAGCTCAAGCACTGGTGCCTACAGGACCAGCGAGCGGCCGTGCTCCTTGCGAAGAGGAGACGAAGGAAGGTCATGGTGCAACAACCTCCTCCACCTTCTGTGCTATTACAATACTCACTCAGAAGGCTGATAAAGCTTTATATGCACTTCGATTACCAGCTGCTCTTACAGTCAAAAAGAAATGCCTTGCACAAACAACACAGTATGTACCAAAGCCTGTACTATGCACAAGGTTTCAATAGCCTGGGTATTTTATCAAATTGATTTTATTCCATCAACTTAAGCTTTTTCAGAGAGACTGTTTTTCCCTGTTTGAATGAAATTATTTGGAGTTTTTTCACAGCTTAAGAACACATTTAAGCACATTCGTTCCTTGTTTGAATTTTGACACTTCGTATGCTTCTGCCACTGCATCTATTTCACATCTCCATTATCCTGTTGCGCTTCTGCTGAGTAGCACAACAGCTGAACTTAGGCTGATGCAAACTAACTAAATTTGGCAGGGCAACCTGGCCCCGGAAGAGCCAGGAAGAGGCTGAAATATTTCATGCAGACTATAAAATAATGCACATTGAATACCAGCACAATGGTCTACCAGCAACAAAAGCTACAAATCCACAAACTTAGATCAAGAAGAGATTGCAAAAGAGATGCTTAAATAATACAGAACAATCCCTGACTAAAACTCATTCCTGCACCGTGTGCAGCTTTTATTTCACATGATTTTAGAGAAAAAACAAGTGAAAGCTTGGATTAACAAAGTTTATCAAGGCCACCTGAAATGGTAATTCTTACTTTCCAATGATTCAAAGCCTAAATACATCGTTGCACATACAGCCATACTAGTAAACCATTGCAAAACTCACGTTAATACTTTTTCTAAAAAACAGTTGAAACTTTTTGCTTTCTTCAGTACCACATTCCCTAAAACACGATATGAAGAGACCACAAGGGGAGAAAATCATGGTATTGGACAGTGGCCCTGTTCTGTGCTCCACCTGCATGACTTCCAGGATAACATGGGACCAACTTTTACAAGGAAAACAAATTACACAATGTACAACCACAAACTAAACTATTTGTGCACAATGTTACCTGGCATTCATTGCTTCCTGTTCCTAGTAAAATAATCATTTGGTGTGAATGCCAATGCCCGTCTGTTCTGGTACACCCTGCTCACTTCCTAAGCAAGCTGCACAACTCTGAGCAAGTGTCCCCACTTGTAAGCAACCACTAATTTCCTCCAGCATCGTTACCCAATGTAAACACCATTTTCCACACAGGTGTCTCTCCCCAGTTTACTCCCCTCCTCCAAAAAAAGTTTTGTGGTAAATGTATGAACATTTTTCTTCCCAACGGGATCAATGATAGCCCCTTGACTCACTGCGAGTTTTCCTCGCCTACACTGTCGTTGGGTAAGGATCAAACAGCACAGCCTCAGCTACCACATTTACTCCTCTCATCTAACAATCTTGTACCTCCGTAGTGTGTTGACAACACACAGGAATACACTAAGAGGCAGTTCCGATTGAAATTTATCTCTATCACAAAATTTTAAAAGAAAGATACTTACAGATAGCTTTAAATATTCTCAAATTTCTGAAGCAGCAGGGAAAAGTGTGCATGTGCTCAGGTCCGGACTATTACAGGGTCAGGACCCTGAAAATTATATTATTCTGCTAAAGATGAACAAAGGATCATCTTTATTTATCTATGTGCATCAAAAATAACAGAAAAGATGTGCAATCCAACATGATTTTTGAGTTAAAATTCCTACCTTGATGATCAGACTAAGACAACATAGCCCTGTGGATTAAACCTTTTCCCATGTTAGACAAATTGCTGTGATGTAAAGAGATGTCAGGCACTGCAGGACTGACAGACCTTCCGAAAGCCACCTGGGGAAGCTTCACTCAGTGGACTGCACACTAAGCTCAGAAGCCTCTAGTGCAAATACACTTCAGATGTTCAATCTCTGCCTTAGGACTAAACTGCTACCACAAGAACCATTATTGCCCCTACTTGAAATAGCAAATAATAAAATATATGTATAATCTTGTTCCTTCCATGTAAGAGAATTCTGCTCATGGCTTCTCAAATCATGTCTCCAGGAACAGGGTTCTTACCATAAATGTATTTTCCTTTACACCTCTAGAAAGGCTTCACTGACCAATGCTTAACTTGTCATATGCCTTGGACGTTTCACGTTCATCATCTTCCATATTCCAAGGGATGCTTATTTCTTACAAACATTGATGACTTCAGCATGGCTAGCCATGTGCTAAGGAATGAACTGCATTTCTCCAATGAAACCAGTAAGCTGGGGAACAGCTCTGAGTAAAAAAGTAAAACAGCTCCTAGTACACATTTCCAAGGAATTCTGTTTACCCAAAGCCATTAAAAAAAAACACACTGTTATCACTTAAAACTGTATTTGCTACCACAAATAAATTACTATATTAAAAAGTCGCTTGATGTTGCTCCCTTTCACTTCATTTTCAATTTTAATTTGTTTTCATTACAACAGAACAGATCATTAACTGCAAATAGGTTCATCATAATAATACAAGCATCACAGAGTATTTTAAAAAAATCAATTTCCTGTCACCTTTGTTTTATTCGTTTCCCTGTAAGCAATAGTGATTTGGAATTCATTAAATTGTGTAAGAACCTCCAACACAACTCATCTGCTCTTGCTTCAGTACGAAAAATAACTTGTTATCCAATGTTTCTGATACTGTACTTTTCTTTCAAAATCATGTGAAAAAAATCACGCATGACTTGTTGTGCAACACACAGTGCAAGCAATACCAACTGTTGTACAGCTGTAGTTTGCAGGTTCCCAAAAAGGGCACGTAAACAAGTACAATGCACTTCAAGGACTCTGGACATCAATAAAATGGATTTACTCCCAACAAACTGCTCAGCAGAGTAGAGGGAAGGAGGGGGAAGGACATTGCTTCTTGTTCTCAGGAATTCTTTTGAGCACAGCCAGAGTACAGCTGTCTATTGGACACCAACAGCAGATTCACAGGACAGCTGTGTTAGGAACACCAATGTAAAACTAAGGTAAGTGCAAGAAAAGCAGAGGGGTTCTGAGCTCTAGGAACATACATGCCCAAAATATATTTGTTTGGTGTAAAACACTATTCCTCTGCAGTTACCAATTCTTATTCTTCAACCTGTAATCATCTTTATATTACAGCAGGTATGGGGCAATATCCAAAATAATAATTATACTGATAAAGTCTTGACAATTGCCCTATACGACAAGTATTATTCGCAGGCTTCTGAAGTGTCATATAACATAACTAGACTGAAATACAATTGTGACTCCCAAATAATTACTTCGGTAATATGTATCTGTTAATGACCACTAGTATTTTTGTCTAAGACAGTTGTCATAGAAAAAGGCTACTTATACTGCACTGGGTTTTATTCACCTTACTGCAGAGACCATCTCTTTTCTGCTGCCAAAATGCTTTTGCTATATGTAAATATTTAATGCTATTGCCATCAGTCACTCTGTGCTCATATTGTCTGATCAAGCATCTATTACTGTCCGCTAGACACGCTGGAGGATAGCATTTTTTCATGTCTACAGCTCAGTCACATGCAGGCCCTACTTCGCAAGGGTTCTTCGAAGTTCAATAATTCATTAAACACTGCACAAAGGTCTGCATCATTTGCAAAAAAGCCTGATTGTAGAGTGCAAAATTATCAAAGCAACCCTAATAAAAACGTGATTTTAAAAGCAAAAACATTGGATGTTGTTCACAAGTATTTTATTCATGCACGTGCACACACTGAATTCAGGGAACAGGCTGTAATGCTTTATACAATAACAAAGAGTGGACTTGTACTGAGGGTACTGGAGCCAATCTAGATTACAGAAACAAATTTTATATCAGCAGAACTCCCAAGCAAAAAATACAACTTGATAGAAGTTAGAGCATACTGGATATATTTTAATTAACGTAATTCTCTAAAACAAAATTAAAAAACAGAGATGAGTTTTACCCATTTGCAGTTGCATGCATCACAACATTTTTCTGTTTAACTAAATTCATAGCACTGTATGTAACAGATCTAAAAAAGCTAATATACGTAACTTTTCTATCAACATTATCTCTCAATACACCTTCCAATAAAACACGTTAGAATTCAGACTTCTAAAACACTGAAGTCCTGCTAAGGAATTAAGGCAAATGGCCAGATTTCCCAAGAGGCTTCCCTAGGATTAACAGATCTCTTGAAATCAGTCTCTTACTTTGTACGTAATGGTGCAATCGGGATGCAAAATATAGAAACCCAAGAGTTATATCATAATCCAGTCTTTCAGCCATGTATAAGACATCAAGTGAGGGCAATGCAGGTGTTCAAGGTACCTGAGGTTGATTGGTTTGCTTGGAAGACTTAAGCAGGAACAACTAAGCAAGGAGAGGTTAAAAAACCTTTAAGAAGATATTTTGAATGTGTTGCTGTCATGATCTTTCAAGGAGAATGTTCTGAAATAAAAGGAAAACAATTAGCTATATGAGACATAGGGCAGTGCTTAAAGGGTCCGAACCATTTTTGTTTCAAATCTTTATTTTGTTTAGACAAAAGGGAATCACTAGCTTTTTTTTTTTTTTCCAAACTTAAGAAACAGTAAGCGCCACAAACAGACCGTCATAGAGTGCAAGACAGCACAATTATTCCTTCTTTCCCAGTGGACTACCACCCTTTATGAACATATGACAAGATCCAGCTATTCATCAGAGAGGCTAGAAAGAAACGAAAATGTTGAATTCAAAAGATCTGCCTTTCAGTTAACATCCTTAATGTAAATTAGGGTTAAATGTGAATAAAATTAATATTTAATCACTTGAAAAACTTCCATTCCTTTCTTCTCTTTAAACTCTACAACTTAATTATAAAATAATGTAAAACAAGTGTAAATTTAAAAGAGTCATTTTGAAGACTTGCATTAATAGTTCAAGACCTAGTGACACTGAAGAAAAGGAGGGGAGTCCCAACATTATGTTGCTTTAAGGCACCTGTGTGATTCTGTTGCGTGCACGTAGGCAGCAGGAGCAGGAAGGCTGCCCCTGCCTGCTGGCAGCCGAGCACCGCTGCAGAGAGAGGGGCTGGTGGGCCACATGCAAACTCCTAGAAGAAGGGTTCAGCATGTTGCTTCGCATTTACCTGGGAAGGAAAAAGTTGGTGTCATACAGGGGCACGGCCCAATATCTAATGATGCAACATGATGCATGGTGCAAAATCAGGAGAAAAAGCATCAGCACAACTCTCCAAAGTCTTGCAGTGCTTGTGTAGTCTAAACTGCTGCCCCCTCAAACTTCGCTAAGGAAATCCCACGCCAGATGAATCCTGTAGCCCTCGTGGTTTGGCACACAGCAGTTACTGTTACATTGTCTGCACTTGCCATCCATCACTCTGCTGTGATGTGGCAAAGAATTACTTTCTGTTCTAGCACAGAACTTTTTGAATCATAAAAAGAACATACAAAAGCTGAGATTTTTCATAACTTTGTCTCTATGAAAGGTAATTTGGCAGTAAATACCTAAAGGGGTGCATGCTGCCATTCCTCTCTATGCATACTTTGAACTAAACCCAGGTTAGAAGTTGTCTCCTCGCACAATAAGGAAATTCAAAATCACTGCAATGTTTCCCATTCCTTTCCAGAACATAACCCAAGCAGTTTGTCACTTGCAAGACACGCACAAATGAAAGACAAGAGCGAGCTTCCCCGGGATGCTGCAGTCACACAGGGTTTGTAATGCTGAAAACCTAAATCCAAGAACTTCTTCCAAATCAGCTTTTGTTGAAACCTCTCGCTTCTTCTCTTACCCCCCAAAGCTTCCCCCTGCACCTGCTGTACTTGTTTCGACAATTGTCTCAGTTATAACCAACTTCAAAAAATTTGGCTTCTACGAGGATGCTCTGTTAGAAATGGCTGTAAGTAACAAGGAGTCCCAGTATTAACCTAATTCACCAAATAAACCCAGCAGCATTCTCTATCACTAAAGAGTAACACTCCCAGGCTGTTTTACTGAAGCAAATACACTACCAACAAACAGCACCGCTCAATCCCCAGGTGTACTCAAACGTAACACAACCTCTCCTTCCGCAGGGAGAACTCCACGCAGAGTACCAGGGTCACCCTTCCCCAGCAGGGCCGGGCTCAGACGGGCGCAGCACTTCTGTCCCTGAGTCAGGCACGGGCTGGCATTACATTTCTGCCCCGCATAAACCAAAGATACTGTATGTGATATACTTTACAAATATAGTTGTGTTTGTTTGTTTTTTAAGCAAGCTGCAAAGTGCAAAAGAAAAGTGATTGAAAAATGTGTTGTTTTTTTCCAGTACAAAGAGGCCAATGCTTCACTGAGCCTAAAAAGGTTTATTAGAGCCGACTCCTACCCGCGCTGTGATGGCCAAGTCCCTTTCCTAGTTGCTTAACTTCTGCTAATTGAACTTCACTCGCCTAGTGTAAACGAAGAGGTCTTATTTACTGTCCAATAACAGGTTTGCTTGCCCCTTTCTGCAATCACATTGTTTACATGGACTTGGTTGACTGTACTCCAGCACACAACATTTCTAAACCTGAATCCCAATCAGGGCTACCCTCATTAAAAATATGACCTTTCACCTGCTATGAAGCACTGCTAACATAAATTACATTTTGTTGTAGCCCAAAGGTGATAGAGATGAGAGTAGGATAAACAAGGAGTAATACAAAAGCCAGTTGGGTCAGCCTTTCATTACAGCCCTTTCAGAAGCTATTAATCTCGCTTGTAGTCAGTGGGCTGAAAATAATTACTTCTTCTAACCTATGTTGTACTCAAAAGCAGCAATAAGGACAGGTCATGCAAGACACAAATAATTCTTGGACCTCATAAAACCACTTCAAATGGTTTTAAGCGACCATCACGGCACGTTACTTCACATCCCACTGACAGGAGAAATCTCAGCAGTATCTCCTGCACCTTACGTTGCGTCGTCACCTGGTCCAGCTGCACGTGGCCATAACATGCCATGAAGAGTACATAAAAAGTAACTGTGGCAAATGCAGAGGAACTACAAAACAGCTTTTTTGTTTTTAAAATGTGAACAGAGAATGCTTTTCATCAAGTCCATCTTCATTTACCTTTCAAATCAGGGTTTGCACTTAAAACTATGTAAGAAGCAGGCTTCACTTAGTTTAATCTAGCTAGCACGTCTTGGTTGCTTCCTGAAATACAGAGTTAGCACGGACCTTTAATTCATTAAAAGATTCTCACGTTGACAACAAACAGGAGAACCCTGGGAATCACACTGCTACAGGGCAGCCCCAGAAAGAAATTACACTTGGTAACTCAGTGGCAGCTGAAAGTACTGGCTGGAGAATGTACAGTTACTTGGAAATTACAGGTTGGGAGAGCTCGCTGCCAGCCGTCAGGCTCCTAACAAGTTTGCACTGAACTGCATATGCAAAAAGCCATATCTGCCCAAACAAAATGCTTGCTTAAACGTTCATCCTGTTGTGCATAAGCCATGGACAGATGGCTCTAGAATAAAATGAAGTTAAATGCTGTCTGAAAGCTCTGCCCACTAACAGCAACCTAGTGCTTATTCTTCTGAACTAAACGGCTAAGTGATAACAAGGAAGGCAGCAGAAAAGCAGAAATTTTGGGTTGTGTGGCATGAACAAAAATCCTATTCCACACTTGAGCACATCAGCATTTTACATACATCTGGGCAAGACCTTTTGCCTAGTAGCTAGAAGAGACTCGTGTTTCGCTGCACGCCACAAACAGCTACTGTAGGATGAGAACTGTGGGACGCTAACCAAAACTTCAGCAGTTGGCGCTTTTAATCTACTCATCAACTAACAAGCAAAGTACACATTTCAAGTTATAACCAATACTTACCACGGCCCATTCCTGAATTTCTACTGGCATCTCCGAAAAAAACAACCACACATTTTTCTTACTGGTAAGGTAACAAATGGCTGAGGAAAGGAAAAATGGAATCAAAAACACTTACTGTATTTTTGTAGTGATAGCCAAGATTTCCTAATTTTGTTTGTTTTGTCATTGCTACTATTATTAACTTCTTTAAGTATAACCTACTGTATATAGGTACAGGACCTGGAGTCAGAAGAATTATTCAGTTCCAATTCCCTGTTTGAATGTGATGAAATCAATTAGCTTTCCTGAGGCTCATCTCTCTAATCCTCTATCTTCCCCCAAAATTCTTTCAAAACTTTTATAAAAAATAATAGGAAGCTCTCCCATGAATAATTTCAAACATCTCTGCCCCTAAACTAGTGTATAAGCAAACCCAGCCCGCTGTATAATAGGGACCTTTGCAGATGTAAGGAGGAGCACTAACATCTGGTTCAATTTAGAGCCAACCTAAGGGAGTACAGTGCCAGATCCTTCAGCACAGCTAAATCACCTCACATCAGATCTACTTCTAATGATCAGAAAATCAAGATGATGAAAGCAAAGAAAATTGCTTCAGTGCCTTGCTACCTAGCTATTGAACAGCTGAGCAATCTGCCCAAGGACAAAAGTGGGCATGCCAAAAAAAGGCAGGTAACTGCAAAACAAATACTAGCAAATGTTTAAGAAAGCAGAAGTAATGCCAAATGAGGTTGATGTTCGCTACAGGCATGTTAGAAATCTAGCCTCACTGAGGTAGTTCCAAGAGGTCCATGCAAGGGTCCAAGGCTTTGGAAATCTCTCCCTTCCCCCTCCCCAAAAGCACAGGAATTCCTGTATTTCAAAGAACCTGGTGCAAACCCAGTTACAAGCCAGTCCTTATGAAATACAATGACAGATTTTAGTAGTAGGCAACAATGATTTTGTCTACCTGCATCTTTCTTTTAGTACTTCATGGCCAATTACGGTAAAAGTTGCTCAACAGGATGCATACATAAGAAAATCCCTGTCACAGAGCAGATGCAAATTTAATTACTTTAAGTTAAACCTTCCATCTTGTCTAGAGGTCCTTCAAAAATGCAACTGTAAACAAGCACTACATTGCAATCAGGTGTCAAGGGCTTATTTGATCTCTTGCAAAATATGTCACAAATCACTGGCAGAAAGTGGGTCGAGAGAGAGAACAAAGGAAGAAACTGTCAATGGACTAGGTAGCTCATGTGAGCGTGCCTATTAGTGCACTGGATCTTCCTGCTCCTGTCTAACGCTGTCCATATAAAACCTTCTTCATTTGACAGTGTTCTGTTATCCTGCATTTGATGTAATTTTTCTGTAGTAAGCAAAAAAAGAATCTGCAAAAAGAACTGATGGTGTAACCAAAAACCACTGAAGATTCCAAAATTGTTCTGCTAAAATATCACTTCTGTGCTATTGCCGTTGGCTTTTGTTTTTTGCTTTTTTAAAATAATGTTACATAACTTCCCGAGGCTCTCAGTATGTATGGGAAAATGGTCACATTGAAGTTGGAAGGAAACGAACTCTACTTTGCACAGAATTACAGGTGGTCCCAAACAAGGAATAGGTGCCGTCATCTTAAGAAAGTGAACAACAATATTATGCATATGCTTTGCTTCCAGCCAGTTGTACGCGGTGCACACATTTTACCTTTCATTGAAACATCAGCTACTTTGGGGGCCTAGAAGCAAAATACCAGATAGCTCTCTGCAGCCTGATCAGTCAATAACTGCTCATTATGAATTCCTCCGCTAACTCAGAATGTACAAAGTATTAGTACTTCAAAGAAATTTGAGAATACACAACTGTGAAGACATACACAACTTGCCACAAGAGGTATGAGTACATTTTGCTGCACACACTCAGTTAAACGATCCAACTGCACAGTTATGAAGTATCATTAAAAATGCACAGAAAATTCAAGACTGAATATGCCAGACAGCTCAGTTCTTTTGCAACCTACACAGTTAAGCAATAGGAGAACTGTGCTACTGGAGCAACAATGACTGAGTGGTCTGCGTGGCACAGCTTCTCTCAAGACCTACGTGCTGGGGGGGAGGTGGCAGAGGGGTGTGGGGAGCAAACTAACCCAAAATACATTGGATCCAACCACCACGGCCACATAGCAGCACGATGTGATAGTTGTGGGTCTGTATTCTGTAAGATCACCTAGAATCCTTGGGCAAAGGCAGACTAGATCTTGAGTACCTAAGCCCTTCTACATCCTAGTGTACCTCCTATAGCCTTACGAGCTAATCTAATACCTATTGCCTCTATCAAACTTGTCTTAATCTAGCAAAGAATTTACCACAACTGCATTTCTTAAATATACTTCAACACCAACGTCAAAAGCTTTATCTTCACTTTCTGACTCAAACAGTGCAATTTACACATAATGCTCATCAGAAATTTTCTGTTTATGCACCCATGCGTTATGGGGGAAAAATGGAAAAAATTGTGTTTATAAATTGTGGTTCTACTATGTAGTGAGATAATAGTCCAATGCACTTCCAGGAAACCAGGACATAGCCTTACTATATGTAAGGCAATGACATTATCAAAAACTGTGTCTTTCACACCAGAGAAGCCCTACCTAAAACAGGCTAAGGAGCTTCTCCTTCATACAACTAGAAGAATCAGACACTAGAAAATGAAGTATTTTCTTCTTTGGCTTACAAAACCAAGCTTTTCTACGCTAATCTAAGCTAAAAAACAAACAGAAAAACAGAACAAGGAGGGCTAGGAAGCTGACTGCCTAGAGTCATTTCTACTCACCCAAAATTTGATTAATGCCTACCTTCTGGTGCTAGAGATTCACAAGAATCAAAAATAACTTAGGTTTCAATGACACAATTAGTTTTTCTTCTCAGAAAAAGAAAAGTTGAATCTGACTGGAGATGATAAATCAGGCTGTATAAAACAGGAACCCCAAAGCTGCTTGTTTACCATTCCCCTCTACTAACGTTGGCAACAAGATAAACCTAAGCAGAAGACAGAATTGTACTTTTTTTTTTTTTTTTTAATAGAAATCTTCAGTTGCTGCTTTAGAGGGGCAGACCAGTCTCTTTAACCTCGAAGTACATAATCCTAATACCACGAACTAACAGGGGATAAAAAAAAATAAATCAAAAACAGTTGACTGTGAAAAAATAATACTGCTGTTCAGGCTCCTCAAGTTTGTATATCTGTAAAGGGAAAAATGAGAGAGAAGAAATATTCAGAATTGCTAAATGAAGAAGGGAAGGTACACTGGGCAAGGCCTTACTTTGCTTCCTCTCCAGGCTATCTCCCCTATGTAAGCAGGGCTGTATGTCATATTTACCAAGCCGGTAAGTTGAGTTTAGCCACGTTTAATACGTACCACACATAGTACTGAGCAAAGAAACCAAACTGCCGAAGCTCTCCCATCTAGTTCGCTTGATTAGCGGAATGCACCTTTAATAAGCAAAACCAGCAGGTGCTCTCACTTCCTTTTAAAAAGGAAAATTTCCTCCTAGTTTAAAAAGAGAATTTTGAGTGTACATCATTTTATTCACATACTAGGTAAGAGTAGTTGCAATCACTTAGAACAGGCTGGCTGCATTTTTAAAATCCATCAGGTTAACAGTGCATTTACCAACAAAAATGCTCTGCATCTATTTATCTCATTCCAGCAAAATTTAAACAGTGCAATGCATTATTCATCTATCCATATTATAAACTGTTGTGTACATTAAGTGGATAATATTATTAACACTGATGTTTCTGTAGGCTATTCATAAAATAAATGGTGGACAAAGTAATTCCATCTATTACACAGGGAATTCAATAACAATAATAATGAGAAAATTGCAATAGACATCGTGAGTAATAATCAGAACTAGAACGACAACTGTAACAATATATCCATTGTGGAAATGTTCTGATTATAGAAACAGACTAATCTGCAATTTTTCATCACTGATAAACTCTGGAAACCAGCCAGAATTCCCATTATATTTTATCCCTGCCAGTTTGTGCCTAAAACAGCTGCAAAAAAACTACTTGATTTATTAATTTAATGAGAAATAGATAGATGTTGTTTGCTGTGATAGAGGCATACGTGCAGCATGACATTGTACCGCTATACCTGCCTCAACACTCCAGCTAGCAAAGTGTACTCTACCTTCCCCCGTCTGTAGCTACAAATGCGACACAGGCAGTTTTGCCAGCATCATGTCACACAGCTCTCCTGCCTTGTCAGTCCACGTTCTCCAAGGCTTCTTGTTAACATTTACAGGCACCATGTGATCCTGCTTTAGAGACTGCAGCAGTGACTGCTTGTGTCAGAACAGAGATCGAGGTAATTTTCTGGTTTGAAAGCTTCAGTGGTCTTAGTTCAAATTTTTTATTACCTCCAATACCTTAACATTTTTACTGCCGCAAGTACAGTAATGCCTAGAAATTATCTGCAGAAGCACAGAAAAGTGTATGGCCTGCTGTAAACACAATTGAGTACGGCTAAGATTAGCCACAAAGAGTCCAGCAAGTTTTGAAGAGGGATCACAACAGAAGCCCTAGGACTGGGCATCCAAGCCACTCACCAACGGTACGTACAAGTTTGTGCAGTCAGCACGCCACGTGAGATTTTCTACACACACTGCCACTTCAGCAGGAAAAGACAACGTGTGGCGAGCACCAGGGACTGTTACATAAAGGCGCCCTAGGACAATGCCACCCATCTTGTGTTTTCTGCCTCCTGGTAGGGCTGCACGAACTTACCAGCCAGAGACTAAAGCGGGCGAGGTGTGGTCCAGCTTCACGGTGCAGACCAGATGGGGAAGATGCTGCACTTGGCAGAGAGCCCAAGGAGAAAGCCCTACAGGGAGTTAGGGAGAGGCAAACACACTTGACAGCGAGACAAGAGCTCTCACCCAGGCATCATCCATGGGGATCCTTCATTCCCCTCAGCTCATTTTGTCACTGCATATGCACAGTGTGACTGAATGTATTATGCATGGCAAATAATCCCGCTGCTGGCACTGTCAAGAAGTCACTGAGTTTTTATTCTGCATGCAAAGGGCTGCAATTTTACACGTGCAGATAGGGTTTGGAATTTTCAAACATTTCCAAAAGTCAATCAGAAAGGAGAGAAAATTAGGGCTAGGGTCATAGGGTAGATTCCACATGCCAAAGGTTTTCAAAAAAAAAAAAAAATCAGTGCCGAGGTGCTGAACATGCTCTCTTCTGACAGAGCAGCCCAGACTTGCAGCCAGGTGTCTCTTCAAAGGACTCAATGACCAAGTCCCAGCAGGTGCTTACACACCAGCAGGCCACATGTTCTCACGCTTCTTGTTGGATTTTTTTTTAATTATAGCTATGTTAACATCCCAAATTAAAGAATCCTTCCATTCCCCCCCACCCTGAAAGCGTTAATTACTACTGTTCATTACCTTTCAAAACCAAGAGCTAACAGATGCCCAAGCGAAAAAAGAGTTGTCTTTAAAAATTTTGATTTAAAAATTACAATGTAATACAAGCACTAATTTGATGATAGTCAGCTTCCTATCCAGTGAAGTCTCACTCTTATAACAAGATATTTTTTTTTTTTTTTGAACACCAGTCAGCAAGGACCAAGTTAGGCCATTGACAAGGCCAGAATTTACATTGATCATGTATTTTTCAGTTTTCCAAAGTTAAATAAAGGTTACTTCACACCTTTTCATTATTTTAACAAAGTACTAAAATACTGATTTATTCTCTCAGATGTTCAGACTTCAGTTGGTAAGTAACAAAAGGAAGTGCCTGCTGCAGGCATACGGCCCATAAGGTTCCTCGTAAAGCAATGGTAACAGATACTGCACTCATCTAAAAGGATGCTGTAAATAAATCATACGGCCTGTTTCATTATTTCAGAAAAAAATCCGAGCTTTCAAACCAAAGAAAGTTATGACACAACAAACTCACGGGAGAAGGATCTTCGGTATTTCATCACTATCTTGTAAAGCACGGACCGCCGCTGAAACACACTCCATTTTAAACATCAATAAAACTCATAACAGAAGTCTTTCCTTCATTCTTAAATCCAGTTCCCGATTAGCATGAAGACCACCTTCATTTGATTTACAGAATGCCACAGATCTATTACTTATAGCTCAAAGGACATTGAATGCTTTGACGTGTTCCAGGTCTGCAGTTTAAATCAACTAAATTATTATACATCTCATCACTCACGGTTACGTTGAGTGCCTGTTCTGTTACTGCTAAATGAATTGTTACAAAACTATAAACGTTATGGAATGCTGCAGAGTCCTTGGTCTTTGACCGGAGACCACTTATTTCCACAAAACAACTGAAGTGCTTGTATTACCTCCGTGCATGATTAAATCCCGCATGTTGCACCGTAACAGGTGCATCAGAACTTCAAGATACGACTCAAAATATGTCAGCTTTTTTTGTGTATGTACAAAAAGGCCACAGACAAGCAGAAAGCAGGGTTAAATGTCGAACTTGAACCTTGACTGTCTGAAGTCGTCAGAAGGAATCTCTTGATACGTATCACGTGTCCTGCGATACCAACAGCTTACACAATAAGAAATCTCCACATTTCTTCATAGCCTTGTTTAGCGGCATGAAACAGTTCCTTCTTTCTACCCCTGAGTATATTTTATCAGTAGCTAGAAATGTCAAATACTTCTATGGTAAACAGAAATATCCTGGCCTTTTTTTTTTTTTTTTTTTTTTTTTTCCTACACACCAATACTAAAGAAGGTGACAATATAATCTGCCTCGGGCAACTCTATCACCAACCACAGTAGACAGGTCATTTTCCTTTTATCAAAGAGGAGAGTAGGTCATCGCATTTTAGTGCATGTTGACACCACCGCTAGTAAAAAGAGATAAGAATTCAGTGCCCTTAAGGTGCCTTAACCTCTATTTTACCTAATACAGATATTTCACAGCTATTGCATTAAAGGCAGAAGAGAGACAGATTTGTACTCTGGAAGAATGCACTACAAAGGTCTCAACCTCTGTGACAAGCTGGTATCTGTACTGCAGAGAAGGTAGGTGACAACAAAGCACTTCACTTAAGGTACCTACCTCTTTCTATTTCGCATAACTGGATTAATTTTTTTCCTGTAACACCACAGAGCATCATGCATGTCTAACCTCTCAAGCACATGTCCGCAGTTTCCAAACATTTTTAGAAGTTGGAATTAAAAGCATACGCACATCTCCTGCCCTCCTGAAAACAACTTTCAGAAGTTTCTCTGCTTGCTTAAACCATTTTGCTTTCAGTCGGGATATCCTAACTCTGAACACAAAGTAATGACACTTACCTACAGTTCCCTTTAATCGTTGTCCTTGTGCTTTCAAACATTTGGTTCAAACATCTTAAACTTGAAAGATGCTTTTATGGCAACGCACCTTACATTGTTTAAGACAGTAGGGGAAAAATGCCACTTTCTAATTGCTAAATATGCAGCTATCTGAACATGGCAAATTACATTTTATTGCATTTTCTGTTAATAAACTGGTTTTAAAATAATGGGGAGATAAAAGAATCTGCTTACCGAGAACATCAACACAAACTGCTCAGTTATTACCAAGGAGTGGACAACATTCACAAAAGGACTTTTCTTTTTGGAAAACTATAAAGATGAAATGCACTTGCAATAAACTGCATGATGGATGGTCAGTTTCTTCTGCACAAAAGTGTGAAATGTTACTTCAAAAAGGGCAAAAGAAATTCTGGTTAGAAGAGCAGATGTTCTGTACCTTAGGAGAAATGGGAGATTTGCGCTTAAAGATTCTAAGCACAATTTCTTCTTTCCCCCAGGAACACAGCTACAAGCAGTATAGTTAACTCCCACTAGAAATTAAAGCTTGATTTTTACAGAGGAAGAACAAAACTTCTTCCTGAAACGGGAAATAATATTCCTTTATTCTGGAAATTAGTCCAGTTAATTTTTCTATTTGTTTCAGTAACATCTTCTAAGCTACGCAGGCCAAGAGAGCAGTTCTATGTGTAGAGACCATATCAACAAACAATGGTTCATCATTTAAGCACTATTTATGTGCATATTTATACTTAAACTGTTGCATATGTGCATGGATGCCCTTACAAAATTTAGTTCTCCTTCACCAGAAGGTATTCCACCACCTATGAAGAGGGAAATACCAACCAAAACTTAGTAACAAAAATAGTGACCAAGAATAAAAGTTGTTTAGAGGAACGTGATTTTAATGTCTAGTAGCCAACCATTTTGCTCACCAAAGAATTTTGTACGTGTTTTATATGCATACATACATGTGTATATGCATGCAAACATCCATCTGAACACATGCATTTTATACTTCATTTCAGGCAAGGCACATATTAATGCATCAGCAAAGACTGAAATCAAGGAGTAAAACTTTTAATAAACAGGAATAGCATTTAAGATAAAGAGCAAGACAACCAAAACCAGAAATCGTCATGACACAATCTAATTTGTTAGATCAGTGCATCTGAACACAGGTCTCTTGCAAATGGCATTGTAAGCAAAAAAAAAAAATAAATCTGTTTTTGAAATTACATACAGAGAAAAATAGCTTGAAAAGAACAGTTATTGTCACTAATCAACTTAATCACTTTGGGGGATTTTATTGTTTATAATTAACTAACATGAGGATGTTTTAAAATTAAAAAAAAAAAAGTGTATCTCATAGCCAATTAGCAATATAATGCTATTTTTATGCTTTGGACAGAAGTTGTCTGTTATGAACAACCTCTAGTGAATCTCATTTTTTAATGTTGATATTTATACTCTGATGTAATGTTGATACACTATTTCAAATCTGAATGAACTGGGATGTTTTGAGAAGAAAAAACAGATGCATTTAACATTTAAGAAATAAACTGCAGTTACAGATGGTTTTGTCCAAGTTACTAGTGAATATGATGTTAAAGCAGGATACAACTCTTCCAAACATGAAGTAATTCTTGGTATTTTACTGTACCATAGCTTCCACAAATGATTCGCTTGCACACCAAGCTTGCGTTCCTAATTAACCCACTGGTACAATTCCTATTCATTTGATTAAGAGTGAGGTTCAGGCCCAAATGTCTTTAGCATTCATTGTTAGAAAATAGAAATATGTCTCGTGTCAAGCATTTATCTTAGTGATTTTCAGGTTTATATATTCAGTTCTTTATACTCAATTTTGATGCTCTTTTATGCACTGTGCACTGTACTTGAGAGAAAAATGACTATTTCACATGGCCTTGGGTTTCTTTATTATGATAAATCCTATCTTCTGTCAGAGTCTTTCGGGGAGGGTGGGGGGGAAGGTACCTGAAATAAACAATATTTCAGTCATTTTAAGTTCTCACAACTGCTTTACAAATCACACAGCCTGACCCCCTTCTCTAATATCACATTACAGCAAGATCCAAAGTAGCTCTCCTCTTTGACAGCTAACCTCAGGCACCACTGGTCTAGCCTCTTGCTGCTTACACTGCCGGCTGAAAAGCTGAGAGGATACGCAAGACAAGCTGAGAGTTTAACTGGCAGAGCTGTTCAAATCTAAATCGTGCTATCTGAAACTTAGACCACAGGAGACAGCAGTTGACTTTTTACCCTGGCAGCCGATTCAACCTCTTGGCCCTGTGCAAGTCGCATGAATACATTTAGCCACACAGAAACGATCTCCCTATATTATGATCAAAGACGCGTCCGGCACACATTTTTTATGCACATTTGATCACTCCGTTGACAGTCGTGGAAGTTAAGTAATATGGACTGCTGCACATGGGCTTCAAACCTTGCTGGAGCCCAATGGCAGGCTCCTTCTGACAGTCGAATAATGACAGGCGCGTTGCAGGCCGATGCCCGTCATTCAGGAGCACCTCGGCCTGCTCCAGCCGTTGCGCAGCGACTAAGTGGACGGTCAAAGGTTAAGCTCGAAGAAGACAGCAATGAAGGGCAACTGTCATGCACCACTGAGTACTGCGAGGCAGCGAGGAGGGGTTGTCTTCTGAAGAACATGCAAAGCGTTCTCATTCTGTCCAGGCAGACACATATTTGAAGGTCCTAAATGAGACCACTGCCAATTCATGAAGAGCCAAACTGACAGCATGCCATTCAAGCTGTCCGTCACAATTTGGACGTTTTTTTATTTCAAATCACAAATGCATGCAAAGTATAACGTTAAGCACAACTCCCAGCAGTTGTTTTAAGCAAGCCAGACTTGGCAGGGTGTAAGGGGTGAGGGGAAAGACATCTAAACTCTCCCTTCTGGCTTTCAATATTTAAGTATTTCACAGGGGTTTCTTCAGTTTTCATGCAACGGCATGCATTTATTTCCAGAATTACATCTCTTGTACCCCTTTTATACCTGGGTTTCTTGTGGTAGTAAAAGGCAGAGCCTAACATTTTATAATTAGGGTTAACACAATCACCTGGTATTGCAATTTTGCACAGGTACATTAATATTGCAACACAGGAATATATTAAAGCATGCAAATAAACGCTTTGCATGAGTCTCTAAATATCCTAAGCATTTCTGTTATGAATGGTCCAATAACAGGATTTCCTATTTGTTTAAAAGCACTGTTTTGTGGGGAGTTATGGCTCGAACAGCATGATTAACAATGAAATAGCAGTGTTTTGCATAAAACATATACATCTTACTTTTAACCCATTGCCAGTAAAGATGTATATTTCTTACTTAACATTTAAATTATGTGATCATATTCACACTTGCCTCTATTAACATATAAAAGACTCCAGGAAAAATAGAAATACTTTTGTTTTATTATTAGATAAACAGCGATGCCTCTCATCTTTCACGCGAAACCGTGCCTGACACTAAATCTTCCCAGGCTGACAAAGGATCATGCGGGTTAGCTCTTTATGCCCTTTTCATGAACAGTCCATCTCTCCCGCACGTACAGGGCCAAGCCCTGCCCCTGAACAGAACAGATCACCACACAAGCCGCTCGTTCCTCTTTGCTGGGTCACTGGCATCGTCCCGTTTGTGACACGACTGCTTTGTATTGATTTCTGTCCAACACGTTAAGGACCTTACTCGCAAACTGCGCTTCACAAACTAAAGAGAAAGTGAATCGGCATTATTTATGAGGAATACGCGTGGATCGTGAAGCATAAAGCCACGTGCCTGTCACACCGCCCTCCAGCTCTTCAAGGCAGGGACTAGACTGCTATGTTCTATTGCACGAGCCATACTGGTCGACACCGGAAAATCGTAGTTAATGACAAACCTACTTTTTAAATCACAATGAATGGCTTTCAGGAAGCCACAAGCATAAAATCATTTCAGACAAAAGGACACCTAAATATGAGGTGAGAGGATACACCAAGAGCAAAAGGTAAGCACGTTGCCTATCCCAACTACTTCAGTAAGGACATTTCTAAAGCAGTTCAGGAAGGCTGACCTGCAGTCTATCAGAACAGTTTAGGGTCAAACTCAACTAAGAGCCCTATTATTTACAGGGACCCAGCACCAAAATTTGTCACTGCCTGGTGATTTTGCGGAGTTTTCCAAAGTACCAGATCCTGGGCTCAGGAGCTTTTAGGAAAGTTTCAACTCTCATTTGCAACAACAGAGAGCAGCTCATGGAAAGTGACTTGAAAACATGAACTCTAAGAACGCAAAGAAACCAGAAGGCAAGTATACAGAATAACAAAACACTGGAAATTGCAGTACTGGCCAGGGAAAGACAAAAGAAAACATCAGAAGAAGGCCAAAGTGGGAATCAGATCTCCTGCTACATTTCTGGTTGCAGGAAACAATTACTGGTACGTTACTGCTACCTCTGGAGTGTGCAGGATGTAACACAGATCTGAAACACAATACAAAATAATTCTGTCCCCGAATCTACAGAAATTCCCCATAACAGATTCAAGAAAAAAATGTTAAAGAGGAAGGTGCCAAGAAGTGTGGTTTTCTACTAACACAAGAGAAGTTAAAAGCCTTCTGAAGTCTTAAAATACACTGCTAGGAAATCAAAACATCGGTAGAGCTCATTGACTGCCTTTACCTCAGTTTCCTCCACATGCAAATACTCTCCATAAGCACTTTCCCACTGATTCATGACTGATACTATGTGACTGGATCACACGACTATTTTTCAAACACCAGTGGTGTAAATCCAGGAAACAAAAAGCAGCACACACCAAAAGGCTGCCAGGCTTGACAACACGGAAGCTTAATAGCTTCTGTTGTAAGGAATCAGAGAAGTCTGTGCTAACTTGACATTTGTCCGGGTCCTTTTCCTCCTGGGAAGTTTGATCACCATCAGCTTTACAATGCTCAAAAAGAACCAAAAGCTGCATCACCAGTGTGGTCTGCTTTTCACATGTCAAAACCATTCAAAACCAGAGCAGTGAACATCCATGGGACGTAACAGCCTCTGAATTAGTCAGCACAGGAAAAAAAAACTCTCCTCCCTACTACCAAAGATGCAAGGAACCACAGAGTTGACTTTCCCATCTTACGCTAAATGACTGACAAGGGAGTAGCTGGAAAGCATGGAAGGGACCTGCCTTTGGGACCTGCCTTACCTCCCACGAGGTCAGCTCTATTATGGCCACGTGAGAACTGAAATTAGTTGAGTAAAAACTACCAGTTGGCTCCTACCTGGAGAGAAGACAGAAGGGGATTTTTTGTGAATTTCGTAATAAGTGAAATACATCAAAAACTTTTTCCTACATTTAAGAAAAACTCCAGGCTTACAGTTTCAGACTGATCATTTGGTACTATTTGGTACTTTTGGTACTATTTGCAGTGGCTTTATATTGCCTACCATAAAAGATGCCAGTTATGTAGTCTCAGAATAAGCTCTACCCTAAATCCATCTCCTTGGCAAGATCTTTCCATAATTTTTCTGCCTATATGTATAGCACAAGTGTTATGTTTGACAAATGCTCATTAAAAGAAAAAAATCTTATACCTAAGTAAACTCCAACTCCTTTTCAATCCAGAAAGACAGTCATTTCACTGTTTATGATGAAGGCCCCAAATAACTTTCTCCTACAGAGTCTCTTTGGATTTAAATGTTTTATTCTGCTTTTATTCTGCAGTTAGGTACACACACACACACACACCCCACAGAGATGTGTTCAATATTCTGTCATCCACAGCTGTTCCCCATCCCAAGATTTAGATATCAAGCATCTCCTTTGAGCACCAGCACATCCTTAGCTGCTGCAACATCATTCACATCAGAAGCAAACATGTACAAATTGAGATCCTTCCAGCTTTAAAAGCTATTCTTTAATTTGCATGAATATGTCCCTTCGTACACAACTTTCAGCCAGTTCTTCCCAAACACAGATTAATGTTTCAAGGGGCCTACTGCTTTGAGACAGATCTGTAAAAGCTTCTTGGACAACTTCAACATCAATTGATTGGGCTTTCAACCCTTTAAGTGCTTGTGCACATCCCATTTCCATTCACAGAACAACATATTAATGTGCATTTGAACACAAATTTTACCTGTTAGACGGTTAGAAGTATACACAAGGTGTATCACTCCACAGAGTAATAAAAACAATGGCTTTCAGTCCCAGAGCTGCTTAAGCTTACTCCTTCCTCTTCACTTTTTGGTGATGAAAACCTTACCTGCTCTTTACCTCCACCTTTTCACCCCAAAGCACATACACACACTGTGCTATTCCCTAGCAAGAACCAGCGCATGAAATTTTTGCAGTGGGTCGCTTAGCTTGAAGTAAGCTTTTCCCATTGTAGACTCACGCCTCTCCAGGGAATTCCAGGCAGAAGTTTCAGTAATTTTAGTATCTGCAAGGAAACATGCAAATCAGACCCTGAGCTTAATATTAGGAGTTGTTGGATTTCAACACAATTTGAGGCCTCGGAACAGAAGCAGCAGCATATTTTAACCAGATACCTTTTCAAGTATTCACTGCATGAAGTACCAGTTGCCTGGGGGTTATGAAATAATACTAAAAACTTTATAATCATTCATTGATTTAGTTTTGAGCATAGTATATCATTTGAATCCAATGGGAACATAAAGAGCTATTTGTGAGGTCAACCACAGTACAGACAGAGGCTGACATGATATCGATGGCAAGGTGGAAAGAAATTGCCAAATACAGCAGATCAATACCTCGTTTCACTGTTACAGCCTTCTGCAGACATAAAATATATATCTTTACAGCTACGAAAATAATAATAATGAAAGTGGGAGATAAATGCTTCCCTCAAGGTAAACTATTTGATTAGCTGAGGGCAAAGGTGACAATAGCAGTTACACGGAAGTAACTTTACAGTCTTAAATAAAAGTGGTGGGATGTGCAGCAGATAAAAGGGCAAAATGAAACAGAGCAAGTTCTAGGAGATACAGACGTTATTCTTTTTAGAAAGAATGTAGTATAAGTGTACAAAGGCAAAAAAGTGTATGCTAAATAAGGTAGAACAGTTTCGTCCCATAGTAAGCCTCCAGTAACTTCAAAAAAGTTTTGAAATTACAGCTCTATCATTTTATACCCAGAAGACAAAGGTAGGTTCAATCTGTCCCATCCCTAAAATAGTAAGACATATTCCTAACCATGTTTGGCACTTCACTCCTGAGTGAACAGGATACAGTAACACACTACAGTGCTTTTCAGTCTCAACTAAAAAGGGGGTCACCTGATATTTTGGATGCTCTGAGCCATTAAAGGTTAATTGAATAATCTGAAAAATGGATGAGTTATTAAACACTGCAGAGCCCAATTCTGCTCCAGGTGAAGGCTGTGCAAATTTGACCACCAATTCCCCTAGGCACCAAAGCAAGCTTTACCATTTACAACTGGCCTCTCTTGCTTTCACTAAACTTGTCAGATGAAACTGAATCTTACATGCCATATAAGAGAAAAGTGTAATTCTTTATTTCTTTTACCAAATCTGTAAATTGAAGTGACAGTAGGCCCAGTACTGCATCCCCAGCAGGGACGTTCCACTACAGCTTCATTGCACAGATGCTGATTTCCTCCTGGAACCGCTACGCCTATAAGCCAGCTCCAGAATCAGAAGACAACAGGGTCTGATGACCCACACGCACACCACTTAGCTTTCTGAAATTAAGTCACATGCTAACAGCTTGCAAAATAGTATATCTCTAAATTAAATCAAAATTCCTCTTCAGAGAAAGTGTTCATACAAAACTGAAAACTCAATCCACAAAGTTTTATTCTCTACAGAACACAGAAAAGATTTCCACAATGCACTTTCCCTGGTGGGTTTGGTGCCCCCTCCCTTATTTTTTTTAGAATTTAATTTTCCTGAACACAAAGTTATACGAGTTATACAAATATCTGAACAATCATTAAGTATGTTATAACAACAATCATCAAGGTTTCAGACACTGTATCTCTAGAAAAAGAGCTGCCCTTCCAACCTTTTTCAACTCGATTTTACAAACCCAGTGACAACGCTTATTGAAGTACTTACATGTACAACAACGCTTTTGGAAAGCTTCAAAGATGATCATTTTCTTTGTCTCAGTGTTGCTGTTCGAGTACATACCAGCATAACATGCTCAACCACAGCCTAGCTGCGAACTACGACAACAGAAAACTTTTAAGTTCATCTTATATTTGGCTTTCGGCTGGGTAAGCGAACGCCTCCAAACCACTATCATCACACAAGCAGCTCTGCTGTACGCATCTCTCGTCTGTGCTCTTCGGAATTAGAGAAGCGGCTGTTCACTAAGTAAACAAATCAAGCAAACAGCATCTGCTCAGTTCCTACATTTTATGAGAAAGGGTTGGTAGACAAGGCAGACGAGAAATCAAAACCATCACAATTATCAAAAACAATCTTCGAAAACATCCGCCCTTCCCTTGTAATTACCCATAAATATATCCAATGAATACAAGAAACACAGGAGGGGTTTGCTTTTCCCAGATTTTTATTTTCACTGCCATGAGTGTATTTCCATTCGGGAGCTAAGGAGAGACTCTGAAAAGCTCAAGAACGCCACCCTTTTCCATTTAACACAACCAGCTCCACAACTGTTTCCAGGCAAGTAGCAGGGAATTTCATCTGTTAACAGAAGTGGATTTGCTTCTCCCCACATCCAGAAAATACAATTAATATTCAGAATAGATAGCCGATCTTGTTACTATAGGATACCAAAACTTCCCCTGCATGGGATTTTAAGCATTTACTACAGACATATCTGGTGCATTTTCCATTTGCTGGCAGGCTATCAGAGCTCACTCAATCAGAGTGTCTATAAAGTTGCAAAATAAAAATTTAAATCTCACGCTGAGAAGGACTACCCAGAAAAATACTTCTCTTCTCAAAAATGTGAAAACACCCTAAGTGAGAGAAGTTGAATCAATTAAATTAAGACAAAAATAGAAAGGAGAGTGGTAATTAGCCAAACAAAACAAAACAACAAAAAAAAAAAAAACACAAAGAAAACCACACAACACACACCCATACTGTTGGTTTTGCCAGAGCAAATACCAACTTGATACTACAATCACCAATTCATAAAATGCATGGACCCGGCTTCTTTAAGCAAATGAAGCAGTTCTGCATCTTGCCCTGCTTCTAGAACCACCAGGAACTCCTCCCACAAGCTGCCAAGCTACCAGTGGCTGGGATGGGGTAGGAGCTGTTTTAAATTAAAATAAGTCTAATGCAAGCTCAGGGTTAATGGAGCTACTTCCTACAACCATGTCCTATGAGGTGTAGCAGCCATTACACCTGTGCCATACAACCAAGCCAAAAACCCAGGTGTCACTTGGCTAGAGGCCGTACAGCTGACAGACATATGCTTAGAGTCTTACTTAGCATACGAGTCTACAAACAAATATAGGAAAAAATAAAAAATAAAAAAAATCACAAAGCCAGCCTCAGAGTGCGTATTCTAATATGGCAAACCTAAGAACGGCTTCTACACCACCGTGTTGTAGATGATGAGGAGCCAGGCCAACTAAAGACCCGCAGTCCCTTGCCGTAGGGCTCCTCTGACATTACTCCCATCCGCAGGAGCCTTGCAGCCCTAAGCAATGAAACACCAAATCATGTTTTCTGTACCCACGCTCCTTGCATCCTTGGCTCCAAGACACTAGAAGACTCTAACACATGAAACATAGATCTGTTCTTATTTACTGCAAAAAACAAGAGACTGAACGTAAAACAAGGTGTTTAATAAATCTGGGGGGTCTGAAGCACCAGTATAATTCAGCGCACCAAGACGGAGACGCGCTTCTTAATTAAGTGGGTGATGTTGTGGTTAAAACAAAAAGACAACCCTGGGCCATAGCTAAGATTAAGCACCCACTCTTCCAAAGGAAGCTCCTACTGTTATCGAGATAAAGGCCTTAAATCACAAAAAATAAACCATCTAATAGTCTGTATTCAATAGTAAGTAGAAAGCCGGGACACAGACTGATTTGGATTAACACATTTTCAGTTATAACAAGTAATTTTACAGAGGATTAGTATCTTGATGGTCTGATCAATACCAGGCACTGCTGCTATTACAGATGAAGAGAAAATTACCCCTCCAGTAATAAAGTGTGTATGTCTTGGTTCTCCTTCATTTGCTGAGTCCATTACTGTAATGGTCCCAGCATTAGCAGCTGAGGCAATTTAAGCAGCAGCAGCAACGCGATGAGTTTAAAAGCGGGGAACACTGGCCACTCATTCTTCCTTCTATTTTGTACTGCATATGCAAGGCTTCTACCTGACCACTTCCAACACACAAATCGTGTGTTATGTTACTATCAACACTATTTCTTAATTATTGTCTCATTAATAACGAGACGGGCCAATAATGTGATTACCACAAAACTTGCTGCTGGCATATTGGCTGCTGATTCTGCTAAAAGCTGCCCGCCATCTACCTACGCAGAAATATGACATGACAACAAGCTTATTTAGCTGCAGCTAAGCTGTTTCATTAACTTTAATTTGCCTAAATACAACTTCTGAAAGAATCTATTTAAGCTGTCAATTAGAAAAATTAATGTTTTTATATCTTACGAGGCAGAACAATAACGGGAAACAAGAAATTAATGTAGTATTTGCACAAACTCTGATGCGACCGAGTTGATATACTTTGTTGCATGGCCCGGGTAACGCTTCACCATTAATCCTAAAATCTCGTAAGTGCTTTGAGATTACTTGCCTATTTTTCCCCCTCAGCATTAATATGCTGAAGCAACCTATTTCATCTCAAACATACAGTATTTTCCAGCCAGCAAAAATAAGGATGATGCAGGAAACATGACTTTTCATCGAAATCCCAGCCAAACCACTATGTTCCCTTCTACTCCTCGTAAATAAAACACACACAAAGCTTGGAGTTATTTAAAGCTTTATATTGCCTTGCCACTTTGTCTAACGTCTCACAAATGTGAAATTGCACATGAATATCTTTGTAAAAGCCCTTGTGAATATTCAGATATGTGCATATTGATGCATTTATTATTTGTATAGCAATAACTTTATTGGATCGGGGTCCCAGCTGCACTGGGAGCTGTACAAATTTAACAGTAATGTCTGCGGAATAAATTCTCTGTAGCTGGTTCTGGCTTCGCAGTAATGTGAATTAGCATAAACAGCTACAAAAGGTAATTGTGAACTGGGCTTAGCAGTCTATTCCACAGCCCCGTCAATGTAATCTTTTTCAAGTAAAAGAAAATAATACTCCAGACTAGCTGAGCATCCCGTCTTTCATATGGCAACGTCAAAGGGTCTTAATAGGCAAATAGTGGCAAGAGGAAGAATATAAATGTACTTGCTACAACTAGGCATCTGTCACACCGAGACTGACTGCAAACATTTTTGATAAATTAAGTCTTGAGAACAGGCGTGTGTTACAGATGAACTAATCAAGACACCAGCCTAATAGCAAAGCAGCTTTTCCTTCCAGTTTAAGAGGAAAAAAATATTCCAAGTAGACTACCAGTTAATAGGCTTACGTTTGCTTTTATTTTATGTGGTGCCCAGCAGAAGTAAAAGTTTACTGTAAACTGACCATAACTCAAACCATCAGTCCAAAGAAGAAAAAGAATTATGACTTAACTAATTAGAACAGAATTTTAGGTAAACAAAACCAAAACACACACTCATGGGGTGGACAGTTCAGTTAAGATGTCTGCTGTTAATGAGTAACACCTGGTCCAACAGCTCGGTTTTTATGCACAGAATTAGTATTTGCTATGAGGAAGACTAGAACAGTAGACAGCACGCAACATCTCTAAAGATGTCTTTAAAATTTAAGATTAATTATGTTCTGCAATCCACCTAAGTCTCAGAGGCATATTCCACAGGAAACTAGCATCCCCATCATGGTGTTTAAGACATTTGTGTAATTAACTTCTGTCTATGATTCCCCAGCTTGTTTCAGATCTGCTTCGCAGTAATGAATTTGTGTCCTCCCGCTACAGGAAGGAGCACTCACAGGCTAAGAACGCCAGATATTAGCACGAACAGTTTCATTTCTGCTGGACGCTCAATCTCTCTCAATCCAATTGAGTGATTTGCAATGTGGAAATTGCTGTCTAACAGCACGGCGCACTGAGGAAATTCTACCACACATCCTTGGAACAGAAATGTTATTCTTCTACAACAACATAAATCAAAACTTTTTATACACATGAATGTTTGAGAGAGAGAACAGCTTACCCTACACAAGAAACATACTGCATAATTACAAAGCTAAAGCCCATCACCAGGCTTTGGATCAACAGCGTTTAACTGTACACAAGTATGGCAAAACACAAACTTTTATTCAGGATTTCATTCTCCAGAGCAGAGACATTGCCAGGAGATGTATAATCCAAACCAGCCTCTCTATCCAACCACTTCCCCCTCATTAGTAGGCCTCATAAATCCTACTTTCCAGAAGAGGTCGGGTTAACCTCACTAGTATTTGGTTTGCTATGAAATATTTTGATCCAGACCTAAATGGATCTCTTGGCACAGCTACCACAATAAGGACGCGCTTCCTGCACTGTCTGTGTTTCTGAGGTGTGCTGCTTTAGCGAGCAAGGCTTAAACTCAGGGACCGAAGGGTGAGCTATCTTAGTGCCAGCATCCCAAGGATTACACCTGTAATAAAGTTGCATAAAATAAGGTCAGTTCATATTAGTGTAACATGAGGACGATCTCCTGAAGAGAAAGGATACGCTTATTTTTTGTGTAACCCCTCATCTTTATATCACTGCTTTCTTCTTCCGTATCCCTCATTCTCAGACACTCTGCAGGCTCCTTCTGTTGCACTATCAGTATACTCCAAACCTGCGTCAAGTAGTACCCAGCCTGTAAGTACTCACACCTTCATGTTCCTGAAGGATCTCTTTAACTTTCACCCTTCTCAAGTGTGCACTTACTACATCTAAGTAGGTCTACTCTTTTGCTTGGTTTCCCCCCGCCTTACATATCGACCCCCTGATACCTGCTCACACAGCTCATCCTCCACAACCCTGGGCAGGGCAGGTTCAATTCCATCCTCTTGCTTCCTACAGCCTTAAATACATACATACACATATATATATGCGTGTATATATATGTATACGCACACATATATATAGATAGATAGATGGATATATCCTGTCTTACCAACAGCAATTATTCTCTCCTAATGATTCCCAGATACGTTTAAGATATATTGTGGTGTGAAGTTGAATTCAGGCCTTGCACAGAGTAAACGTACAGACTTTTTTTTTTTTTTAAGTGCCTCTTATCTGCAATGGAATTGCATTGGCTTGGATGGGACAGCTCACACCCACGTGTGCGTTCAGATGACAGCACACAGCGATGGTGCAGAGCTGCTGTCCTTCAGCAAAGAGGAAGAGCTGAAAGAGTGAAGGGAACGTGGTCAGGGTGTCCTCACGGCGCTGCACTGAGCGCTGGTACCACGAGCTGGCCTCATGCTTCTTTTTCCCACTGAAGCGGATCGATGCAAACTGCGCGGCCACCCCGCTGACCTACCCCTGTAGCGGAATAACGCCTTGTAGCAGAATTTGGTTCGCAGCAGCACCAAGAACAGCGGGTGCGGCACGTGAGCGAGCTGCTGTGAGGGGAGGCTCCCCCTGGAGCCCGGCCCCGCTCCCCTGCCCCTGCCCCGGGCGCTGCGCGGCTCCCAGCGCCCACACGAGGCTGCGAAGCGCCCGGGGCCCTGAGGCGCAGCCCCCACAGCCCCGGCACCCCCCCCACCGACCCGCCCCACCGCCACAGCCCCTGACCGGGGGCGGCTGCGGGGCCGTGCCCGCCTCCCCCGTGACTGGGGGGCAGCTCGGGAAGGTACCTTCAGCTCCTTCTCCCGCTCCCCCGCTCTCCGCTTCATGGCGCCGCCTCAGCCGCCCGCCCGGCCTCCTCCCGCCCTCCCGCCCCCTCCCCGGCGGACTACAGCTCCCAGCGCCCCCCGCGCTGTAGTCCCGGCCCAGCGGCTCCGCGGCCGAACTACAACTCCCGGCAGGCAACGCGGGGCGGGGGGCGGCGGCGGCCGGAAGGGCCGCGGCTCGGGTAGCAACGGCCGCAGTTGCTAACGGCGGGCGGCGAGGAGGCGGAGGGCGGGCGGGAGCCGTGAGTACGGGGCGGGGGGGGGGCGCTGAGGGGCTGCGCTCCCCGGGCGGGCTCGGGAAGGCAGGGCGCTGTCCGTCTGTCTGTCTGCCTGTCTGTCCTTAAACAGCCCCGCAGCCCTCCCGTGGGCTGTGTGGGGAAAAATCAAAGCGAGGGGTGGGCTCTGGGGGGGCGCCCCGCCTGTGCTGCCTGAGGGGAGCGCTCCGAGGCCCCGTTGTTTCGGGGTCCTGACAGACTCTCAGGAAAACCTCACGGATTTTTCCTCCCAGACCTGGTGTCCTGGGCTCGTAACGCCTCCTTTCCATCTCAGAAGCTCTCCGTGCTGCAGGTGACCCCTGAAATCGTGTGTGTGTGTGTGCTCCTGGCGAGGCGTGTGTGGGGTTATGTGAGGTGACAAGCCTGACAGAGCGCAAGCGTTTATCTCGAAGGAGTCAACAGAGGAGGAACGTGGGCTGGAAATACTTCGTGATAGGCTAAGATCGGTGGGTGGGCTTCCTTTTTTTTCCTTTTTTTTTTTTTTTTTTTTTTTCTGCTGGAGAGGTGGAGTGTGATGCTGTGAGAAAAGCATCATCGTGGCCACAGCCAAGCCTCATGAACTTCTAAATGCACGTTGAGAGAATTAATTAAAGGTCTTTGTGTTAGTGGCTTCGCTAGGAAGTCCCCCTCTTAGCCCTGCTAGGAGAACTTGTGGAAACTGAAGTAATCTCCCCTCAGGTTTGCTATGTGGGAACGATATTGGGAGAGCTTTGGGGAGTTTTGTAAGAATTTGGGCCTAAAGCATCAGCTTTGCTACTTCAGGTATCCACGCTCATTACTGTCTGCTGCAGACTTGCATGCAGTTTTTTACAGCAGTTTGTCACATACAAGTGACAACAGCACCAGCCTTGTAGCTCATGCAGTGAATAAGAAAGTTACTGTTTCTGTAATTCCTAGTACTACACCTAAAATTTTTACTTAGGCCCAACTTTAAATTCTCATAGGTTAAATGCAGAGATATAGAGGAAATTCTTCTATTTGTGTGTGAAGTTATTTGGCGCTGTGTTGGTGCTGGGAACAAGAAGTGCTGAAGTGACCTCAAGGTAACCAGTCTTGCAAATAAGCTGGTTTAAGTTGTTGAGGTTCAGCATGGCACGTGGATCTGTCCAGTTACAGATTTATTTTTTTTTAATCTTTCTTGCTTTATTATGCTTCATTTTAGGGAACACTGGACTTTTAAGTATCATCACTTCTGTAGCCATGTTGCTATATATCTTTCTCAAATTTAATCACTTAGGAAGTGCTTTACCAAGAAATAATTTGGAACTCTGTGAAGAAATCTCTAATGCTTTTGAAAATAAGGCTGGAGCCATTGGCTGCAAGGAAAATAACTTTAAGTGTTTGTGATTGAGGCTGAGTTAATATTAAAGAACTGTAACATGTGTAACAGGTGATTTGCTATTTGAAGTATCCTCAGAGAAGAAACATAAAGGATGGTTGTTAGCAATTATTAGGTACATAGGTTCTTCTGATGTTACTAGTGAAACAAATGTCAAGGTGGAATTATGTTTTGCCTCCCTAAAACCAGGATGCAGGTTGGTACTATGTCTGTCTAAAACCACTCTTTTTCACTAAGACAGTTATAATATTTGTGCTTTAAAGTTTTGTTGAAAGCTACCCTTTCGATAATCCTTTTCCTTCTTTTTGGACAAGGTCATAAGGAGACTTGTTGGCGATAGAAGACTATTGGCAGAAGAAAGGCAGTTTTGGTTGTGATAGAATTAACAGATACTTCCTGGAATGTCTGTGGATTAGACTGTGTCACTTTTGTGATGCGGGTATTTAGTAGCGTCGCTGCTGTACACGGTCATTTCCCCAAATCCAGACATTTCTGTATTTATTACAGATTTTACTTCAGCTAAAGAAAGTGTAACAGGAGGAGGAGAAAAAAAATACTGTCCAAAGAACTTGTTTAATGCTATTCCAGCCTTAATTGACTTTATGGCCAACATACAATTTTCTGCACTGGTAAAGGAGAAACAGTAGTTGTTAACAAGTATCTTCATATATTACACTGAAACTTATGTGCTGCTTTCTCAAATTAATACTTTCCTAATCTCTCTTTGTCGTGTAGCTAAGCTTTCTATTGCCTCAAGAAAGAAATGCGTTCAGATTTATGAGAATTGCTCATAGGAGAGTCTCTGTCTTAGAAAGTAATTTCTCATATGACCATGACTGAAAGAAGACTAAGAGAATAGTAGGTAATGCTGGAATGACTTCGTAACCCCCAGCACCTCTGTTTCAAAGAGCACCATTCAAAGTGTGGAAGGTGGCATTACAATCTACCAGTTGATGCCTTAAGCCTTGACCTGTCTTAAAACAAGCAAATGATCAAAGAAAGAAAAAAAAAGACACTCAGGTTCCTCTCCCACACGTGCTTAGAAATATGGGCTTAGCCCAAAGATTGCTGAAAACAATGGAACTAGGAAGTTAATAAAAAAAAAAAAAGCTAATTCTACAAACGTTTAATAAAATAGGAGTTATTACAATAGAAAGGAAGCCATATTTTGTGCACAGATTAAATCTGACATCATGTTAAACTTGAAAGTTTAGATAGTCCCCAGAGCCAAGCAATTGAGAAAGGAGCATTTACAGTAATGTATGAGTCTATCATTTCAGTGAATCTGTCATTACTTTTATACGATGTAATTGTAGTTCATTCTAGTCTCACAGTTTAAGTTACAGATGGAAAGGAATTTTATATGAATTTTGTTATCCACAGATAAGCCATGTCTGTTCCAGCTGATGAAACGGTGGGGGACCTGCCTGTGAGAGACGTGGGTCTAACTCTAGTTGGAATCGGAGGATTACAAGGTTTGTACCAGCTGCTATTTATTACAGTTACAGACTTTGATCAGTGGCTTCTTTAGGTTCTTTCTAAAAATGTTTCTGACATTCACACTCACAAAATTAAGTTCAAATAACATTGCAAATCTGGATTAAATTCTGAAAGGTAAAAGATACTATGACCTATTCTGAGTTCACATTACTTGTTATGAGAGGGGCAATGCTGCAAGATGCTAAAAACGGCAAATCTCATTCAGCTATAACCTTAATCCTTCCAGGAGGAAAAAAAATAAAAAAATAAATTATAATAAAAAAAAATTTTGATTGAGGACAAGGCCAGACCCACTTAACAAAATGGGAACCAAAAGTAGGAAGCCATTCTGACATGCTAGTAACTTGCTTTTAGAATGGAATTACTAGTCTTGGTCTTGTATCTGAGTGAATTTACAGAATTCTGAGTTAATCTTTTCAAGTTTCAAGAGAGTATGTTTACTGTGAAACAGATTAGAAACTATCCCTGCGTGTCATCTTATTTTTTCAGTATGTTTGACTTTGTTCTTTGCTAAACTATTTTCTGTTTGTTGATGACTAGGTAATCAGTTTGCAGCATCATTTGATTTACTTTTTGTTTTTTTTTATCTGTAAGAGGTAGAAAGAAGGAAGTGAATAATATGCTAATAAATCTGAAAAAAAATAGCAAACACATACAAACATCAAATTACATGAGAACTTTCAATATTCAGTATTGCAAAATGAGAGACTGGATTACATGGTGTTGGATATACTGAAGGTAACTTATTCTTGGTTTGGGTAGAATCAGCTACACAGAATGTTAAAGCTCGACAAGCTATATCACGAATCAGTCGACAGGAGCTGGAAGACAAATTTTTTCGCTTACGTGATGAGAACATCTTACTTAAGCAGCATGCAAACAAGCAAGAGGAGAAGATTAAAAGGTATGGGTTTTAACAGTTTTATTTTGTTTTTACTTTTGCTTGGAGTAACACTTTTGCTTCTTCAAACGTTAATTATCATCAAATAAAAAAGTGCTGATTTCTCTCAGACTACTTTTTAAAGTGGTCTGAAAGCCTTGGTATATCCTACATTCCCTTCTGCCCAACTGAAGCTTCTTGTATTACATTCTACGATGCATCATTGTTCTGTGAAGCTATTTTCAACTAAGAAATGGAGAATTCTGCTGGTACAAATAAAACACCTGGAAACAACGTCACTGTACCAACTTAACAGATCATATAATCATGCCTGAGGTTTGAAGAGGGTTTAGGCAAAAGAGAAGAGTTGTTGCAGTGATTGGAGCAGTTTACATTTTAAACAATTATTGAAAAGAAGACAAGGTGGACATAAAACAATGGTGAAGGATGATAAAATTTTGGAGGAGAAGAGAGGTTACTGTCAGAAGAAAAATTAAATAGGTCTCAAGGATTTCAAGGTAAATGTGGAAACAAAAAAAAAAGAAAAAGTAGATGTTGCTATGTAGATGTTTGCATTATTTCAGCAGTGTTAGTCTGTGTTACGATATACAGCAAAAGTATTAGGTCTGAAGTTTTGGCTATGTTGATTATATAATTTTCAATTGAAGGTGTAACTATAGAAATCTGGAAATCAGTGTCACTATTTTCTTAATATAGTTTAATTCCATTAGGAATGTGAGCATTAAACATGAATACCAAAACATCTCTTTCACTTTCAACTGATTTTACTAATTTTTTGTTGTTGTTACAACAGTTTTTTTTGTTTTTGTTTTTTTTTTGTGTGTGTGTTTATATCTTTGCATAGACTTTGGACAAGTAACTTAGAAGCATCAGCATCTTCTCTCTTCATTTACCTTTTTCTTAGCAAAGTTGCTTCATCCTGTTCATGAACAAAATATTCACAGAGAAGTTACTACATGGGCTACTACCACCACGTCATTAGAAATGAAGAGACACACATTCTAGGTTGTTTTGGGGAAAGATGAGAACTGAGATGCACTCTCAAATGAGATGTATACCATTCAGTTCCAAATGGAGAAATTAATTGTATAGGAAAATATGGAACAGAAGACATCATTTCTTAATTTTTATTTCTGTTTAGCACCCATGAACAAGGGAGAGCTGTACATTTTGATCAGAAAGCTATCCATATATCACAGTTAGCTACCACAGAATCACAGAATTTCTAGGTTGGAAGAGACCTCAAGATCATCGAGTCCAACCTCAAGATCATCGAGTCCAACCTCTGACCTAACGCTAGCAGTCCCCACTAAACCATATCCCTAAGCTCTACATCTAAACCAATTACATGCCACAGTATATAATTTTTACCAATTACATGCCACAGTATATAATTTTTTATGCTGCCTGAATCATAATATCAATACATTTGCCAAAATTATAAGATAACTTTTTTTTTTCTTTTTCAGCTATAGCAAAAATTACTTAGTGCAATTCATTTTTGTTTTGATTTCTGATTGTCTCTGTGGTGCATGGGATATTTTGATGATGGGCAGTGTTTAGAGCTCCATCTGGAGAAGTACATCTCTTCCACTTTGAAGCTGGTAGCTTGGGTTCATAACTATGCTGTCTGAGTACAAAAAAACAATAGGTATTCTGGGAGATGAAGAAGAGGCTATGGAAGCCTAATTAAACATCTGAGCTTTCATTCTAGAATCAAAATGGCCTATACAGAAATATTCTACTCTTTTAATCCTTCTCTGTCCTTCCAGACATTGACAAACATACAGCCTTTATCATCTTGTTAACTTCAAAATACATTTACAAACATGGTCAGCTCTCCTTTCTGCAGGGTAATAGATACCTTTCCTGAAGAAGCCCCAGGTAGCATCAGGTGCACAGTATCGGTGTATCCAAACATATACAAGGAACTTTTGTGTTATTAGCTCCAATTCAGTGCTGAGCTGGCAATTCCAGTCTGGGTTCAGCAGAACTCTTCATGGTATTACCGTATTCCAGGAGGGCTAATTCATCCAGAAGTACTCTGATTCTGTGTTCACATTGTGCTATATCTATGCTGATTAAACTTCACTGAATCTAAACTAACCAATTCCCAAAAGGGCATCTGAAGATACTGCCTCATGAGATAGGATTATTTCACACCTTCCTAAAGTTAAAAAGGTTCTTCGCCGTTGATTCAGTAGTCAGTGAGCCATGATCAAAATGACCAGCATAATTTCCATCTTTTCTGTCAGGCTGCTATTAAATACCAGATGGTGGACCAAAGGAATTGTTGCTCATTCCAAATGGCATTTCCAGTGTTTCTGTTAAATGACATACCAAATGCCCTTGTTATCCACTTACGTAAAATTACACAGAACGTCCAAATTGGAATATATGAATTAATATTTTAAGGCACAGAAAATACAAAACTCTCAATAGAGCGTTTGTTTAGATTGCCAGAGAAAATATCTTAGCTCCTTAAGCTGCGTTTCTTTCCCAGCATCCCTCATGCCAAAAACCCTTGTAACTAGAAGTTTGGAATGAATTTGCAGTAGAAATACATTTAAAAAAAAAAAACAACACACAACCAAACAAGAAAACTGCTTACAGGCAAGTAATGTTCTGTGACATCCTAAAGTTATTACAGATTTTTTTGTTTCACTTTTGTTCTTTTAAGTAGAAGCTTCTGTCCACAAGTATACAAAAATAAAACAAGCCCCTTTAAACAAATGAAGTGTGTCCTTATTTTCAATTTTCTTTCTGGGCCTGCAAAAATAGATTCCCTGTAAACTAGATACAGGTCGAAGATGTGCGACCAATTTTGTAAAGTCTTGAACTTGTCTTTCTCATCAAAGCCACCTTTTCTTTCTTTATATGCCAAGTTTTTTCCATTCACTGCTGGGTATGTTTTCTGTTCTTGTATATTACATCACCTCCATGTGCCCTCTCTGCCTTTTGTTCTAGCTTAGCAATGTTTATCAAAACTAAAGGAAATCAAAGGTACAATTCTTGAGATGCCAAAAGCAAAATTTGTATCCTTTTAAAGATAGATGAAAACCATACCCTCTGTATCTAATTTTATTCTTCAGCTAACTGTTCCTTCTCTGAAACACGTTGGTAATACTTACCAAGTATAAAATTGAGTGCAGTAATATGAACTATTAAGTCTTTTTCCTGAGTACCTTCTTAAATATCTCCACCTCTACATTTTAACAGTTTCAGAACTGAAATGTATATTTAAATCCTAAAATGCTGTAACTGATACATCATTGGAATGTTGTATATTATTAGCATTCTTTCAATAACTGGATGTTTTGTGGAATTGTAGCTTTTATTGTTTGGCCCACCACATCCAAAATCTGTAACTTTACTTAACAGCCTGCAGAAGTTCCTATATAAGGTCATGCGTTAAAAATTACATTTAAGGAGCATATGGAGTAAATATGTGTCCTCCCTTTACTAACCTTAAATGATAAGCCTTAGGAAACTGTTATTTGTCAGTGCTATAAAGCAGATTGCTGCACAGTGGTTTCAATTATCTTCAAAGAGTTCTTCACAGGCAGTAATAGTTATATCAAAACCTGAAATTTATTATTCAGGTTCTATGCTGAAGTCTTCACAGTGATTATGTTCCTTTCAACAGAATGCTTTTTATGCTGACTTTTCACATTCTTTTTCATCTTTTTTTATTATTTTCCTCAGAATGGCCACCAAGTTAATACGGCTTGTTAATGATAAAAAAAAGTCTGAGCAGGTTGGTGGCGGCCCCAAGCGGCTGGGTCAGGCTGTGGAGCTGGAAGAAATGATTGAGCGCTTGCAAGAGAGAGTTCGTGAGCTTGAGAAACAAAATGAGAGTCTCCGTGGCAAGCTCATTTCAACCAAACAGCAACTGCAGATCCAAGGCCACAGGCCTAATTCATATAACCATGTTCAATCTCGTATTAACACGGGACTCAAAAAAGTGAATGATGCTGCTGGCATGCTGGAGCGCCCAAAAAAAGGTATATTCATATGTATTAATGATAGTATTTTATACATGTAACACCAATTATCACTGCATGGGCTTTTCTGAACATCAGTGGGCAATAGTATCTGTAGGCATCATTGTCCCCCCTTTTTCATGTATTTGTAGCGGTTATGATAGTGTTCTTGTGCTTTAAGTCCTTATTTTGAAAATCCACAACAGTAGGGGTAAAACAAATACAAATTTGAAAATAAAGAGTTATCAAACTAGTTTACAAATAGTTAACTTTGCGGGACTTTCCCAGTATGATTTCTCTGAATCTTAAAGGCTTATAAAAGTATTATATGGAAAAGTTTAGCATTATCATGTTATAACAAAGTTTTACATCTGTAGTTTGTTTGCACGTGATTTTCCTTTTTAATTCCAAGGTTTGTTCTAGTCTGCTGATACATGTGTGCACAAACACTTTTTGAAAAATCTATTATGTGTGGATTTCTGAAGGCAAATAGCACAATGCAGCCATCATTAATGATGCCTTTTGCTGTCAAGACTTACTGCTTAAGGCAGCATCATTCTCAATCCTTTATTTCTGATAACTATGTTTGGAAATTGCACTTTAAAATCTTTCTATTTTCATAAGAACATTTGTAGAAGTTGGACTTGGGTTTTTTTTTTTAAAAAAAAAAAAGCAGCTATGTTGGCCTGGATTCAAAACATTCAGTCAGCAGAACTGTCTGCTGAACTTCTACAAGCAATGGATTAGGCTGATGGCCACTTACGTTGCATTTTTCTCCAACTACCCTTCCTAATGGCCTTTATTTGGGTTATTTTGATTATTCAGGTAGCGAAAATCAGAAACAATAAATATGTTTTTAGACAGTTAATGAAAAGCAATGAGCTCTAGCACTTTGATCCTCAAATTTAAATATAATTGAAAGTTTTGACATTCTAAATATACCTGTATTTTTACATTTCATATGACAAGTTAAGCATTTTTATTCCCCAAGATGTTTTTTTTTCCTTAAACAGCGCAAAGATAAAGTGGAAATAAAATAAATTTATTCAGGCCCAGTGTTAACAGGGAAAGACAGGCAGGATTGAGGAATGCAGAACAAATGTTGATGTGGCATGCTGTAAGGATTTTTCTTGGCATAAGAACAGATCCAGATTAAAGATGTCCTGTGCAAAACTAGGATTCAGGCCATACTGATTCAGCCGGTGGTTCTCAAACTGGGGAGAACATGAAGGGAGGAAAAAAAGAAGAGGATAAGATGTTCACAGACCAATGAGCCT